>NC_139723.1:36827039-37242039 GCF_964211835.1 Anser anser
TGTTTTGAGGCAGAAATTCTTTGCACTGGCTCAAAATCTCAAGACTAATAGTTATGCTGTATGAATGATTTTTATCCACTCAGCTGCAGCTGAACTAGAAGAGAGGACAGCTCAGAGTCCATGATACACAAGAAGATTCTTGAGCTTGCTATTCCTTGAATTCTCGTAGAGTAGAAGAAATGTTATAGCTCTGCTTTTTTTAAAGGAAACTTAATGGCTTGTTCTTGTTTTTCCACGTTTTGAAGGAAGTCTCCCAAAGGAAAGGCGTGGGTTGTATCAACTGGGAGGAGAACATCAAGCTCCATCTGCCCCAGCTGTGATAACTGTCTTGCAGCCACTCATGGCACAGAATAAGAGTTAGGGACTAAAACCTCAGGGAATGTATTTGAAATGCTGCCAGTTTTGCCAGTTGCTTCCTACTCCTGAATTAAGCTGCAGTCTTTCAACCAAGGAGCTGGATAGTTTGGAAGCACAGTAAAATGTGAGCTGGAAAAGAGGAGTTATCATGGTAAGAAACAGATGAATCTACATTAGTTGGATTGCTTTGCACAGGGAAGCAATTCTTTTTGATGGTCATGCTTTTAGGAAGAGAGGACTAATGACAGCTTTTGAGTTATCTCATCCAGTCTTCCAAAAAAGTAATTGTCAAGCCCTGAAGAAAGGTAAAGCACTGAACCCCAGTATTTGGGTATTGGTTCCCAAGAAAGGGAGGGGTGAGAAGTAGGGAAGAAAGAGTTCCCTTGAATTGCAAAGACAGTTGTGACTGCTAAGGACAGAAGACACAAGCCTCCTTCTTTCAAGAATTTATTTTCTTTGGGTGGAAAAAAACAAACCATACCAACAAACAAAAAATCCACCTCTTCGTATTTACTACAGAAATCATGTTTCAGAGCCTCAGAAAATATATAAGTGCCTAGTACACCAGGCTCTGGGGAAGTAGTATGGAGACTTAAGATAAAAAGTTTGAAGAACTTCAAAATTATGAAAGTCTTTGCTGTATCTGTTTTCTGATGTTGAAAAGGAACTAGAATGTAGCTGTATTATAAAAGCCTGAAGTCTGCACTTTGGGTAGGCACTGAAGGTATTTGGAGCCTTTGTCAACCCCTATCCAAAAGTGTGAGAGCTGAGTTAGAAACCTGACAAAATCAGAAGCTTAGAAGATTTTCAGTATTTCCTGTGTTCTGTTGAAGCAGAAAAGAGATTGGTGTTTGTTTGTTTGTTTGTTATTCATACTTGTTCCCCTATTTCAGAAGAGAATAGGAAATGAAGTTATCTTTTTTTCCTGTAAGTTTTTAATTAGTCATATCCTTTGAACTAGTTCTTGTTCAGGTTGGCAAAATGATCTGCTAATTCGCAAATTAAGTTCAAAAGTACAAAACATTCTGATAAGTATAAATATAGAATTAGAAAAAGGTTCATCTTAATGAAATTAAATCTGAGCTGTCTTAGAAAAGAGAAAAATAATGACTGCTTTTATTGGCATTTATTTAAATTGTGATAACATAAAATGTTGCAAGGTAATGAAGTGTTTGTCTGAAAAGAAAGAGAAAAGGAGATAATCCTAGTATGAGATAGGCAGAAGAGGAAATTAATAGAAATCCTCGATTCTCTTTATCAGCTAAGCAGGGAATCATGATTTTTTCTGCTAAGACATTTTAGAGTCAAAAGTGCCTGAACATTTTCACTGATTTTATTGGAAGAACTGCAGGACTTTGAGTGTGATTTAGTTATTTAGGTATCTCCTTGCCCACGTTGGCTTAGCACCCAGCAGCACTTTTACCAGAATTGTCCCGCTTCCTGCAGGAGCTATGGTGCATCCATTTCACCTTCCACCACCACTCTGCATAGCCACCACTGAATACAAGTACCATAGGTATGCCACCATTGTGAAGTGGTGGCAGTTATTTAGTGAGCTCGGACACAACATAAAGCCAGTGATGGGAAATGTACTCACTTGGTCCCCAGCCTGGCTCTGCAGATGTTGCAATGGTACACTATGCTGTTTTAAGTTGTGAACAGCTACTATGACGAGTCCCTATTGTAAGGGACAGACTCGTGTAACGCAATTATATTCCTCATGAAAATTATTTTACAGTGTTTACTGTTTTTATATGTTTTTAAACATGGAAGGACACAGTTTTCTCTAGTGGTCTTATGACAAATACAATGGACTACATTTAGCTCAGAGGTGTGTTTTAGTGAGACATAAATGTTTTCTGATGTTCCTGAAGTACCCAATGATAATAAATGGCTATTCATTGTATAAGAAGAGTATGATAATAAAGCTAGAAGGAAATAAAACATTATCAGAACTTCAGAATTCAGAGGATCTTTCATAAAATGCTGTAATTGTAACCATTTATATCTAAGAGTTCAATTGCTACAAGTAAAGACTTGACTGCACTCTCTGTTGTGAAGAACGGATGGTAGTTTGGGCTGTTGTTCTTAACTTTTTCTTCTATTCATGAAAAAAATTAAGTAGCCATGATTTGAGGTATGACACAGAGATTGATAATGTTTTAATTGATTATGCCAACCATGGTTTGAAATACTGCAATTTAAGTAGGTCACATCTGGAGATTTATGTTGGGATACAAGTAAGTTTAGTATAGATAGATGGAAAGAAAGAACAGACAGGTAGTGTAATGCTTTTAAGCCAAAACAAGTTGTAACAGAAGTAGGTGAAGTTGCACCCATTTATGACAATGTGGTTCTTAGCCTGTGATAACAGTACTAGATTATAATGCAAAAGCTGATAGAATCATGCATATTTACCTTTGGTATTTGATAAATGCCAAGAACAATTCACAAGCGAATCCTACATGATTGCTAGATGCAGTCAAGCCAAATGACTTTTTTATTGCATGAAAAAAATCAAGTATATTTTAATTAAAAAAAAAAAGTGATTATGGGAAAAATTGTCATCTAAATACACAGAAAGAATTGTCTATCAAAGTGTCAATAATTCATCTGAAACAGACTGAAGTAGACAGTGAAACCAGTATGTAGATTGTATTGTTTCTTTTTGTTTCATTTCAATAAAACAGGCATCTAACTAAAGAAGCCTGAATGTAGGCCTTTATTTTGGTTGTGTAAGCAGTATAGTTTATTTTGTGGGTAGTAATTAAGCAATATAAACCCTGAAACCTTATATCCCAAGTTCTGGGCTCACCGTAATGTATAGGACCAACTTGAGGAAGCTGTCAAGTGCACATGCTAAAGGCAGGGTTTGGTGAAACACTGGAACAGGCTTCCTAGAGAGGTGGTTGATGCCTGTTGGTGTTCAAGAGGCATTTGGCCCTCAATAACATGCTTTAACTTTTAGTTAGCCTGATGTGAAGTGATCAGCCAGTTGGACTTGATGATCTTTGAATGTCCTTTCCAACTGAACTTCTCTATTCTAAATTATCCATGTTGTTAAGTTTTCACTTTATATTTGAAGTTCAGAACTTACTTGAGTTGGCAATAGCTATGAGTGACTAGTTAAAAATTTTGAGGCATTGACCATGGAGAGAAAGGGTTAAAATGTGTTCTCCTGTTTGAGAAAGACTGATGATGCCTTATCCAATCCAAATATAGGGGAGGTGTGAGTAAAGAGGTTAGAAAGAGAAATGCTGGTGTGGTTTGAGTAGGCCTGAGACAAGAGCCTTGAGGGCATTAAGGTTGGGGCAAACGTTAACTGGTTTTTGAACAAAGACAAGCACCAGTAAGAAGTAAAGTGTTGACTGTAAGACAGTCACTAGGGATGTGACTCATGAAGATAAGTGCCTATTTCCCATTGACTTCAGTGGCATTTAAATGGGTGCTTAAACGTTTTCATTAATAGTGGTAATTTTCTGAAGCAGGGGCTTTGCTTCCAATACTTTAGAAACAAATGGGGAAGCAGGTAATAAATATAATCTTGATGGAAAACATTAGTTTACAAGAAAACAAAAAAGCAGATTGCCCTAAATAGCTAATTTATTAATATTTGCTCCAGGAGTTCTGTGTTGCGTTTTTGCTTGTTTGTTTGATCAAGGTTACCTTGGCCTTGAGAAGCAGTACCATTTGCTAGAGTCATAATTCCAGTAAACTCAGAAACTGCAATGAAATATAAAGTCTGACCAGCTTGTTTCTACCAAACAGTCACAATGGCACTCAACAGAAATGTTTATAACGCAAGAGAGATTCTGGGAGGACAGGCAGGCAGTCTGCTTATATCAAAGAACATAAACAAGCCATTGAAACAAATATGTAATTAAGCTTTTGCTTTAACAGGTCAAAAATGCTTTTCTCAGTCATAGTAAAAAAAACAAAAAAGTATCTTTTTGTGGAATACTTCTTTTAGTTAGTTGGTCAAAAATTTTCAGATGAGCCTGACTACTTCTGAATGTGATAAAGAAATGCTATTTGCTGCTGTGGAAGTAAAGAGTTAATAAACTGTTAGTATATTTATGTCTCATAAATTTTCTTGAAGGTCCTGCAGTCACATACTATCTGAGGTGTCCAGCTCAAGATTGGACATAGGAAAAATAACAGTCTTATCAGTAAAAATATTTATTCTTAGGGTAAAAGTTCTCAAAAAAGCAGAGATTTAACTAATGACTATTTGTCCAACCACCCGTGAGAACTGCTTTTTATATGTGAAAGAAAAAATCAGATGACAGCAGATAACAGTAAAGAAATACAAATGTTCTTAGTAGATACCCGGAAACAGTATTTTTCCATATTATGACTGAAAGTGTGCAAACAGCACAGCTGCTGATGCTAAAATGAAACTCTTCATACGGTGTGGTTTTTGTTTGTTTGTTTTTAATCAAGCCTTATATTAACAAATTATATTTAAAACTGGAATATTTTTATGCTATTATTCAGGAGAACAAAAAAAAAAAAAAAAACCTACGCTAGTCTAAGAAACTAGGCTAGAATTTCATGTTGGTTATAGACAAATTGCTCATAAGGAGATGAATTACAAAAATAGATGGCGGTAATAGTAATTTTTCTTCAGATTTGTTGCAGATGGAAAAGTAGAGCCTAATGATCTATCATTAAGGTCATTAAACAATGCTTGCTTTCTTTCAGTAGGGAAGAGGAGACTTTAAAAAAGCCAAATACAAGTAGTTAAAATTAAATTTTTGTTATACATATTTTTTTATATACATAAAAAATATTCTTTATTCTAATAACACATGAATCGGCCATTTCTGAAATGTTGATATTTGAATAGAAAAAAATATCTTATTTTGAAGATAGAGCTCTTGAAGTATTTACTTAGTTTTCCCTAGAAATACAGTAAAATATGCACTGATGCCTTTGTCATGCCAAGGAAGTAGAAAATGGGGGTAGGTGAGAAGAGATCAAAATTTGGGGTGAAATTGAATAGGTTTGTGGCTGACCAGTTAGAGAATAACAACATTCATTTGCTTTGGGCATCCCATAAATTTATCAAGGAAAATGAAGTACAATTAAGTGAAACTACTTGTTAAAGTGTTTTCAAATGACAGGCAGAAATCATTAGTCTTTGCTTTGCATCAGGACCCTGGTGTCCCAGATTGGCACAAGAACCTATTTATATGGAATAACAATTAGTAATTTCTAAATAATACTTTAAACAAAGAAAAAGAGAGAGTGGGATGAAATCTCCAGTGATTTACAGAACATGCCATAGAGGGAAATGATGAAAAAAACTATGTCGTTAGATCTGGATCTTGGTAAGTATGATGTGAAGATTTAAAAACAAAAAGTGAGAAAACAAACAAACAAAAACCCTTTCCACCTTTCCTTAAGCAGCATTTATGAAGTCGTCTTTCATCCGTTTACATAGATGAATCCTGTTAGACTTCAACCTCCAGCAACTTACCTCCTGAACTTGTGAAATTCTATACTTACTCATACCTGGCCACAAGTGCCGCACATCCTGTCTCAGGTGCATGACACATGGTTAAGCTATCACACTTCATAGTGTAACTTTTGTGTATATGAAAACCCTTTATCTGAGAAAGAAAAGGTGATAAGATAAAATGCCTTTTGCTGAGGTCCTGTATTCCAGGACTTGGCCAATATGGCCTAAAGTATTCATACAGTAATCCTTTCCCTTGGGTTTAATTTCCTAAAGCAAAGGTTTTAGACAAAAATTGAACAGTATTTAGTTTTTATATTCTATAGCAGTTATGCCATCAAATTCAGAGTTCACAGTAAAGGCCTAAGGGCACTGTCTCTAAAACAGATCATTGACTGATCAATGGCATGGTAGGATACTGATGCGATTTGTAGCACACAACACTTGTTCATTAAATTTCGGTAGGGCATGAGGTATTTTGGTGTAGTTTTTTAGTGAAGTTCTCTCTACATGTATTGTTCCAGAAAGTATTAACTTTAAAAGGAAAAGAGCTTCAGAATGAAAGTGTTCTTACTGTTCCGGTTGTTTTTCCAAATGCCTAAAACTTACTGTGACAAAGTTGCCCTTGCCACAGGGATGGGCTGTCCATTCTGTGGACTACAGGACTCTAGCTTTTCTTAAAAGCAGTGGAAATTATACCTACAATTTTACTTTAGGAATGGCTTTTCACACCAGTCAAACTTTTTAATTGCAATGTACACTGTGCAACTGTGATTACAAAGGACACTCTTAAGGGCTTATTCTTATTTCTAGCTTGGTAGCCACTACACCATCAGATATGTTTTATATAAAACATATAGGTGTATATACACCTAAACATACATGATTACATTCATGTAAAAGATATGTTTACACAAGATTATTGTTGTTATATTTTATATTTGTATTATATGTTCTATTGTTATATATAATATGTATATTTAAAAATTACACCAATATATACATGTAATATTTCAAATGGAAGAACTTCATCTAGTTGTCTTTATTTGAATAAAACTTGTTTCATTCTATGTGGAGTTATTTTTTCCCTTGAGAAAAGGGTGCAGAATTTCTGAGTTGCATAGTTAATACGTATTTGCTAAATGTGAATGTTATGTGCAAGACAGAATGCTTGTATCCATATTCCTACTATTTGAGGTGGTACTGAATCACCAAATGCAGCAAACACAGAGTACTAACACTAACTGGAGACATGGAGTTCTGGAGAGTGTTTATTTCAGAAATTCTTATATAGTCCAAAGGTCTAGGAATGGAATGGAAAGACTGCCTTGAAGAGATTGTGCAACATTGTGGAAACTGACGTTCATTTGTTACTGCTTCAGCTTTACCCTCCAGTTCCCCCTTTTGCAGATCTCAAAGACTGACGTGGGTAAAGACACAGTCTGCATGATGATGCAATCACAGTGCTGTTTGAGAAACTTCCACAAAATTTGTAACTGTTTTCCCCATCTTGTATTTCATTGGCAGCCTTCAAGGAACTCAGCCCACTTATGGGCACGACCTCCCTCCGTTCCAAGAAACTGCTATCCCTTCTTTATTGTGGAGAATTTGGTGATTGATTGAAAATTATCCAATTTCATGTTTTTACGGGCTGACTACCTTATTCACTTTGTTATTTGAAAACAATGCATTATTCATAACGATGCTTTCAAAACAGCTTTGTTCTGCATTTATGTGGTGAAGTGTATACAGCTGTGAACAGTCTTTCATTTATCTTCAAAATAGTCTAGCTGTAGGTGATAGTTTACAGGGGTTTGTTAATGCAGGTTAAAGAAAAATTTAATTAAGATAATCTCTATAAACAGCTAGTCTGTTTATTACACAGGGTATTCTTTCTCCTGCAGTAAGGTGTTTTGTTCTTTCTTCGTACCAGGTGCTGTAAACTGAATAGAGTACTTACATGTGCTACAAATACAAAAAAAAACACCATCAACAAAAAAAAAAAAAAAAAAAAAAAAAAAAAAAACCTTGCCTTTCTTTATTATTGTCTTCTTCCCTTGCCAGTACAGCTTCATTTAAATACATATAAGATCTAATTACAGTCTTCCACTATGAGCTCTCTAGCATGGATGGTCTGTATTGCTTCTTCATGTCATGTTAGTGCAATGTGACAGTAATTCATGACTGAACGCTCTTGGTTTAACCATACACCAGAATTCAAGGTTGTGTGTGTTTGTTTGTTTGTTTAACAATAGCGGGAAGGCTAAGCCAACATCCCACTAATTTAAACTAATCCTTATAACATGAAGGAAAAAGAAAAAGTCTGAGCTCCAGGGGGAATGTCGTTACACTTTTACTAAAAGAAGACATAATTATATATGCAGAAGGCTACTAGTGGTCAGCACATTGTGTTATAATCAAAGGTTTTCATCCAAAGTAGGAGAGATCCTTTAAAGGCTAAAATCACTTAATAATAATAATGATGCTCCTACACTCTTGAAAATTGTATTATTTGATAAATGTCTGATTACAATTATGATATGTGTGAAAAACGTTTTAAAATTCACAATGTTAAGAAGGCAGAGAATGCATTCCAATTCCATACGTCCACTTCCCCTCTCTCCTCCTAATTCCTTGCTAAGACTGAACTTTTTGTGCTGTGTTTTCATTAAAATGATGTTATAAGATTTTCTGTGGAAAAAAAGAAAAATACCCTTGTCCTAAACATTTTAACTTCAGCTATATTGCTGCTTTGAAAAGAGATGGTTCCCATTTAACTGGACCAATATTACATAAATCATATGGTTATTTTTTAACAGTAATGTTCTTTTTTCATGACTGGTTGAAAATATTCTATGAATCTGCCGTTGCTTTTCAGTGGAAACCTGTGTCTCCAGTTAAACATTCAGTATTTGTTTTTGAAAGTTTCTGCTGCCTATGAAAATATCCCAATATCAAGTTGGAAAAGTCAACGTAGTGAAATGCTTCCCTGGTGCCTGAGCTTCAGTGACCCATGCTGACTTTTCTATGAGTCAGGTTTCACAACCTGACTTAACTGTTCATGATACCTGCTGGCCTTGTTACCACCAGAATATTTCCCCCAGAACAAAGACTGCTGTGAAGATTCATATATAAAATACAAGTTGCCATTAGGATAAATTTGGGAGCGTTCAACCTCTGAACTAAAAATGTGTACAATACCGAAAGAGTTCCAAACTGAAAAATATTACTTTGGAGTTTTCCACCCCAAACTGTGGATTTTCACTTGGGAGAAACAGGGAAGGAGAGAGGGAAACCCTTGCATTTGATTTCCAGCAGAACTGCTAACCCAAGGCAGTTCTGAGATGATGAGTGGAAGTCTCTTAATTTTGGTTCATCACCTCCAGAACAGTCTGATAAAATCCTGCTTGTTGCATTCTGCAGCCATCAGTGCAAATGTTAGTTCTGCATCTTTGGGAGAACATGCCAATCCCTGTTCCACTGTTTAGCCTGATGGAGGGGAAATGTTTACCTGTCCTCTCAAGGTTCAAACAGAGTGAACAATGAACAGATGAATGGGACTGGAGATACTACTAACAAAACTGATTCATAAGCCAAGCCTTTGTGAGATGGATTAAGGAGAAATAAATAACGTGCACAGAAATCCCAGAACTACTTTTTCCAAGCCACTTTTTGAAGGAGAGCCCAGTAGTGAACCCTACCAAGTCATATCCTATGCTTCTGTGACTAAGAGTTAACCATGACATGAAAGTTGCAGATGTCTTTAAACTGTGTACATAAATGTGTGTGATTTGAAGACTCATGTATGCTTTCTGCCCTTCTAATCCAAATAAATGTGTAGCAGGAGCCAGGAACTCTGCCTGTGGTCTTTGCATTTTCTGCTTCTAGGATCTTCACAAGGTATAGGGTCTTTTCAGCTCTGCTGGTAGGGAATTGTTCCCTATTCCATGGCCAAGTAAAGGAAACTGTGATATCATGTCTCCTTTCCTCCTACATGTTAGTAATGCCATTCAGTCAGCTATAGACAGGCTGTCCTCATAGCTCTCAGGCATGATTCAGGCTGCATCATGCAGTGAGCTGTGTGAATAGAAGAGCAGTTCTTGCCTACAAGATCTAATTGATTCAGATTGCTCATTCTTGCTTAGTTTAGCTCTGCTCTGCTTTCACCATCGTCTGGATTTTTAATTTATGTCAGCCGATTCAAGCAAACATTGTAGTTGTACTCCTTTCCACACACACAAACACACACCTGAAAACTTGGAGTGAAAATGTGGAGGTAGCTCAGTTACTAACACAGAATTAGATTACATCTAGTCATTCATGTTTAGAATGTGATGGCTTTCTTCAGCATTTTAGAGAGATTCATCACCATTGCTGATGGACCTGATACAGTCAGTTTCCAAAGTACAGAGTAATGATTGCACTGGAAAAAAAATATATGATAATAAGACAATTAATTATAATAAGGTTTATAATTTTCACTCTATTGTCTACCTGTGTATATCTGTCAGTATTCTTTTCTGTGTATTTTCAACTGGAAAGTCTCATGAAATGGGAGACAAAAGGTTCTGGTAAAATACTACCTCTAGTTTTGTGTGCAACAGTTTTATCTTATGATTATGCTTCATAAGCAACAGTGAGTAAAGTATCAGATTTCTCTACAGCTCTCTCTGGACCACACTGGTAATGATCTCTTCTTGAGAAGATATCCCTTGCAAGGCAGCTGCTATCCTTTACTGTGAAATCTGTTGTATATTCTCCAACTACTTGATACATCCACTGTATAATTTATAATCTTTGATACCTGGCTGTAAATCTTGCATGTTGGACCTATGCTCTTCTTAACATCTTTCTTTGCTTTAACATACCTTGGACAGTATTAGCTAAAAATCTTAGCTTCTTTTCTTTTTTAATAATTTCTTCTGTGATTTGTCTTGATTTATCTTAGAAAATACTTAAAATATATTACTTCCTTTTCATTAATTTTTTAGGAAAAAAAAAATCTATGTACTTTTTTGTTTTACCTGCTTGATACCACTTGTCAGAAGAGAATACATTTGATTTGCTTTTGGAACTTGCTCCTATTCCCAGTCATTCCCTTATATACCTTAAATAATACAGCTACTTTTTTATCATTATATTTTCCTCTTTCATACTACTTTTGATGGCTCTTAGCCCAGCCAGCTTTCCTTTGCAGTGGTTTCTCTTCTATCAACAAAATGCACATACAGTGGAAGTCCAGTGCTGCTGCTGATCTTCAAGGCCTGTCCCATAGGCCATTATCAGACAGCAGCAAACAGTTGCTACTGAGGGGTTAAAACCTGCCCATTATCATTTCACATTCAGTGTTTTCACTCAAGTCCCAGTTCTTTGGGGTTAAATGCCATATGAAAATGTTAGCTTTCGTCTGATGTATGTATCTAGCCATCACAGTTATGAATGAAAAGTTTGAAACACAAGTTATTGTAGAAATATAGAAGTCAGACACCAAATATAGAGATTACAATTTCTTGTAATATCTTGATTTTTGGAGAACTCTGGATTTTTTTAAGGTAACATACAATACTGTGACCTTGACAGAGGTTTCTGGAGGTCAGTCAGGAACCCTACACAACAAAGGACTATCTGTGGTTGTACCTGCCACTGGTGCCTGTGGACTTCAAAGAAAAGAATATTGAGGTATGTAAATAAATCATAGGAGCCGAAGGTTTAGATTATAAAAAAGAAAAAAAGAAAAAGTCGTGCTGTTATGAGTGACATGGCCCTTTCACACTTCATCATCCTGAATTCTTGGTTAACAGAGCAGCTGGCCCTCAGAAACATGTCATGTACTTTACTTCCCTTGTTCTTTATTAATGAAAATATTTAGATAAAAAGGGGTCCTTGTTTCCCAACAGTTCATCCGCCTCTCCTGTTTATTCTCTACCTGGTGTTACAGTCCTCCAAATTTTGGCAGGGTAATAATTTCCACAGCAGTCCTGCTGTAATGTCACAAACAGAGGATTAGGATTTCAGATTTTTAATAAGTAGAAAAAGAGATGAATACTTAAACAAAGACTCTGTCTTCAAGTAAATATCCTTAGTAATGCACCATGAGGAAAGAAAAATAGTAAGGCTTTTTCAAACTTTTCCACACACTCCCAGATGAACTTCAGGAATGCCATTGTCTTTTGTCTTTATCCTCCATTAAAAAGCTGGTTCTGTGTTTCTGGGCAGAAGAAAGCCCTTGGCAAAATTTCAGACTTCAGTGAATTAGATTTTAATGACCTTTTTGTAATGCTGAATGGCAAAATCCCACCTTAATTACAGGGTGGGATTCCCAAAATAGTGCAGAGAGAATTCCCCTCAGATGGACACAGATCAAGGTGGATATGGTGTGGACTAGGGAGAGCAAGGCAGTGCTGGTGCTCAGTATGTTTCAGACTTGGGTCTGTGAAAAAATGTGGTTCTAAGGAGGTCATCGATTACACTAGTATCCAAGGTTACTCTAACTTGCATTATCTATCACATATTTCTCTAAAGTAGACAGGAGTTTTAGTCAAATTGGGTGGGTTAGTCAAGCACATAAATAACTGAACTTGTACAATTTTAATTAAAAGTACCATGAAGCAATTAGAGTTTGAAACCATGAATACAAACCTCTAGGTGTAGCTTACATAGCTCTGATGCAAGTTAAAATAATCCCTGAAGGACAGATTGTGGCATCAATATTCCCACTGGGTAGTTGTTTATTCTCCATCTAGTCCCTTTGAAACAGAGAATGTTTAGACCAGCAAAATCTGTTCTACATAGCTACTAGCAACTGACCGTGTGGCAGGTAAGAGCCCTCTGAAAAAAATAGAGAATGCTTCCATATTTTCTGATGTCTGTTTTACAGCTAAAATAAGGCTCTAAGTAAGATGTATTTTACCTATTGCCAAGAAAGTATTTCAGTGCTAGCTATACAAGTCATGGCATTTCACACAACTTCATAGATAGGAAGACTGTGATATTCTGGTACAGCTATAGCCCTGAGAAAATCTGCTTTTGTTCCTGATTGAAGTTACAGCTTGCCTGAGACGCAAACATACTGATATAAGAAGCTAAGTTTTTAGACCTTCAAAGAATAATGTGCTACTTTCCGTGGAACATCAACAATAACATGTTCCATTGCACTCTTACAGAGACAGTAAGAACAGATATTTCTTTTAGCTTTAGTTAAAAGAAGCAGTGCACTGTTAAAAAAAAAAAAAAAAGAGCCTGGTATTTTACATTGTTCTGAATCTTATTCCTCTCTAACGTACATTGCAGTAAAAGAAAACTACCAAGGATCTGCTGTGAGAGAAAACCAGGACCTTGGTGCTCAGCACCTTGCTACGCGTGTGCAGTCTCTATGTATGTATATACAGTATGTATACTGAACTGTGTACCAGTTCAGTAGCCAGAGCAAGGTGTAAGGTCAATCCGTTCTGATGGTATAACTAACCTCCATAGCTCTAGTCAGCCTTGTGTTAGAAGCAAACTAGAAGCATGTGGTGTTGAAGTACGTTGCTCGTTGCAAAAAGCTTCCAAGAACTCGCTCATGTATCCCTCTGTATCACTGGGCCACGTTGTCCACCTATCTGTGTGGCTTCTTTCTTATTTCCATTTCAGAATACAAGAAGTACTCACCTGATAACCTACCTGCTGCTGAGGAAATGAGTCCTAGCTTTCTGAAAACAAACCACACAAACAGAAAGTAGACCTTGAGTGGACTGGATTAAGAGTCTGCTACCATCTAGCTCAATCAGGTTTTCAGGACTGCATTTGCATTTCAAGTATGCGTTAGTATTATGTGAACAAATTAGTAATACTGTGATGTGTTTATTTATGCATGCCTGTAGCAAGTTATTGTGTAATTTGGCCATACAGTGGATTCATCTGCATATACAATCACTACAATTACATTTGCAAATTATGTATGTATTCATGTACATGTGGGATAACTGTACACACAAAATTTCAACTATTTAGCCTATATTTTACATGATTTATTATCATGTTCACTTATCCACCCAATTTGCATAAGTCTTTCTGGGTAAGAGCTATCATAGCCTACAAATTACTTTATTCTTATCTGCACTAGAAGATAGGTTTGCTGTCATTTGCACAGCTTTCTGTATACACTGAGTTGTCTGATATGATAATGTCAAAACACTCACACCTTCTCTTCATTATGCTTTCTATTCCCAAAAGTTTAGAGTGCAAAGCCCTCCACAGCTGAGATATTCCCTCTTAACTGTTTGGCTATGGCAGCATGATCCAATTGAACAAGCATTTCCGTAGCTTTTGGGGGGCAGTTTTCTGGTTGACACTGGAATCTGTGTTGCTGTAGGCAAATTAACAAATGGTTAACAGTACTAGTTGAAAGTTAGACCATTTTTCCCTACTCTGTGCTAATCATAGTTCTGTAGATATATATAAAGATAGCCAGGGAAGAAAAAAAAAAAAAAAAAAGATGCCACTGGCGGCATGTGGGGACTTGTAGTTTCTTTTGTTTGTTTCTTTGTTTTGATTTTAATTTTCTTTTGTGACAAACTGATTTCTCACTATAAAAGATACAGTGTCAAAGGGAAGGAGAGAAAGGTAAAAATGATAGTGGAAGTGAATATTGCAGTCACATAAAATTGTTTTCTGCGCTGTGTCAGAGGGGAAGAATCTGCTACTTGTAGAACCATTTCATTGTGACAAGTGGTGGTGCGATGCAGCTGCTGTGGCCTTAGGCTGGCAGGGAGAAACCATTGTTGGTGATTTGCATGCCACCATAATTCCCATTTCCCTTACCATCTCCTCCCTGTTCCTGTGGTACATAAATCAGCAGTCTCACTACTTAAATTTTCTGCTCAGGGAGGAGGAAAAGACCAAAGCAGGATGAAGTAGGGAGGACAAGCTCAGCAGAAAGGGGAAAGTTGTTGAGGTATTTAAGAAACAAAATATGCAGCAGTTACCTTAACCTACTACTCCTTGAGGGTCTTTAATTGAAGGAAATTCAGTAAAGAACATAGGAATTTTTGTTCATATCAACCAAATTATCAGACAGTAGTGAAACACTTGTGTCAAGTCCCCAGCCTTTCAGAATGAGACTTGGGAAACAGGATATGGGATTCAGCATGCTGAGCAGGGAGAAACACTGCATTTATTTAGACAACACAAAAAATAACAGCAGAATAAATTTCTCACAGTGCTGAGAATCTCTAAGGATTTAAAACAAGGATCGTCTTTCTGCAATAACACACCTGCAGGTGCAGGTGTAAAGGTCCTTCAGTAGGAGTCACAGAGTAGATTTTTCTCAACTATGGGCAACACAAGGGCATATGTTTTAAAAGTAGGATGGCCTTCCACATGGTTTAGGACAGCCCAGGTTTGGATTTGCCTGCTATCATGAATTTCTATGCGAGCAAAATTTATTTAACTGTTTGATCCTGAAAAGTTAGGCATCAAAACAACTGCTGATATCTCATGTGGGGCCGAGGATCTATGTGGAACAAAATCTAGCTTCACTCATCTGTGTAGATGTGTACTGGTGCATTGCAGGTCAGCGTGCTAATACTGTTTGAGAAGCGAAAGCAGCTACTGCAAGCTGCTCTTCAAGCCTGAATCTACAGAGGGTCATTATGTGAGCGCATGCTCCCCAGAGAGAAGATGCATTCAATTTGACCTTCTTCCTTTTTTTTTTTTTTTTTTTTATTTTTTTTTTGTGAGAAGAGGATGTACCATAGAATCCACTCCATCTCTTTGCTGTTTTCTGGTTGTTCTTTATCTGAGCTTTACAGTAATGTTCCATGAACAAAGTAGGGTTTAACTCAATTTGATGTGAAAAAAATATATATATACTGTTCATAGTATTTATACTGTGTGTAAAAATCTTGAATATTGAGGATTTCCCTGCTCAGATTGAACTTCATAGATTCATAGGACTTGTCTGAAGGGGGATATTTCCATTTTAGCCCTTGCAACAGTATTGCCTCCCATGCATTACTGCTGTTGATTTCCAAAACAGCTGCATTGCTGTGGTCTGGTTTCCAAAAAGTAACTAAGCAAATATTTCCATATATATATATATATAAAAGAATTTGGAAATCCTACAGCTTAATCCTACAGCTTAATAATAATAATAGGCCTGTTATATTAAACTTTGCCTTCAGGTTTCACTGAAAAAGCAAACTGAACAGCTTGCAGGCAGAACAATTCTGAGCTGGAACTTTTCTGCAAGGCAGAATAGTTTTATTATATTTGGCAAGGTTGGAAGGTCTTTATTTTCTGAGTGAAGAGGTAATCCTTGGATGACCAGAGGATTTGGAATTAGGCTATGCATTCCTATTCCTATTCCAAGCCTGACAGCTTGTTTTGGAGTATCATCTTTTTTTAAAAAGGTTTAATTGGAAAAAAAAAATAAGAGCAGAGTAACAGTATCTTAGAATTCATGTATTAAAGGAGATTCATGTATGAAAGAAGAGGATTTCTCAGGTGAGGAGACAGTGGTGCTGTGGGTTTCTGACATTCTTGTATTTTTCCATCAGGCAGATCTTCCTTCTCCCTCACCCTCATGAAGTCACAGATTGCGACCATCTTGGAAATACATTCCCTCCTGTGTAATTTCTGTGTTGCTTTCACGTCTTATTTCCCTTTTGTTGATCACTTGTTTCTCTGTTCATGAATCATTATTACTGTAACTTTGTTCTAAGCATAATTGTGTGGGGGAAAAAAAGTATTTGGGTCAAAAAAATCAGAGGAACATGGATCTTTATGGTACCAGGTTTAGTCACTTTTATTTTAAGAGGATAAACTATTTGAAATGAGATGAATGAGGCAAAATCAGGAATCTTAGATTTCTATAACTTGCTGAGAAATGGTCAGCAGATTAGTTTATAGGAGAAGCAACTATTCTTGTATTTTCAAATTGTACTGTACTGCAACTAATCCTGAAATTTAGTGTTTACAATAGGAAAGGCCTTTATCAGCAGATTGAAGCTTTCCTGAAAAAGTATTGTTTGGATGAGCTATAGATCAATACAGAACCACTGACAGCTACGTGATGAAATATTTTCATTGGTTTTGGTGGGAGTTTAAGTGGGACACTAAGGACAATCCCTGAAAAGTTCTTAGCATGAATTGTAACTGGTTTTCCTTTGGTTTCAGAGAGCTTGCTGAGTGCTCAGAACCTAAACTGATTTGAGCTGTTGCTAATCATGTCCCGGTCATAAGAAGAGTGAAATATTTTCTCTTTCGCCTCTCAGCTTGCAACATTAATGTTTTGATGCATTTTCATAAAAGTCATGTAGCTATCTGTGCCTCTGTACTTGCAGTCTGATCTGGTAGATGGGTGCCTATATGTGTCTTCTTTAAGTCTCTTGTAGCATCAGACTTTGAGGGAGCAAGAAGCAAGCAAAGAAACAGGTATTTCTAAACAAACATTAACTTCAATGAGGACAAGACATTTAATGAATCTTAAAATATCTAATATCCTAACACATATAGGTCACAATATGTTTAATATGTCAATATTTAAATAATAATAATAAAAAATGTTTTCTTAACTGTGGAAATAGTGATTATAAATGTTTTCTTTAGTTTTTCATTTTAAAACTTTGCTTTCATACACTAGCAATCTGCAACCCTTTCTCTCCCCCACTTTGCCCCCCCCCCCCCTTTTTTTTTTTAATTTTCAGAGAGATCTGCATGATTCTGGAAGTTGTATTTAACTTTATAGCAGTTTGATGCTATACTGCTATGCTGGAGTACTGTTGTCAGAGTTTTGTCTCTGAAAGGTCAGGTTCATATATTAATTCTCCTGTAAGCCACGTCCAATTTAATATATATAAAAAGAAAATCCGGTAAAATTGTGATCACTTTAGTATATTTGTATTAAAATTAAAGATAAATGGAAATATCTAAAGTAAATACTGTAATGAAAATATTTTATGGTATTTGCTTTATTCCAGGAAGTACAATTTTGCAGCATTCTGCTAAAGAATAAGAATTTGAAAAACAACTTGAAATTTTCTGTTTTGATGGAAGGAAAATCAAATTGCATAAGCAAGAAAGTAGTTTTTGTTTAAAAAAAAAAATTGAACCATAGAAATAATTCTTCAGTTTGCTATCTATAGTTTCTTTTTAATTATTCATTAAAGAAGATATTATTGCTTTTTTATATATATATAGAGCTTGTGGAAAACGTATTTATCTGTAGGCAGTCCTCTGAGCATAATTGCTAAAATTAAGAAATTAAATCATTGCTAAAATTGGTAAATCTTTTACTGAGTACTTCAGAAGCTTGAGTTACACTTTCAATTAATTTGATTATTTTGATGACTATTTAATTAAGTAACCAATCCAAATAATGTCAAATGCTCTGCAGTCACAGAGCTAGACTTGATTCCTGTCCTTCAGAACTTGCTGTTTTACAAACATACAAATTCAGCAGCTGAGACAAAATAAGATGCATCTAGTTCCAAAGCTCACCTGGTGGCCTCAGAGGTAATATTTAGTTTAGTAGTAAGAAAACCTGTTGTACAGGGAAGAGAAACGTTGTGTTCTTTGCAGAGAGTAGAAGGTAGTTTAGAGCTGCACAGAGGTTGCTGTTGAAAATCATTCTGCTATGCTCAGGCACTGAAGCTGATCTGAAATTTGTGTCTGTGTTTGATAGGCCTGCTATTTTAATGTACTGTAATTCTTTAATTATGCCTCTGCATTACTATGCATTTGTGTAACTGTAATATCATGTAATTATGAAATGTGTAACAATGTGTGACATAATAATTAGTTCAAATATGTGCACTGATTCATAACACAAAACTGTCTCCTACACATACATGAAATATATATATATATATTTTAAGTAGCCAAAAATCCTCATGCCTGTTCCACTACTTTTTTTTACCGTAGAAAGTTTTATATGGATTTATTCAGACTAAAGCATTCTAAGAAATTGGATTGTGTTGCTTTTATAGGTAAGCAACATGAAACACTGTTGGTAAGCAACATAAAACAACATGAAACAAGAGCTACAGTTATGATTAGAATGTTAGTGCACTTTGGTGAGTTCCTCATATATCCAAATAGCATATAGTTAAGGGGTTCACAGTGTAATCGGCAGAAAAATGTTTAATGCCTTCAGTAACAAGAAATTTTGTAGTAAGGAAATGAGTCATTTTATCAAAAGGAACCAGCAGAAATAGTAGACCTCTAAGGCTAGTCTTATTTTTAAGAGCTGAATTGTGCAAAAATTAATTTACTTCAGAGTTGCCTACAGTAATGAATTTTTTAAGTGTTTATGATAAATTTGATGTGGAAAGGCTAGAGAGATTAATCTTGAATTAATCTAGAAGAAACGCAAATGACCTCTACGTGCAACCCAGGTTCCCTTATTGAGCAAGCTGTGATTGTTGCTTAACACTGTCAGCAAACTAAATAAAACATCACATATTGCTTTATCACCAACAGCAGACATGCAAAGGTTTTTCATATACTACTATGCTTCCCTAGTAGAATTCAATGCAGGAAGTTACCTACTTTGAAATTCAGTACATGCAGTTATACCTGCAGAAAAACACTGATGTGAAAAAAAAAAAAAAAAAAAGAGGATAAAATAAGTGTTTGAGTGGCATGGATTTTTTCAAATTTCTTACCAGTGTAACAAGGCAAGCTACTGAGAAACACTGAGACCAGTTGTAGTGATAACATGGGTGAAGGTTATGTGAAGGAGGACTCATTTAAGACATTGGTCTGGAATATTTCTTATAAAAAAAAAACCTTTCTGCTTGACAGGCCACAAGGAGGGATTTCTGCCCCATATTACTGCCTTTTTCCTCTGAAGAAATATCCAGACTGATAGTATTAGAGAACAAATAATGTTTTAATATTATTCATAAAGAACAAGGTACTAAATCCACTACAATACGAGAAAGAGAATTGCTTATACTGCCCTTTAATTTGCACTTTACACTCTGAGAAGAAAGTACCATCTTTTTTCTCTGTATTTGCACAGTATCATCCTCAATGAAAATCATGGAAATCCCAGAAGCTCTAACAATGCAAGTAGCAATACTGTGAAGGAATAATTCTCTAATTTGACTTTAGTAAGGGGGAAAGGACTCAGAAACTATTAAAAAGTTTTAGCAGATAAAGCATTTTTCTATATGCAACTGAAAGATTTTCTCTCTCTTATTTATACTAAATAGTACTACTTGTTTGTTGGCAATCATATTCAGATTTTTCTTACTAGGGAGGGTTATTCATATTACAGAATGATGTGGGATGGTAAAGACAAAAAATATAGTTGTCTGCTTCTCCGTTCACAAAATTACAGCCTGTTTCAGTTGTGATTTCCTATTTGTTCTCCCATAACTCTGGCCTGGGAAATTGATTTGACCTGGAAAGTGTTAGATGAGTTATTGCTGCTGAGTAACAAGATGACTTGCTAGAATATGTTGTAGGAAGGTGTTTCCCTTATTTAATTCACTGATTGTCTTAATAATGAAACAGTCAAGTATTTGCAGAACAGCATGGAACAATATGACAATTGAGTTCACATTGTTTTCAGTGTAAAATATCACTGGAAGAATCCTACGCTTTCAGCAAAACTAATCACGAATCTCAAAACAAAAGAAAATGCTTGTTGACCTTTTTTTCTTGACCTCAGAGAATGTTGAATTGCACAGCTGAAATAAAACACAGATCTGGCTTTGTGTTTGAGATTGCACCGAAGCAAGGTATTACTCCAGCCTTCTGTTTATGCACTTGCTGCTTAGATAAGAAATGGCAGGCAAAGAAGGTAATTTCTAGAAGAGTTTATTACTGCATATGTAAACAGGAAATGTTTGTTACATAGGGGCACTGTTATGGTTATGATAAAAGTTCAGTGTGTATGGTGGGAAGGACAGAGTTTTGCAACACAGAGAAAGCCAGCTTCTTCTGGCAGGACCTAGAGCATTCTAGGTGAACAGTTTGTACCATTGGCCTTTATTTATCGAAGGTTTGGTGTCTCATTGTATGGTGAAATGTTCAATATTTCTTACAAGAAATCCTGCTTCAAATGCTGTGTTAGAAAGAACATTTTATGTAAGTAGTTAAATTGCACAAGCAATGTGGACTCGATTAGGCTTGAATTTGACACATAAGTTGATTTCAAGTATAACTGTACTTTTTTCTTTAAGAGTTTTATTCAGTTGGCATTAACAAAAACAAAGCATTAATGACCTACAGTGTTAAATGATAACATGAAGCTTACCAAAGCAGAGTAAACTGTAGATGTGAACGCATGCAGAAATATGAGGAAAATGTCTGGTAGACTGGGGGAAACAATATTTCCATAGGATATTCTTGAAGACCTTGTCTCTTATTTCCATGTGACTGTTCTAGGAGCCAACGAATCCAAAACAAATCCAAAAAGGAGAGGTAATCAGGATTTTTTTGCTACTGGGATTTCCTGGCTTTACCCTCCCTGAGCATTTGCATTCCTGCTATTGCTGAGTGAAAGCTGTGACTAGACAGTCCTATGGATCATCCAGCTCTGTAATAAATTGTACTTTCACATTTACTTGGGGGGCTGCTAGGCCATGTAAATGTAGCAGTAACTAGTTCCACCAGCTTCACAGTGGTCTTGTGCCCAGCTACTAACATGAGGCTGTTCTAAAGAGCCACAGAATCAGAATATGTTTCTTCACTTTTCTGCAGGTAAGGAATATAAGAAAGATGTTTCCAAATAAGCAACGAAGTAAAAACTTTAGAAATCTAAATTTCTTTAGAAATAACAACAACAACTCACAAAACTTGCTATGATAACTTAAGGGGCTGTTTTTCAAGGTGCTGCAGATGTCTTGGAGCACGGAAACAGACAAAAACAACAACAACAACAACAACAAAAACAACAACAACAAAAACCAACAAAACCAACCAAAAAACAACAACAACAAAAACTGCATTACTCCCATTGATTTAGGTACTTAAATCCCTTTAAAAGTCTGTTCTTCAGTCATGTATGCTGTACTTAGCTGTCATAAAACTTGCAGCCCTCCCATGCTTAACAGTAAGGAACAGAAGAGACAGAGTATGTTATTTTTAAAATATCCACATCAGACAAACATATTGGGTAGGACTTTTTAGTCTGATATTAAAGACTAAACCTTCTTGGATAAAGCTCCATTCCTGACAAATAATTCTCCTTCAGGCTTGAACAAATCATTTCTACCCTTTTTTCTCTGGTAAGAGCTTAGAATAGGTTGTTGTTAGTTTGCTAACACTGGTACACATAAATAATATTTAGAAACCTGACCCCATGTTACACCTACATACAATTTCTACCAGAAATAGCATTTTATCAGTCTATAGTGTTACTTACAAGAAACAGCAATTAGAACTGTTTTACCAAAAATGCTGCAACAAAGCAGCAGTAGCCAATAAATAGACTGTTAACTACTTGCTTGCTTATTGTATGTTTTGTCTTTCTTCTCTCTTATCTAGTGAGTAAAATAGAAAATGTTTTAAAAAACGTGATACAAGGATCTTTTCTGAGACAAAATCTATTTTGTTTAACTTTGTGAAGACAGCAGTAAAGCAAGTAGTATAATGTCTGTCATTACTGTGCTTTTACTGATGTATGTTCCTTTGTTTAATGAATGCTTCCTGGATTATGACTGCCTACAATAAAAACATATTTCTTCAAGGTTACTCTTTTTTATTTTATAAAACTTCAGTTTCACACTGAAGTTATGTGATTTATTTATATGATCCGTACAATATGCATCTGAATGGACTTGTGTTTTTCATTCCCATATAGAAATATTACTTTCAATCTATCTATATATTTTTTTTCTGAAGTTATTTAGAATATATTGTTGCTGCGGATCCTGTACTTACCATATTTCATATCCTTTCCTACCCACTGCCTTACCCCTTCTGTCCACATTAATTTCAAGAACTGGGTAAGCAGTATGGAAAAAGGTTGGATACAGGATTTGAAGATCTTAGCAGTTGTTGCTCTTTGAGAAGCTATTAAGTTATCACATATTCAAAAGTATTCTACTGTAAGCCCCTGAGATTCTTCAAGCTCTATTCCAAATGCCTGTCAGTGTTGCCATCATTGTTAGCTCTTTGTGCTAGTGATAGCAATCTGTCTTCACATATTCAGTATCAAAATATTCAGTGGTAAAAAATTCAGATAAAAAGGAATTAGAATGCCACAGATACAGCTTGTGTAAGTTTAATTTCAGCATTTTTCCAGCAGGAACCTATATTTGTCAGCACTGGTTACAAGTCTTTAACCTGTTTTTTACCTTTCTAGAATGTAACAAAGTGACTAGGAATAAAAAGGAAATTTCTTACTTATGCCAAGTCAAATTAAAATTGAATTGACATTTTATGTTTATTTTAAAGGAAAGCGTGACAGAAGATCTCTGTAGCAGACTCTGATTAGTGAAGGAGTGGAGGACTCCAAGCTGTGTTTGATTCTGGTGTCACCTACTCAAGTTTCACTGCAGCATGAGAAGATAAAGCAACTGGAACAAACTTTAGAGCACAGTGGAAAGAAGATGCAGCAGCTGGTAGCAGATTTTAAGTCCCAGGCTATTCTGGTTGCTAACGTCCCTTAAAAGCATTTATCAAAAGTACCAAGTGGCCATAATGTCATAATAAATTCCAGGGAAACTTCTGAGAACTGTAATTTTTTTAATTAAAATACTGAGTTTACAATGTAATGCAAAAGCCACTGAAGTCCATACAGTTCTCAGAAGGAAAGGTTAAAATAAGTATAAATTTTTAATAATAAATAGAACATTTTCCTCCTTTGTTGTATCATTTAGAACCAGATAATCAACAAATTTCAAAGCCTAATCAGAAACGGAGCCTTAATGATAACTTTAATCATATAATTAGCAAGGTATCAATAACCTTGGATGAGGGAGACACAGTATCGGTTAAACTAGAAAGAATGCGTCAGTCACAGTCATTAAAGTGAGCGCTGAAAAATAAACAAATATGCTAGAGTTCAAAGTTACTAAGCAACTGCATATAAAGGAAGAAAAGTCAAACTCCATGCATTTCTTCTGGGGAGTTCTACTTACTGAACTGACTGCACAATTATAGCTACAAAATAAATTACCCTGGGGATTTTCTTTTGTTGCTCTTGGTTTTCATTTATTTATTTTTATTTCATTAACACTTGGTAAATGTCTATAACACTAAAAATTACAATCTATACAAACTGTGGGTGGGATAATACCAGCCAAGTGGGTAAATTTACACTTGGTAATATTGCAAATCCGTAGGAAAGCACAAGATCCTTACTTTCTCTCATGTCTGCAGTTGACTAAAAAAAAGGAAATGGAGACACCAGTCCACCTTGCTCGGACAGCACAATGGGAGTAACCCTGGGGTACAGAAGGTTTTTAAAATGGAAAGAGAAATTCCAGTGAATCTAGAACCACATTGCGTCTGACCCCTGTACAGCATGCCGATGGGCTGACCAACAGCCTTACGGATGTTATGGTCAGTCAGAATTGCAGTCTAAGCACTTTCCTTCTTCTTCTTTAGATGACAAAATCCCACAGACTGAGGAAAGGTGTGGTTCTGACCAGAATTCATCAGCAGCTCAAGGGGAAGGAAAGAGGAGGCCTGTTACTCCTTGCAAAGCAAAGTCTTTGTGCATGTGCCATGGGGCTCAGGGAAGACTTTTCATTCTTGAATGATTATTGTTCAGTTTAAAACACATTAAAATATGAAACCATGTTCATACTCTACGATGTGTATAAATAGCTTGTATCTTCACAGGTGGTAGTCCTTTTTAACAGCAGTTTAAATGTAGTCCCTTTGCTATAAGGATTCCATTTAATGTACTCCTAACTGCCTAACATATAAACTCAGGGTTAAATTTAAGTCTTTTTTACAGTCCTATAGCTTCTTTAAGAACCACAACTTCTTTTATTTAATGGATCATTTCATCACAGTGTGATGAAGACTGTTTAGGTAGACTTTGTATCATTTTAGTGCATAGAAAGTGAGCTGTATGAAGAAGCCCATAAGAGACAAACAAGTGAATGGCTGCCATTCATATGACAGTTTCATTTTGTCACACACCCATGAGATGATACATCCATGAAAGCCATTGGCCTGCTGGACTTTGAGGCTACTGGTACTGTACAGAAACAAATTAACTGTTGGGTGAAAAAATATTTAATCAATTTTCTGCTAGAGAAATCTGTTACAAAAATTTCTTTGTTGAACAAATCATAATAATGTTGATCTAACATATTCTGTCAGGGAAAAAAAAAGGAAGGGAAGGGAAGGGAAGGGAAGGGAAGGGAAGGGAAGGGAAGGGAAGGGAAGGGAAGGGAAGGGAAGGGAAGGGAAGGGAAGGGAAGGGAAGGGAAGGGAAGGGAAGGGAAGGGAAGGGAAGGGAAGGGAAGGGAAGGGAAGGGAAGGGAAGGGAAGGGAAGGGAAGGGAAGGGAAGGGAAGGGAAGGGAAGGGAAGGGAAGGGAAGGGAAGGGAAGGGAAGGGAAGGGAAGGGAAGGGAAGGGAAGGGAAGGGAAGGGAAGGATATGCTTTTTAAATATCCAAAATATCCACTGGCCCACTTCTACTATTTTGGTATTTTAAATTAAATTTTTATTTCTAATTTCAAAATAATTACTTTTTTTTTTGATCTTATACTGTTCCAAAGGCAATTGAAATCCAAATGAAATATTTCACATTTCTTAAAGTAGAATACTTAACTTGATCTGGTGTGATCTTTCCAGATATGTGAAATTATTCATAAGCTAGAGAGTGCACTTTCTGACAAGTCATAACTAAGCTTACCATAGAAAATACGATTTGTAAACTCTAATAACTAACAAGATTTATAATCTTGCAAAAAACAATGAGTAACTTCAGTTAGTCACAGAACAAACAACCTATAGTCATGCTAGAATTTCATAAATTTTCAGGAAAGTAAAAACTATTACAGAGCCAGCAACTCTCTGGAGTCATAAAGCATTTTTTGCAAAGCCAATGTCATCATTATATGCACACACTCATACAAATGGAAGGCTAGAACCTGCAACTCCACTTGACTGATCTTGTACTGATTTCATTGAGAGTCTTGGATAACGATGACCCAAAGTAAGCAAAGTGTCCAGAGCAAACAGATCTTCACTTTCCTATGTACTTTGCAAAGACAAGTAAGAATTAAGGTTCTTGTTTGGCAGATATGAAAGATTATGACTTGTCTAATGTTACGCAGGCAGACAGGCAGTTATGAAGCTGAGGAGAGCCCAGTTCTGACATGTTCTGAAAGCCCTGTCTTCCATGTTACCCATCAGAAATTATCCAGTCATAGGAGATTGGAAGAACTGTTCAGAACAGCTTCTGTCTGCTTTTTGTACAACATACATATAAAAATCCAAATTACAGTATTTAAAATTGTTAGAAATACTGAATTATTGCTAGCTGTCACCTAGGTCCTGATGAAACAAAGAGCTTAAGCATCATTGTTAAACCCTTTGACTTCAATGAGCTTTGAGTCATTTGCTTTTTTGTATGCATACCCTTTATTGTAAGTGTTTTCTGATGCAAAACAGAGTCTAAGCTGGTTGCATTGCTTGCTTGCATACTAAATTCTGTAGCTGTGTGTAAATGACATTTTTTTTCTTTATGGTTAGTTACTAAATCTGAGGCATGAGATTCGTTCCAAGTATCTAAAAGAGTTGGATCATATTGCACTACGTATTAACTAACATCCCATGAATGCAATATAATATATGCGAGGATTTGAACCTGCATGGATTTTGGTACTCTAAAATATAATTCCTTCTTTGGAGCTAAATATATTGAAATCTCTTTAGTGCACTTACATGAAAGAAACATCCTACCTTAAGAAATGCAAAAAATATTATCTCTGAAAGTTCTTGCTATGATTTAGAAGAAAAATGTATGATTTTGTGACTGTTCACTTCTGCCTTAGAAACTAGGGTAATATTTGATTTATTTGAGAAAATTTCATCAGGATAAACTAAATTTTTAGTTAACATATGCAGTTTAAAATAATGACAAAACCCTCCATATGTACAGTCCCTACAGGGAAAAAAATAGGAAAACACAAACTAAGAAGAAAGTTTAGAAAATATCTAAAATAAGTATTCACAAGGAACTTGGACAGCTTAAAAGTTAACCCAAGTATTTCTGTTTGTCTACCACTACGTTATTTCATGTGTATAAATAGCTGAACACATTATATATATTTTTCTCTATTTAGGATAATCAATCGTTCTGATTTCTCTCTAGTCTTAATCATTTAGTTCCTTTTTCACATCTTTTTGCCTCAGAAATGTTTATTGTTAGATGAGATCATCCCATGTGTACAGACATGCTAATGACTAGTTTCAACACTTGAAGAAAGAAAATCTCAAATGAAAACATTGCATAAACACAAAAGGCTTTGGCAGTAGGTCTTAACTAGAGCCATGTAGCTATGAATGTATTTGGCAGGGCGGGGTGGGGGGAGGGGGAAGAATAGCTTTTCACCAATACTTGGCTTATGATTGGAACGTTTTTCACATTAATTTCATTCCAAGTTGTTTGCAAGGAATTGAAAGTGAGAGTGTTTTATCAGTGACCTGGGAAATAAATTAGAGTACTCACAACAACTATTTCTCTTGAATTAAAAGTAATATACTTCACAAAGATGTAACTGGATAAATGATATGCTATGGGAAAGGCAGCTGAGACACACAAGTAAAAGAAATAAGTACGGTATATGACTACCTGAAACTTAGAAGGTGTCTGAGTTTAAAAAAAAAAAAAAAGTGCTCTCATTAATATTAAAGTCATAAAATATTTTGTCAGATATATGTGAGGACTATGGCGAATACAAATGATTAAGCTTTTTCTAAGCACTAAATAAAAAATAAAAAATAATAAAAAAAAGAAGTTAATTTTTAAATCTCTCATTGGAAGGAGATGTTTTTACATGGATGCAGATAGTCTTGCACTTTACTATGTTGTGGTTTTCTAAAAAAAATATCATGGGTATATCTCAGCTGCGAGTAAACAGAACAAAAGCAACACAGGAAGGAAGAAGAGACCAAATAATTTATTTTTTCTTCTCCATGGTGTGTGTAAAATGAACTGTTTATATATAAAATACCAGATTCATGCTGGTGGATTTCTGCTCAACACTGATGGTATGGATTTTGCTACTTTACTTGTTCATATATATATATTTATTTCTACTAAAGGAAATGGGTCCTTACCCTAAGACTTTCAAAGCTGATGGAAAGTCTTCCCTTTTTACTTTCCATTCCCTGGATCCAGCTCATGGAGCATAGGAAAGATATATATATATATTCCTGTATATTTGGGATATGGTAACAACATAGTTGCTGGTACAGAGGATTATATAGTTTTATTGGTGGTGTAGGTGGGGTTCAGTTCGCTGAACAGAGCACATGTGGCTCCAGAAGTTCTCATATACCTGCCCAGACCAGAAATCTCGAGGCCCGGCAACCTTAACTGCCCTGACCAGCCTTACTGGGTTCCAGCCTCCGCACTCTGCAGCTTTGGGCCTAGGAGTTCCATTTAGGCTCAGGCCCAGGTGCCCTGCTCCTTACCTGAGCTAAAACCTCGTGAGACCTGTGCTCAGGCCTTTCCTGGGCTTGCAGACTAGACTTGCCAGGTTGATGCTGGACTTGATTCATTACCTTTAAGTTGTCTGATGATTGCTAGATTCCTGATGGCCCTGTTGTCACTAGCTCTGCACTGCTCACATTGCTCAGCTACTGTCAGACTGCACCTGTTTTGGGTGGGCTCTCTTGGCTCCCATCCCATCTTCTGTTGTGGAGCAGTCCCACTCTTGCTCTTCCCTGACAAGAAAGTCTGTCTGTAGATCTGAGGTGCAGAATTGTTAACCGTTAGTCTTTAAGCACAGCTTGCAGAGAGAAATTAACTATGAACATAACATCAGCATCATCTCTTTTTTAGCTGTTGCTAGATGATTCAGAATGCTTTATCCAAGCACCTTGAGAAGGTGCTATGGGGGTGAAAAAGGTGGCTGCAACCAGAAGACTGCACCAGAAGAAGTGGGAGGAGAGGTCAGCAGACAGTCTTTGTGGGCTTTACCATGTGGCACCCCTGTACTCGCTGAGAGGAAACAAGGCAGCCAAAGAGATGGCAATCTGGCTTGGAAATAGCAGAGGAAATGGGACACATTTTTGTGTGCCTCAGCCTTCTCTGGCTAAGGGGGGTGGATCATAAATCTTTAGCCTTCCTTTAAGTTATGAGAGGACTACAGGAGGAGGAGGTAGTAGCCATCTTAGATAACAGAAACAAGAAAGACTTCATGCCAAAGGAGGGAAATGCCAGCTTAGTCTAAGAAAAAAAAAAAAATACAGAAACTGAGGTGCTGACCAGCCAAGGAACTGCAAAACAACATTTTTAAAGAGCAATTTTTTTCTTCAAATCCTGCCTGTCATTAAGTCTAAATGAGCAGTCTGAAACAAGAGTTAGCACCTCATTTCCACAGGCATGGTGAAAAAGGTGGGAATGAAAAACAGCACCTCTAGCATAAATTGTCCTGTTGTATTTGAAATATTGGAAGGTAGGCATTCATATGAATTGCAGGGACTTGAGAGCTGACAAAATAAAAAGCCTTTAATACAGGCTCTCACCCTGCATATTTCCAGCTTTTCAAATGGCTTGAATGCTCTTCTGGATGTGTTTGCAATAATTTTCTGTAAGTGTAGTCTCCTCATTGTTCTACATACAAAAGTAGGTGTCTCTTGCAGCACTGTTAATGCGGTAGCTGATACAGTAGCTTAAATAAAGCACATGTGCTTCAGCCAGTTTTATGGCTACTTTTCCTTTCAGGCAATTATCACCTAAAGAGGTTACAGTTTTACTCCTAAGTCACTGAAATAAGGGAAATTCTAAGTCACATAATAACTAGGTAGAAGACTCAGAAAGACTTTCAAAAGCTGCTAAGTTTAATCTTAAATGAATTCAATGTGCAGGTTTTTGAAAGTTCTGCACTAAGGCACCTAAATCTTTAGGTACCCTAATACCTGTACACACTGGTGCCTTGATAATAATCAATATAGACTTCCAGGGATATTCTTCCAGTGAGTAATAAACCCTCTTTGTAGAACAAAACAAATGTATTTCTGCTGTTTCTTTTACTGCACATGCTTACCAATTTAAACAGCAAAAAGGTCATTTCGAGCTATAGTGTAGGGAAAACAAACAAGTTGGTATGAGTGCTACAGCCTCTGGCAGATTGTGTAGAGAATTAAAAAGTATATTCTTCAGAGGTGGTTTAACATCTAAGTGCTTAAGCATAGATATCAAATACAATTAATTAAAATGTACACTGTCTTTTCTTCAGATTAAGGCATTATGGCAATATATGGAGAATATATATATATAATGATATTTAAGTTTTATTTTTTAACTCTTGCAAAAAGAAAAGCTCAGAATGACATTTTAAACATTATTTAATTAGGATAGAACACTGACTAAATAAACAGCTCCCATCAAATGAAAACATCATTTCCACTTGTCTGCAATAGCCTTGCAATTCACAGGACATCTTGTCTCTCTGTAAACTTCTGCCATGAACTTCACAAAGTCACACTTTTGGTGTATTTTCTATTTTAAACTTAAAAATATTAAAGGAATATTAACAATACTTGGAATGAATGATAATTTCCTAGTTCACTCAGTACTGTACTTGAATTTATTTTCACTTCCATCACTAGCACCATGCACTTCAATCGCACACAGCAGTGTCAGCTGAGACACTCCCCTCTTGGCTACATGTCTTACAAGGCAATAGGTCCCTTTTGTTTCTTTGCCCAAAACATGGGAATTTCCATGCAGCCTCCATCCTCAAGAGACCACCCACCCGCAAGTGCTGACAACAGATACTATATACTAAGCATTTCCCAGCAGAGAATGATGCCAAATTATTTGACCTTTTCTTTACCTTTTGCAGTAGTTTTGTTCCACTGGCAATGCATAGTCCTGCCTAGAGAGGTTCTGCACAACTGTCTGTAAAACCAGTTTTAAAGGAGAACATTTAGAAGTGGCATCACTTACTCACTCATTAACTTTTCAAACCGTTACAGTCCAGGAATCAAGCCTGGTAGCCATGACTTTAAATATTTGGGATTATTTCTCTGCTCCCTCCCCTTCCCCACCCGCTTTTACGGAAACCGTTGTGGTGGCACGATGTGAAGCCAGCGGCTCCTTCGTGCTGACCTCTGTACATGGTTATGAGTTCTCCATCCTGAACAGGACGCAGAAACACTGGAAGAGGTTCATGGGACAGCAAAGCAGATCAATGAGCAGTAGCAGTGTGGAAGAAGGAACACATGCGCTGGGTCTCCGCCCTTTGGAGAAGACTGAGGAGGAACAAGAGAGAAGTTAAGAAAAGTTATTAATGACAGAGAAGAGGCATGCAGGGAGTGACTGTTCATTGCCTCTTCAAATGCAAGTATTAGGAGACATCTAATAAAACTACTGTCTGGCACGTTCAGATAAAACAAAAGTGTTATATAACTTGATGCTAGGAGCAGAGAATGATGAAATTTTTCATGCATTCAAAAAGTGACCAGGTAAATTCAATGGAAGAAAAAGCCAGCAAGGGTTGTAAAATATATTGCTTCTGACTCAGTTAGTCCTTGGAGTGCCAGTTACTGGATGTTGTGACTTTTCTGGGGAAATATTATTACTAAGAGATGTTAGTATTCTCTCTTCTTATCTTACATACCCAATGTTGACATCTACTTCCTGCACACTCTTCACTTCTCTAGTTTTTTTTATGCTTCTCTGTAGATTTTGAAAAGACATTGACACTGCTTGTTGCTGTCATTTTTTTTTAATTTCTGCAATTATCATCGGATCTTGTCATGGTAATTGCAGCACTCTACCTACTCTACCCACTAAGGGTACACTACTTTCCAAACAGAGGGGTTACCAACTGCTCAGATTTGATTCACTATGATCCTTTGGCATTGCCCTCCGTGATAATTGGGAAGTCCTTATTTCTCTCCCCCATTTTGCTACACTGCAATGATGCTCTACATTTGACTGCTTTATGCTTATATAGCAAAATCAGTGAGGTGAGGCTCACAGACAAGAATTGTCAGTTGCATAAGAGCTTTCCTTCACAATAAATCAGATTGAATTTCTTAGCAGTTTTTTCTTACACATTTCTGGGATATTTGAAGGATTCTATGCACATAGCCATTTCTTTGAATGTATTACACAAAAGGCTAGCTCCTGTTTGCAGGTAGGATTCAACCAGAACATTATTCCTTGCTTCCTGTGGGCAGCTTCCCATGCGGTCCTATTAAATTTGTCATTTATTGACCTATTGGCTATAGTCATTTATTCTGCCAATGAGCTTAACTGAGTAGCTTCACAACAAACCAGAAGGAGGGCTTTGAGTCTGAGCAATTGTCAGCAGAAAGTTCTGCCTGTTGCTGGCACTGAGTTCAGCTGAGCTCATAAGTGGAGCCCTGGGTCCAATGGGAAGAGGAAGGGCCTGAGGGTTGGATCAAACAGGGCAGTAGCTGCCAGAAGCATGCAGATCAGGTAGCTTACCAAATGGAGCCTGGAGCACTGCCCATACAAACTCATCGAGAAGCAGAGAGTGCAAACCCACAGTGGAGACACAACAATTTCTACTGAGCTTCCCTGCAAAATGCTGAGGGGATGTTTCTCGGGCTGTGTTCAAGGTGACTGGATAGGGTGTAGGTATTTCAGGCAACATGTGTGCATGCCAGTAAGCTGTGGCATATGCAGTACTGTAGCCTAACTATATACTGACATGGAAATTTACTTACCTGAAGATTAGTGCTTTGGTGTTTTAGAACAGCAGTGAATCCTACATTTAATATTATGTAAGCTCTGTGCAACTCCTCAGTTGCTGTTTTCCCATTTTTCAAACTTTTTTTGGCATCTGTGAACACAGCAATCCAGCTGATCACATCATATTTGTGCTTTTTGCATGTCCCAGAAATATGATGAAGAAAATGCACTTTTTGATTTAAATTTGTGAGCTGTTCACCTACTAGAGGGAAAGCCAGAAAAGCCTCTTCTCACTTTTTGTTTCTGAAAGAGATGAATTATTTTTTCCATGCTCCTGTGAGGTAATTAGAGTAGTAGCCCACTTCTTATACATGCAATGATAGGGGCACAAAGAAATTTTCAAAAGTCAGACTGAGAACAAGGTCCAGAGTTCTGACATTGACTCTCCTGCTCAGACTAACAAGAAACACACACACAGACACAAAAAAAAAGAAACCCAACTTCTCACATACAGATTATTCTGTTCCTTTGAAAGAGAAATATAAATACAGCAAAGCTGAACCACCATTTATAGGTGCAGTTTTGTGATTCTAAAAATAGCTGTAAGCAGAGTCTCTAATGCAGGAGTATTCCCTACAGGACAGAAGCAAAATTCCTGTGATGTCCTCACAAATTATCTTGTGCCTTGGAGTAACCTCCTCTACTGTGGAACTCTCTTTTTTCAGCCTTGCTACGCTGTTGAGACACCCAGTCATGGGAAACTGCGATTAAAACCCTCCTCCTAACACATTGTGGGAAGAGTCCTTTCAGTTGCTACCATGGCTACGATACATAAGCCAAGGTCATTGTTTGTTATGATTGTAGCTGTGCTGAGCCTTTTTTTTTTTTTTTTAAACCAACAGCTGTTGCGTATCAGTGAAATTAAATCATTTCAGGCAGATATAAAGTATAGGATTATTCTAATTCAGGTGAGTCATGCTGTAAAGCCATATCTCAGTCCTATATAGAGCTATTTCTATCTTCTCTGTAGGCCAATCTCTGATCTTCATTATCATGATACTTTAAATATAGAGTAATTTAATTACTTAAATTTTTTTTGCACTATTAGTAAGGAGATCAGCTTGTGCTGCTGTAGTTGATACTGCACCTCCTTACTGGTGTAGTATAAGTTTGTATAGATAATTTGAAACAAACTTGTAGTTAGAGAAGTGGTTTAAGTGTGTATAATTGCAAACTTAGTCATGTTTTAGAGACGCATTTCCTAAAATTAATGACATTGGTGGCAATCAGTACTCGCACTTTATTTAAGTCGTATTATCCTCTGAATTAATCAGATTTATTCTGAGTGGATTTGGTATGAAGCATTCACAATTTCCAGAACAAGATCAACAAAGAAATGTGATGTAAAAAATGATTCTTCTCTTTTCAACTGTAGGGTTGATTTGGCTATTTTTATTTTTTTATTTTTTGATATTTCTAATTTAAATAAATTACTCTTAAGTATCTGTGCTATGAGAAAATCTGCCATATATTTTAAAACAGACTGCTATACTAAGGACCAGTTACAGACATCTGGTTAAACCATAGCCTGAGATGCTAAGACATGGTCCAGTGCTGTTCTCCTTTTATTCAGCCCCTGGCAGAGGTAAACCCAATTCCTAGTGTAAATTAAAGCAGATTCTGCTTTGCTTTATTTTAAGTGTACTGGGAGTATTTTTTGTCAAGTATCTCTCAAGAGACTTACTCGTCACTTATTAGTTAATATTGGTGCAGCAGTCTAGCAGGGGGGTTGATATAAGGCAGAAACCCAGGCTGCAAATGGTGTAATGTTGGCTAACTTCTTTGGGTTAGTTTTTCCTATATATAACATTGAGAACCAACATACAAAAAAAACACAGTCGTGCAATTGTTCTGCATTTTATTTACTTGCTGTTTCTAAAAGCTGTTTTTCATAGGTATCTTTCTGAAATACATAATGATAGTTGTGACAGGGGTTTCTCTCAAAAAGAGAAATATTGCCAATGTCTATTTCTCTGCAGAGAATTTTCAGTATGTCTACATTCAGCTTTGGAAATGGTGTATAACAACATATTTGGCATCTCTGGATCAAATATCATTCAATATCTACTTCCATAAAACATATGTATACAGGCACAAATATAAGCAAAACTGTGATTATCTTCCATTTCATGGGGACAGTCATCTAATACATGCTCTCAAATACATCTGTGACCTTAGTAAAACCTTACAGTTCAGGCTCCTATTCTCCATCGTTTCCTTTCTGATGGTGTTGACAGTATGCCAAGCAAGCAGAGAGCATTTCTATCTTGATATATGCTGAAAGGTTTATTAAGCACATCACTTTCCAAGGTTGAATTAGTGTTCAATTTCAGAAAAGTATACGAAATAGAATACCTCAGAAAGAATCTCTGAATATTAATTATCTCTTTAGTCTTAAGTCCTAACATATTGCAATATTTCTGAAGGTAAACAGGCCAAAGATCTGTTAGTAGGGAGAATACTGGATGACAAATTCTTGGGTAAAATTATTTACAGGAAGATAGGAAATGAGTCAGGTATCTCAGGAAAAAATAGCTGTCTCACAGGCATCTGAAAAAATGTCCAGATTCATTTTTTCATTTCAGATGGAGAAAGGAAGGGGAAATACATCAATAGGAGTTACAAATCACAAATTCCCGACTTCCTTCTTAGCTGCATACCAGCTTTGTCTTAAATTTTTAGTGCTAGGCACCAACGGGTAAAACAGGCAAGGGAGAGAAATTATTTGGCTTTATTCCGTACATTAACAAATCCTGGATGCTGACACTGAATAGAACTTGAATAAGTAATTGCTCTGCTTCTGAAATTCTTTGAAAATATCAATAGCACCACACAGAAAAAGGTTTCTGAAAGCTGCTTCAGGAGCTTTTTATATGCTATACGGAGAGTATTTTCATATGCTAAGCAGAATAAGTACAGAGTTACATGCAAGGAGGAATCCAAAAGATTCATGGAAAAAATATTTACTTCTTTCCAGGTTTTATCGTGCTGCAGCAAGATAAAGATAAAAATGCAGCAAATATGGATAGTTAAAAGAGTGGACTAAGTAGGAGAATGTTTGAGGACTAGAGAAAACAGAATTTCATAACTTCCATTTGCTCTAAGGAAGGTATCAGGGCAGCAATCACTAAGTAACGTGGTTTAAACTTAGATATTTCAAAGAAAAGGCTTTCTAGCTGAGGGAAAGAAGCTTTCAACAGCATCATCCGGTACATTCTTTTGGGATGACTTGCCATTCACATGTGGCAGTGTATGAGATGGATGTCTTCCTGCAGTCTGAACTCTCTCCATCTCTTTGGTGTCCTAGAGGCACTGAAGAGCCTGTGAGATTCTTTGTAGGATCCAGTGGGAAAGGCAGCTTTCTAGTCAGGCACTTCAGGGAAATGCAGGACAGGACTGCGGTGGTTTGACACAGATGGGCAGCTATGATCCATCATGCCACTTACTCTCCCTCCTCAAAAGAACAGGGGAAGAAAATATGAGGAAAAAAGGCTCAAGGGCTGAGATAAGAACAAGGAGATCACTCACCATTTACTGTCATGGGCAAAACAGACTTAGCATATGGAGATAAATGTAATTTATTGCCTATTGATAACAGACTACAGCATAGAAAACTAAAAGCAAACTTAAAACACTTTCTCCCCATCCACTTTCTTCTACTTCCTCCCCCCAAGCAGCGCAGGGGAAAGGGAAATGGGTCCGCAGTCAGTCCCTGATGCTTCGTCTCCACCGCTCCCTCACGGTCCCTCCCTGCCCCTGCTCCCCGTGGGGTCCCTCCCACGGGATGCCGTCCTTCCCGAACTGAGCCTGCGGGGGCTGCCCGCAGGCAGCAGCTCTTCAAGACCTGCTCCCACACGGCTCCGTACCACGGGGTCCATCCATCCCCCAGGAGCAAACTGCTCCAGCACGGGTCCCCCACGGGTGGGCGGCACCTCCCCCCCATGCTCCTGCATGGGCTCCTGTCCACGGGCTGCAGCTCCGGCCCGGGGCCTGCTCCTGCGGGGGCTCTCCATGGGCCGCAGCCTCCTCCAGGCCACATCCACCTGCTCCACCGGGGGCTCCTCCACGGGGGGGCTGCAGCGTGGAGATCTGCTCCGTGTGGGACCCATGGGCTGCAGGGGGACAGCCTGCTCCACCAGGGGCCTCTCCCTGCACAGGCCGCAGGGGAACTGCTGCTGCCTGCCTGGAGCACCTCCTGCCTTCCTGCTGCACTGATCTTGGGGTGTGCAGGGATATAGCTCTCATTTCTCACTCCTCTCTCCCAGCTGCTGTTGCACAGCAGTTTCTTAAAAGTTTTTCTTAAATCTGCCCTCACAGAGATGCGAACACCACCACTTACTGGCTCGGCTTTGGCCAGCAGCGGGTCCCTTTTGGAGCTGGCTGGAACGGGCTCTGCTCTGACATGGGGCAGCTGCTCACAAAGGCCACCCCTACAGCCCCCATGCTGCCAAAACCTTGCCAGGTAAGCTGAACAGAAGGGTAATACTGAGAACACCTTTGATAATGCATAAATTGCTAATACATGAGGAAAATGAAAGAATAATTGATAGGGTAAGCTCTTTGTTTTTCTAAACAAATGACAGGAACAAGAACACTGGGACAAAGGACTTGCTTATACAAGATACGTGACCAGATTTTCCAGATAGTATAATTCACTAAAACAAACAAACAAAAAAGACATTTGTTCATACTTCCAAGGTTTACTGGTGCAGCAATAGTATAGTAGGTATTTCAGTATGGAAAAGTCAGTTGGTTTCCTCTTGTAGAGGAGCTTGCATGGAGTAGCTTTCAAAGCGTGCATGCTTGCTTTTAATACCTTTTTCAGGATTTGAAAAATAGAAGGGGTCTGGATCTTTTTTTCAGTTAAACTGTTGTAATTTCCTTTAATAGTTGGTCCTTTAACAGGAGTTAGATCCAGTCTGACATCTTTACTTCCAATGTAGCAGGTCAGTTTATAGCTCCACAGACTATAAATCTGTTCAACTAGATCAGTGGAGAAACATCTCTCTCTTAGCCCCAGGAAAGCACCTATATCCACAGCTCTAGACCATTACCCTCTACAAGACAAGCTCTCTGAATAGTTGGTGATTCCCTGACCATTCCTTTACGGTGAGGAATGGAGGAAGACAGCCTGGCTGAACAGACTGTTCACAGTTTGTTCACACAGATTGAGATATATTCGGAAAAAGAACAGCATGTCAATCACATCTCACAGAAGTCTTGTTCCCAGGGTACCTGTAACTTATTTTTATTGTAATCCTCACATACACATATCAGCAGTAAAAGCCATCAGCACAAAGGGCAGACCAGGCTTTAAAGAACAATACATGCTGAATATACTAAGAAAAATGAGTAATGACATTTTTATTTTTTTCAGCACAGGTCTCCTTAGATTAAATTACTAAGTGTTTATTTGCTGCTGCTCCCCAAAAGCAACATCAATTGACTTACATGCACATTTAAATCCAGAGCTGCTCTTGTCTACAAATATCTCTTTGATTGTGACAGAATAACTGTCTTCCATTGTGTTGTCATCCAAGATCATGATTTAGCAAAAGAAGCAGGAAATGACCTAATTAATTCTCTGTACTTAGTTGCACTCTTTCCAAAACTTCAGAAAAGTATTTGAAGTATATAACCTGCACTTGAGACAGCCTGTGTCCCCTTAGAAATACTACTCATTGAAAATAAGTACTTGGATTATTTTCATATCAGATTAGCTTAATATCTTCTTTTATAGTTCACAGGATGGGTGATGATCAAAAAATGAATAGCCAGCTAGTATTGTTATGCTATAATTTGGTGTGAGACCTCATACCCTTGTGCATTATTTACTGTCTATAATTGAAATGATATGGTGCATAGAGAACGATTAATTTCCTCCTAGAGTTTCCTCTAGTAACCTCATTATTTTAGAATTTCTTTTAAAGTGATTTAATCACCTTCCAAAGTGCTAATTGCTCTTGTGAGTTTTTAATATGATAATTTCATTAATTGCCATTAATGACCTAACTCTTGGTTGTTTAGAAATGTTGGCTTAATAACATCCTGTGAAATTACTTGGCAGTTTTCTTAATTGAATGTGGGGCGGTAGGGAACAGGAGGAAACATTAAAACTAAAATTCTTTCAGAATTTACAGCTTTATGAGACTTAAAATGTATTTTTTTTCTGAATGTTTAGCATGTAGCTAAACTTGTTTTACTGAATGATTAGTATATTTAGCATCTTTGAAAAGTCAAATTCTTGACTTCAACTACAAAAGGCATTGCTCAACTCTGCTGCATATCAGACCCTACATGCTTTAAATTTAGCTCCCAGAATACAAGAAATGCATAGTGTCTGTTCTGGAAAGATGTGACTTGGCCAGTATTACATACAATTTTAATAAAAGAGGCAAGAATAAAATCTAATTATTCAAGATAACATTCAGTTGCCGTGAATATGAAGCCACATTTTTTTTCCTGGAGTTTTTCATGCTTTATTTGTTACTCATGTGTGATTACATGCATTAAGTTGTACAGGTTTCTTTATTTCTTACAGCTTGAAAGGCTAAAACAAATCTATGATACTAGCAATTTAGCTGTTGAACAAACATTTCAGATCTTGGAATTTTTAGCTTTGGATAGAATTTATAGAGTCATGACGTTTGGCAAGTTTTTCATTGTTGAAAAGTATTTGAAAATATACCAATGCATATTATTTTGATAATTTACATTGAATACATTTACTTTAGAATGCACACCTACTTCTGTGATGTATGATTCCCAAACACTGAAAATTGTGGTTTTATTTATATTTGTATGTTCTTCTGTGTGCAATACATTTGTATGGAGCCAAAGTCCTGGTCTCTGAAATACCTAAGTCAATTTCAGAACTTTGCTCCTAAAACTGTTGTCATGGATTACACTGTTCTTTCAGTTATATAGGTGAAACAAGAGGTCTGTTACTTCATAATTTAATAAATGAGAAGGAGAAAGAAAGAAAAGATTTGGCTTATTAACAAATACATTCAAGAGTTCAGCCATGCCAAGATGTTCTTACCACCATGTGAACTTTCAGGCTACAGGATTGAGCAAAATGAATACAGCTTTCATTTTAAGTGTCAGTTGATGTTAAAATTTCTCTTCAACAGAGATTTCTTCACCCTCTGAATTCTTACCAGGCTAAAACCTGTTAGCCAAATCAAGCCCAAATCTCTGATTTTCAGGTCCATTTGGTCCAATATGTGTACCTTTTAAGCTGGTCATTCATGATACCTACTGAGTAGGTAGCTCCTTTGAAATTGGAGAATTTCCCATTTATATTAGTATTTCAGTCACAAGTACAGGTGCCAGGCTTCTCTTTCCACCTTTAAATCTAGAGCATGTTCTGTTTTTTCATATTTATTTAAAAGCCAGAAAGCTGTATAAACCAGCTGATCATCCCCACAACTGTGTACAGCTTAAAGGTAGTTAGTAGTGGGTTGGGAGGTGGGAAGATAAAGTACAAATACAACTTCTTGATTCATTGTTGTTTGTTGTAATTTTTAACATTACAGTAGTAAATGAGGACTTCAGCAGGACTGTTGGTACATGGAAAAGTTGTGGTCTAACCTGAGACGAGATAAAGCAAGAGAATAACTAACGGAATCATGAAGAGAAAATAAAAAGTCATAGCAAAATATATCTAATTGTTATATAGCCAGCAGCTGATTATCTTAAGGTACTCATATATTTCCAATTAGTTTAATTATTTTTTTTATTGCACCTTTCTGTCAATGTATAATGATATCTGTTCAGACTTTGCCAATGTGATAACACACACATAAGAGCAGACTGCATCATCACTATATTATGGGGCTGTTACAGACCTTCTCTTGTCAGCAATGTCTGTCAAATAAATTAAGCTGCTTGACAGATAACTAATTAAAAGATGCTTATCTATGATTTTTGGAAAAATTCCCAAAACCATAGATGGCAGGTTTAGAAGCTTATTTTAGTAACAATGGTACTGTATGAGTTCTGCAGTATGCATTAGCAGTTAACTCCCATATTACTGCAGTAGGTTGACTGGAGCATGACAGTTTCATTTCTCATACAAGGTAAACTAGGCAAATCTGCGCAGCTGGTAAAAATATAAAAAAAATAGAAGAAGTGAAAATCCCTTAGGTTCTCTTTGGCCTTCTGCCCATTTAAGGAGAAAGTAGCTCAGGCAACATGAATTTCCCACAAAATTAAAACAGCAATGTAAATAGAATCCATGATTCACAAGAGATGGGGCTTCATGTTTTATTATGTTTTCATCTCTCAGGACTACGAGGCTTTGTGCTTTTTAAATTAGGATACTCTGGACTCAGAAAAGGAAATGTGTTATTTTTCTTGACCCCCAGTACAGGAAATGATTAAAAGTGGTATTTACTTTCAGCAATGAAACGCTGGGTTAAACATGCCCTAGATCAGTAGCGCTAATCATCTGTTATGGTTCAAAATGTTTGGCTTTAGCACACTCTCAACACACAAAAGTCTTGAATTGCATTAATTAATTCATGAGACCACACAGTTGAAGAGAATGTGTCCAGTTGATGAGGTTCTTGGATGGGAATCAATGGCTTCATTGCATGGCCATATTAACTTTCTAAGTATCAGCACTGTGAGTTTCATTACAGAGGACATAATAGATGGCAAGCATCTGAGCGAGGTACACCCGGGCAGCCAGTCACTTGCAATTAATAAACAGTCCCCTATGAATCAAGCTGTCCCGTTGGTGTTCAGAAAGGGAGAGAAGGACATCCCTGAACGTTCTGATTCACAGCTGACATCTAACCTCTCTTTCAAGTATCATGAAATGGATGTGACAGGATGGGGTTTTGTGCATTTGTAGAATATGTGCTACCGTGATAAATAGAGAGGAAAGATGATCAAAAATAGGAATGAGGAAAATAAGGAAGTTTGATTTTGGTAGTTTTACAGAAATCAGATGGTTTGACAAAAACTTTTTTTTATTGACAATGGGATACTTTTGAAAATAAACTCAAAACAAGATTTTATGTATATTTTCTGTCTATTTTCTTCTGTCTGTTCCATCCTGTTGTTCTTTTTCCCCCACTGAAGACAATGCAGTCTAGTATTTAGGGCTTTCTTTTTTTTCTTTCCTTTTTTTTTTTTTTTCTTGTTTCCATTTATAGTTTTTCCAGAGAGAAGAACATTTTGAAAAGAAAAACAGGTAATTTGGATTTTTTCCTCCAATTTTCATATTTTTATAGCTTGGGAATTACCTATTCTGCTACACTCAGTTGCAAACAGAAAGGAAAAATGAGAAAAGTTAATTTGTATGAAAATAAGCACGGTGTTCTGGAATGAAAATCAGAAAATGCTTTTACAAAAAAAAAAAAAAAAAAAAAAACCTTCTTTATCTTTGGTTTTAATTCTTCCTGTTCCATGAGGTGTACTACAGTATATAACATAAGTATGAACTGCACAGGATCTCGAGATACTCAAGATGTGTTGGCCTCATTTACAAAATGTTGCCCTCATTTCCAAAACGGAGGGCTCTTCAGTGACATCCCTGAACATGGTGATAACACTGGCAGGGGCACCTGTCGAATGGGCTGTTAATCTGGGGTCCCACTGTGTTTGGGATGCTCCAGAGCCACAGCGTGTTAGCATAACATGGTACTTTATTTTGTTCTATTGAGTTCCTTGGTCTTGTTTTTCAGTTCCTCCTTCTTCTAAGTCTTATCTCTTCTATTTTTATTCCCATTTTCAGTGCTTTTCTTCTAAATTTTTGTTCTCTAAGTAGGAAAAATTTTTTTTTGAAGTAAAAATGAAATTGCTAGTGAGATACCAGTTGGGAAGTACTCCTGACTTGCTACACGAATCACCCACCGGCTTATTTGATGTATACTTGGCTACAAAAATGAATGCTACATAATTTTTTGTGGCAGTGCATTTGGATGATGGTGCATTGCCCTACAAATTTCTGCACTCTCCTCTAGCATGTCTTTTCGTGGTGCACCAGTGTACTGAAGCACAGGCTCCTGCAGAGCTGAGCAGTAGCCTACTGCAGCCAGCTCCTCCTTCCCCCTGCAGTGGGTGTAGTAACGTAACCATCAGATGCTCTGCAAGTTAATGTACCATTTTTACTCTGTGTGTGTGTTTCAAATTCCTCTCCAAAGAGTATCCTTTCTATGGCATCCTACAAAGCTTTACAACAGTAGGAACATTTGTTTTACTTGACATTATTTTGAGGTTGAATTGGACATACAGTTAAAAATATTTTTCTCTAACTAATGGGGAACTGGGTTCCTGATGTTGAGTATATGCAGGGTGTTGAAAAGATATAAAGCCCTTCTCTGTTAACATCTTAATGAACTTACTGAAAATCCCATCTGATGTCTTAAACTCACATTTCACATGTGCTGAACAGTTATATGTTTCTTTTACATTCCTTTGAAGTCCTTATACAAAAAAGATCATCACAGAATTTTTTAATCTGAAATATTAAAAGCAGTTGCATATCTGACTTGAGGCATGCTACTAACTGCTGATATAAGGCATACCAGAACAGGAAAAAAAAAGTGTCAGGCCTTTATCTTACATGCCACCTGTTTCAGAAACAGTCAGCCACCAGCCTTTTGAACTTACTTCGTTAAAAGCACAGAACTGAGAAGGAGGAAAGGGAGCTGGGGAAGGACAGAGAGATTTCAAGGCAAAAGTTCCAAAAACAAACTGCAGTTTCCTTCCAATCTAGGGAGTACCCCAGCAAAGTCCCTGCCCGAAACAAAAGGCCTATCCTTGAACGGGGAGGGAGGAAGGGTGAGGTTGAATTTTGTGTTTTAAAGGGCACCTTAGTTCCATGTAAGTGTTTGTTATAGCACAGACCTGAAACACAGTCATTGCTGGCATCAACAAGTATAAGATCGGTTTGTTGCAACTGGGATGTGGATGTACTGCTTCATAAAATAATTTAATAGTTTTACGTTTTCGCTCCCTGAGCTTCATAGTTTAGTTCCCTTAGATGGACCATTTCCATTGGCTATATAATTTGTGAGACTTACAATAATTACAAAGGAACCCAATTTTCAACCTAAGCCTCTTTGTATTTTAGTAATACCTTAAAAGACTGAGTGGGAATTGATTAGTTAACTCTTCTTTTTTGTTTTGTTTTGTTTTGTTTGATTGATTGTTTGTTTTTAGAAAATTCTGTGCTTACATTTTAATTTTCAGGAACTAAATTCCAAATTGTTCAGTGAAGTGAGATGAAGGCATTTAATTTGTCGTGGTCACTGTTCAGATGGAATAATTATGATGTTAAAGAGACAGCTACTCCGTGATGTCAGTGCCAGTGTCAGATGTCTCATGGTGCAGAAGCCTAAGAACAGTGTATGAAAAAAGAATCTAATAATCTAATAGCACCAAGTTATAGAAACTGGAAATATTAATATTGTGGACTAACAGTTTTGTTCACAGAACTTCCTGTGGTCAATCTTGAGAGCCAGAAGCAATAGTCTTACTTTGCTCTTGCTTTTTTCTGGAGCAACTTAAGCAGTGTATGTGGTTTGGAATACTTCTCATGCTTTTTGCCCTCTCATTCTGGTTACATGTATGGAAAAGAATTTACCAAAGAGTTTTGAAAATAAAAGGTCTTCAAGAGCTGACAACAATGTATGAACCTTCAAAAACTCAATGAACTGGGGTGCTTGTATTCTAGGACAAGAAATAGGATTGATGTATTTGCGTGTATTGCTTTTGTCAATGTATAGAAGAGCTTGCTGGCTTTAGACTTACAGCAGTAAGCTGTTTGATAAAGTGAGAAATAGTGTCTTAAGGCCACTTGTGCTGTGAAAGGGAGAATAAATGCTGTAAGGCACAGTGGAGACCTTAAAAAGCAGCACTGGCATGTTATGATTGTAATTCATGTTTACGTCACTTTGGTTGTCACAGACTCAGAAAAGCCAGACAAACTGAGTCATCCTGGATAACATCCAAAACCTCCCACATGCAACCTGGAAAAGACCGCCCTTTCTAAAATACATATATATCTTAAATATCCTACCCATTTTCTGAAAAGTTAGTTTGACATTCTGATGTTTTCATTTACAAGAACTTAATTACAAATAGTAAATAATACACCATTTTCTACTGTTTTTCTAGTAATAGTTTAAAATCCTGAAAGCAGATGGATGCACCTTCCTAAAAATACATAAATTACTGTTAATACTAAGAAACTCATAGGTCATGACTGCCATTCTGGCGCATGGTTCTATAGACTGGAATTCAACTTCTGTTTTAAGTTGTTTTAAGAGTACAAATGAAATATTCTCAAAAGTACTTTGTACATCTAAGAGCTGTCATGGAGATACAATTGGACCTGCATGGCAATTTCCCATCAGTGACTTCCCACAAAAGTGGGTAGAGTTACACAGAATCAAGCTGAATGAACTCTGGGAACTCAACAGACATTCAGTATAAATGACCTACAGCTGTACCAGATGTTGCATGACACTAAAAAGGCATCATTTAAGTTTTTTAGACCAAAGCTGGAGAACACTATGATCCATTAGTGTTCTTGGGAAAGTTTCTGTAGACCAACTTATGGTCAATTTTTGTAAAATTTTTGTAAAATCACGAATAGAGACCTTATTTGCATGTTTCCCCTGTGCACACCATGGATAAGCCCTCCACATGGAATCATCTGATGGTTACCTGATCTGTATAGCACCTAAGAGGGCAAGCTGTATAACAGTACCACTTATTGCCCTCTAACTGGGAGCTACCATATCCCAGTCTAGCTTGTCACTGAAGGACTTTGAGCTAAGTTTAAATGTCACGATGTATGGATTTGTTTTGTTGATAATTCAGAATGTGTTGAAGGGGAATACTGGGACACATCTGATAATCTGCCTTATCACCACTGTACAAATTTTCATGTTTCCAGTTCTGAACTCAGAATAAAAGGGGCTTTTATCATGTCTAACAGACAGTGGAGCATCACAGCAGTTTATAAACTGCTGGATTCTTTTAAAAATTATGCTGGCAAATATTTTTATGTGGTAATTGCCCTTTTTAGAAACTTGTTTGCCCGCCTACTAGATTCTTATAATCTCTCTTTTAATTGCTGTATATTTATTGGATTCTGACAGAAAGTTGCCAAACATGCCTCTGATGACTGCATACAGTCAAACACATTTAGATAGCACTTGCCTTAAGCAATCAGTGCTGTGAAAGCAATCCTTATGTAAAAGAGAAGGAAAAACCCTGTAAACCAAAAAAAGACAATGTTCTGTCATCTTCAGAATCATGCAGTCAGTCTAACACTAATGCCAAGCATGCTAAAACGGTGGAAAAACCCCAAGCATTGTACGTCAGCATTCCGGTATCTTTCAGAAATGATTCTTGTAGCTTTGGACTGGTGCGACAAGAAGACACAAGACATCAATATTTCCCGAACTGTAGCAATAAAATTATATGTCACTTGAAACATGTAACTTATTTTCTCTGTTTTATGTGCAGGATGTTTGCTCATGCTTTAAAATGCTCTGAGCTATATGTGGAACAGTGCTGTGTAAAAGAGAAGTGTTACTGGAAGACGTGTGAGAGGTAAGGTTAGTAACGGTAGGTTTTCTCTCTTATAGTTTATTTGGCCAGCTGGAAAAAGGGTCAGAGAGAATGTTCTTATTGTCTAAATAATTGACTTGATTGGCTTAAGAGGTCTGTCATCTCCCTTTTTCTGCAAAAATAAATAAATAAATAAATAAACAAACATTCTTCTATCACTTTGCTGTAATAATTATTATGGGGACCTGGCTCCCTCTTAACTCTAACAGTAGAAGGCCTGACAGTGGTGCCAGTTGGGCCAAGAGTAAGACGGAAGGGGGGATAGAGGGGAAGGACTATAATAGAATTTTAGGGAAAAGTGGGTGGAAGTAACTAATGTGACCGGAACAAGCAATTCCATTACAAAAGAAAGTTTGGTGACCTATTTCTATCACCAGTTTTAGTTGCAGTACTAGCATGTCTTAAACTGACACATCCCATGCAAAGCGGGTAACAGATTTCTGCTCCCAAACTGCATTAAGTAACAATATGTAAAAGCGCGTGGCTGGCTACCCATTGATTTGAACACATGTGCCTTTTTCCTACATGCTGGCACTACTTCTTCCTCAAATTTAGTAACCTAGAGGATTAAAGCTGTCAGTTACATATAAGGGTTAAGAACTCCAGGGAGGATTTATGATCTCTGCGCAGTCTCCAGGGAGAATAAGCAGACTGTTCCCTGCCAAAACACTCCTAAACTGCCCTGCAGTGAGGAGCGTTACAAGAAAAGCACCAGAGATAGATGGGGGGAGGGGGAACAGTGAAGGAATAGGGAAATGCATCTGTCAGCATCTTACCTGCTCTGTTTATTCTCCACTCTTACTTCAGTATACTTCCTCTTTTCTTTCAAGAAATACATTCACTGAAATTAATATAAAGGTGACTTAATTCAAGTTGCAGCTTTGTAGCATGTCTTCTGCTGCAAATATAAACTTCCTTAGAATAATGAACTTAAGCAGCTTTCTGGTAAAGACGTCTCGTCTCTCTATAGATGTGTTAATTGCTAGGTATCTAGCCTGAGCTAATTTTCATAGTTTACAAGTCTACTGATGCCTGAGACAGTGTTTTTTCACTTTAGTGCTCTTCTAGAGAATAATGCTTTTTTACTCCAATTAAAGATTAAAGTCTTTCTGTGCCTGAAAATCTGGGAATACAATTTGTTTTCAGCTTCTGTCATTTAGGTATTAAATAAAAATGAGGTTCTGGAATTACCACAGTCCAGCCTCCTGTCAAAACATGATCACATTCTCTGCCTCTCTCTCCACCCCAATACCTTCAGCAAAAATGTAGCAGTAAGCAGAGGTCTTTGAATCACTAATTTCTCAAAGGCTTTGTGAATGGGCTGTTTAAATGAGAAAAACCCCAGCTGGGGAAAAAAAAAATAAATGTGATTTATTCTGCAAATCTGCACCTGAGACAAACTGCTTCTATGCCCCAGCTGTGTGAAGTCTCTAGCTGAAAGAATACATATCTTTTTAAAAATGTAAAACAAACATCAGCCACAGTTCATTCATTCCATTGCTTGCAGAACAGCTTGCTTTTCTACAGCTGTATTCACACTGGGGCAAAGGTGAGGGCAAGCACCAAGGTTCACAGGACTGTAAGTTAACCCATATGTGTATTCTTATGAGTAACATCATTTGGGTCAGCTCTTTACAAACTATCCAGTCAGCATTGAATTCCCTTACCTAAAAGTATGTGTGGTAGTGTTCAACACAGCCTTGAACCTGCATTGGGTGCTGTTTCTCACGGTGCAGCTCTTCCCCACAAGTGATGAAGTAGCAATGTCTTGTCAGTCAGAAACAGAGAAAAACAAGCCAAAGGGAGGGTTTCACTCTTTGGCCCGGGGAAGGGCCATGTCAACTTCACCTCAATAGCCTTTCCAAACTTCACATTGCGTGTCCTCACTTGTGTAACAATTCGCATCTTGTTTGCATAAGGTGTGCGAATGAGATGCATCTTTCCTGTGAAGCAGGAGCATTATTGAACAGTTATGTAATAAAGGTGTTAGTGTGCTTGTATGCACACATAATGCTGAGGGGAAAAGAGAATAGTGTGTGAAACTTAAGAAAACACAAAAAGTTTAAAACTCTTCTATAAATCCAAATTCAATATCTGTGCATCCTTGGTCAACCCTGTTGCACTTTATAAAACATTGGCAGTAGGAGGTGCAGTCTAGTGCAAGCTACACACAAACACCAGGACTATGATTTTGAATATGCTATGTAGCCCTGTGTATGTTCACACCCTTAGCATAGCTGTGAAGTAGTTTTCTTGTAGTTTCACTGGGCAAAGAGTGTCCATGTGTAACAATTCATAGATGGAGGGAAAAAACATACAGATTACGCAGACATTTAGTTCTAGCGGAACCCTGTAATTTGGCATGCTTTGGGTTGAAGCATCTAGCCAAATGACTCATTGAAACTGGATTGTTACATTAGAAAAGTATTGTTCTGGAAGGAAATTTAATGAATTGAAGGTACAATCTAACAAGACTCAGGATGCCAATATCAGTTCCAAGCAAATAGGCAGCTTCTTTATGGAGCACATGTATTTTTGGATAGCACTGAGACAGTGCCATAAGGAACTGTAGGAGGATAGCAGAGTACAAGCCAGGATCTTAGAAAAAGTCACAGGCAGGAAACAAGCAGAAGAAATCATGGGGAGTCTGTCTACATCCAAAAGCCTCTTTGGAATGCCTCTGAAGTTAGGAACTGAGAATATATAAAAGAAGTGAGACAAGCTAATTTTATTTTTTTCAAAGGATACTTTGCTTTTACTGTTATCTTAACCACTTCTGTGCCAGAGGTACCAGCTTGGTAGATTTTATGAATGTTTTTGTCAAAAAGTGAACTGAGGCAGTATCACTACATCCTTTTTTTTCCTTTAGTTCCAGCACTGAGCTTCAGTGTCAGTCCTGTCACCCTTCAACACCTGACTTGGCTCTTTTTCCAAGCAATGCAGAATTTTTTAGCCTTGTCTGAATCCTTTTCCAGCATGGTCACTCTTCCATGGAGGCCAGAAGTCCAAAGCAGATGGCTGATAGCAGTTGACTAAATCATGTCTCTAGCCACTGACTGAATAGGTGTAAAAGTCAAACTAAGCATAAGTATATGAAATACAGTAAAGCAATCATAGTGATGATGAATCATGGTTCCTTGAAACACTTCAGTGTTAGACACTGAAACCAGAGCATTTATTAGAGAAAGCTGGAAAGGAATTTTAATATTTCTTCTTTTCTCAAGGATAGTTTAAGATTTTTTTTTATTGCTTTAGTTTTGTAGTTTAATAATCAGGTAATAATAATTTTCCTGGATTCCCTGCTATTTTTTTCTCTGCCTTTCCTGCTCTGGAGTATATTTCTTTGAAAGAACTTCCTTTGGATTTCTTTCAAATAATTTTACCTGTTTGAAAGTTAGATGTCTTGTATAAATTCATCATCTAGATTCCTCCTCTACTAAGTGGAAAGAAAAGCACTTACCACCTATCTTAGATTTCTGTCTTAAGGTGGCATGAATCATACCCTAGGCGTAAATCTCTCTCTCCATTCTCATAGTATGAGATTAGACAATTTAAAATTGATGTTTAAATTTAGATGGCTAAAGTTAGGGGTAATAAATCCCACCCTAGAGACTGTTAACAAAAACTTAAGTTATTCTTCTCTCTTACTTCCAAGTGAGAATAGATTAGATGTCTTTGTAATTGTTGATGCCATAAAGTTCTTGCAGACAAACACAAAGCAATCAGATATGAGAATAATTTATAAATATTTATGAAGAATAGAAAAAAGCAAGCCATGGTATTTATTCCCTGGAAGATATTAATGGCATTCATGGACAGGAGCGAAATTTGTTACTGATTTTTGGCAATTTCTACTAACAGAGGAAGACACTTTATTTTTCGTTGGAATTGTTTGGTAGACTGAATCACTTACAAAATTTAGCACACTGGTTTTCTGCATTACAGAAGAGGCAATGTTTTCAAACTGCAAGTTGTAAAATTTATAGTAGCTTAGTGTTCAAGTATGTGGTTAGAACTCAGTGATAGCAAGTGTTTTGGAAGTTCAGAGAAACTAATTGTATCAGTGGTATATTAATATTATTTATAATATTCATATAAATGTGCACAGTCTTGCTATAGGTATAGACAGGAAAAATAATGTTAACTGAACTCAACTATGCCTATCTGGTTTATTGATATTATTACTCTTGCCTTGATGCAAAACACAAGATGTGCTTAATACAATAAAATCTATCAAAAAATGAACTTTTGTGTAGTAATTGAATTATCACCTCATTTTTGCTGAAGTTAATTATTGGATGGTAAACCTCATTCATAAGCATAATATTGTATTATCAGTGTTATGCAGCAATTAACATAAATCAGTCTGTAAGTGAATAGCTTTTGTGATCTCTCAAAAAACATTGTGACTAAACACTGTTCCTTAAAAATATTTGCCATTAATTCCATTGTTATCCAGAAGATGTTCAGAACATGCTAACTGACTTCATAATTTTTATTTATGGTCTGTATTAGGACAATTTTGCATATATTGGCAAGAGAGCTAAAATGGGGATTACAAGATATATATTTTTTTAAAGCTCTGTTTAATGGTGGAGCTTATTGGGGATTTTAATTTTAAATTTAAATACCATTTAAATTGTCCTGTACTGAATTCTGATACTCTTACTGAAGTGCACAGTATCCTAGATTGTCATCATAGGAAGGTCAGTCCCTATATACCTTTTATTGACTTTGCAGAATCAGGGGATGCTTTTGGAAGCTTTCACATAAATGATTATTTGAGGCTACCCTCAAAGACAGTAGTAAATCTAGAAACAAAGACTACTTGTTCACAATCTGCTGTTCCTTTTTTTTTTTTTTTAATATTTTTCCTAGTTTCTAGGTTTAGCTTTTTACCTCAAAATTGAACTGATGACAATTACAAAACACTATTAATATCTTGTGCCTTAAATGCAGTGTATATTTAAGGGAACCCTGAATGCATATATGGAATTCCCAGAGATATCCCCAAATCAATGTAAGACGTGGTTTTTCTTACCTCCATAGTTCACACTTTTTTTTCCTTTTTTTTTCCTTTTTTTTTCCTTTTTTTTTTTCACAAAACATTAACTGAAAGAATTTATCTCTTACCAATAACGAAAAAAACAAATATCCATTTGATCATGACTTTGAATCATGACCATGCTAAGGCAATAAAATAAAAGCATAGTAACCAATAAGTAAACCATATACTTATGAAGGAAAGAAAGCTTCGCCACCATGTCTCTTTAGAAAATGGCTGACAAAGAGCATGAATCAGGAAGAGCCTCAGCAATGAGTTCAGTAGTACAGCCTTTAAGTCCATCATAAAGCGTATGCTTGCCACAGATTTCTCCATTTTCTGTAGAGAAACAAAACGAAAGAAAACAAAAACATGAGAGAGAGAAAGAGAATTTGATTACTTAAGCTTAGCAGATCCAGAAAGTGCAATGTGGTTTTTTTTCTTGTAGTTGGAAGAATGCTAGAATCACTTGATCTCTAAAAGTGCTCTTAGTGAGAAGCACATGAAAAGGACATTTCCTAAATGTCTTTACAAGTTTTGACTGTGTTACTTCAGATTTATCTGCCATCTTGCTAAAAAGTGACTTCATCTGAGAAAGTTGCACCAAGTTGCAGCCAAGTGTCAAAGAATGCAAACAATAAGACAGAGAATGTAGAAGTTTAATATTTACTTAGTGTTTTAAAATAGAACATCTATTCCAACATACGTAGGGTTTAGATGCCATAGAAAAGGCTGAGAGAGCACTGAAAATTGGTGCACTATGCATCTGTTCTTGACCTGTAACTTTCCCCCTTCTTGCTTTTCACCATTAATGAGTTTTCACTTGCAATTATTTTCAATTTACATATTGTCTTATATGTGTTATTTTTGTCTAGAATATCATGGGAAGGAAAGCTAATTGGAGGATGTGTGTAACATGAAACATTTGCAGATTTGTTTCAAGTTAGTCTCTTGTTTGTTTCCCATGTCATACTTTCAGAATTTGGAAGTAGGCCCAAAGGAATAACATTAATATGTGTGTCAGGTACATATGGCCACATCTCACAGAGAAGTATTAAGTGGGATGGCACTGGACACTAGATAGATTTTTACAGATGTTTTGTACATCAGTACATCCTGCAAAACAGAAAGGTGAGTAATTATATATGCAGGCACTTCTATGTTTTTCAAAATTCGAAATACAAGCAGGTAGTATGTTGGCAGTTAATCTACCTGAGTGCAGGTATGGACTTTGGGCTTTTATTGAAAAACTAAGCCACAATGCCCAAACACTGTTTTCTAAATCCATGTATTTATATTCTAGGCTGTAGCCTAGAATAAGGGTAGCCCGATCCTGCACCACAAACTCCAGGTGGTCCTGCAGGCACTGGTATCTTCAGCATCTCACTGGAAGATGAGGTTCCAACATACTGCTTGGAAGAGTTAGTTCTCAGAGGAATGGACTTCTAGAAGATAAAGTGAGCATGAGCTCAAAAGAAAAACTTTATTAAGAAGAGAAGCTTATGACTAATCTGATTCAGCCAGCTGATAGGCCTGCGTCCCAAGATAATCAGCTTTTGATCCTTTCCTGTTGGTAGTAATCATTCAAGTAGCTTAGTTTGAACCTGCTAAAAAACCCTACCTATCATTTGTTCATACTGGCTTCCTCCCACATATTCCTTAAATTCCAAGGTTTTTTTGCATGAGTCCCCTGCTGTCTCTCACCTACTAGGGAACTGTCTCTTCTCATGTTTCTGTTAAGTAATAGTTAAGCAGCCATGTTGTAAGAGTGACGATGATAAGGGAAGTGGGAAGCGTGCCTGTGGCTCGTGTACTGCTTGTGCATAGTGCAGCTGTGGCTCCCATAAAAGACTATTTCATGGCCATATAAGATAGACAGAAAATTCCTCGGTAATCCTAATCCTCATCTCTTCCAGGAACTAGATTATCATGAGTCTCAGCTGCACATCAGCCACATCCCATCTGGCCAAGATTCAAATTAAATCCATCTGAAACTACTGTCATCTGCCTTTAAATTCCCAGAACTCTTTCCTTTTGCCCCCTTCCTGTTCTGTAGCACATTTTCTTCAGGATCTAACCTTTGTGAACATTTTGATGTATGGTTCATAACATCAGGAAAACTGATTTAAGGAATGGTACATCTTCAGCTAATTAAATAATTCCCTTCAGGGGCCTTAGGACTACCTGAAGTTTGGTTCTAAGAAGCTTTTTAGAGCCATCAGTGTTTTCTAAATACAAAAAGGTAGAAAAACAAATGATAGCAGTCACCTGAGTAATTCTAAAGTGTGCTGGATTAAGATGAGAATGAACTTTGAAATTGCTATTACAACTTGCATGTCAGCCTCTCTTCATCTTTTTGTTAATTTTGTTTCTTACAGTAATGACTAGAGTAAACATGAACAGGGCCTCAGTTACATATGTAGAGTTTTGTATTGTTATTTCTATAGTGCCTTATATCGTAAGTTCTTTTGGAGGCTCTGAAGTGTGTGTTGTCCTGTTTGCAGCCAGTAAGACAAACAAGCATTGTGTACTCTTCAAAACTGTTCTCATAATGTTGCACCTCCTATATGTTGGCCTGCAAGCACTTTACTAATACACAAACCTGTTTATGCTCAAATAAGAGAGAGTTTCCAGATGTGGAACTAAACTGATATGAAGACTGGGACAAACTCAAAATGACTGGAACCATTCCATCCAACACAGGTGCAATGTCAGCATAATCCAAGTAAGCTGGGAGTTTAAAATTGCTCAGCAACTTCTTCTGTGAATTGATTCTGCAGATCCACCTTGTTCATATTAGCACTAGAGTGATCCTCCTGGGAAGGGCTGCTGCAACAGGAATGAAAAAATTGTTTACTCATCCTCATGCAAATGTTCAGATACTTGCTTCTGCTTCTCCTTCACCTATCCGTAGGGTTGTGAGAATTTGGGTGGTCCAGCCTCATGAGCATGTAGTGAGATTAGAGTCATGGTGCTTGTAAAGCAAAGATAGGTGCATAGGTACAGAAATGTTGATACTGGCAACTGGCAGCAAGGGAACCTTTTAAGGGTGCATGGCTCTAAGGCCTTTGGCAGGAGCCATACAGTGGTTGCTTGAAGTAGCACCATTTTATTGTCAATACTGCTATCAAAATATGAGTGTTGTTTCTAACTTGATCACGACTGAATGTCTCCTGAATAGTTTGGTACCCTTAGTATTTCTACAAACACAGCTTCAAGGATCCCACCCTAAGGTACATTCTTTTGTCTCCCTTTGTAAATGTTTAATTACTGGCTCACAGAATAATGTTCAGTTGACACAAGAGTTCGCACATCCTGGAATATACATTTCCATTACGTTATGGTCACACAATATTTTATGAATGTTGTATTAGAAGAGATTTAAACATTTTGTATTAAAGGAAAATTCTTGTGAAGCTATACAGTGTTCTCATATTAATATGCAAAATCCCACACAATTATCATCATATTTTAGTGTCTGATAATTAAAATGTAACTTATTAATTCTATAAATATATTCACACATGTAGGAAAAATATAAAAAATAAAACCTCAAAATTCATTTTTCTGCTTTAGAGAAGTTGGACATACAGAAAAGATATTCCTGCATTGTAAATTATACCAATTCATGAAAATATTTGTATTACATTTCTCTTAGATATGTAACTCTGAGCTCTGCTGAAGTATATCAGAATTCATCACGATACGCCAAGCAAAGCATTCATATTTGTATCGTACCAATACAGCAAATCTAACCCAATGTTCAAAACCCAGCAGAATGCATATAAAGTCTTAACAGTCCTGCCTGACAGGTATCTGTAAATGGTTTGTTTATATGTGTGATAGCTTGTTCCATTTTTAACATTTTTAGCAGAAAACAAGTTAACACTCCAGAGGTGAAAATAAATGTGGAAGTACTTATCAGTTCATGAATGTGTGGGAAAGATGACATTGCCTATGGCTTTCTTATTGTTAAAGTAAGTGTTTTTGTAGATTGTAATTTATCCTCCTGTAAAAGAAAATGCTTTAGAATGTGTCAACATTTTGGCACCAAGTAATTCTATTTCTATTTAGCAAAACTTAAATATGCATTAAAAATATAAGTTCAAATGTTTTGCTCAAAGCTACTCTTCATCTTCTGACACAGAATTTTATTTCTCCTGAACAGAAATGCCATAAATTAAACAGAACTGTGCTATTTTCACTCTTGGGATTTTATTGATAGAACATTTTAAAATTAACAACTTTACTCTTTCAGCACTTAGTTTGATGTTGCTCTACTGAAATTAATCAATTTTTCTATCAACAACTCACAAAGATTGGATTTAGATTTAAAATTAAAAAAGAATAAAAATAATATTTCAGTCCAGTCCATGCTGAGAGGTACACTAAAATCTGTTTTGTCTGATACAGATTTCTAACTTTTGACAATATAGATGATGATGTTTTAATCTAATTTCCACTGAGACTTGATAACCAGCATATTTCAAACTCTGAGGAAAATCTTGTATTCCCCAAAGTGCAAGTTATCGAAGTACTTCGTAGCCGTAACAATAGCCTTTTGGTTTTAATAGCCTAAAAAGCAAATGACATCCGTTGGCTATTTGTTAATTATGTTTTTGAATTGCTTATGGCTACACTAGAGGATATATTCCAGGCTCTAATTTCTATTAATAGATGCCTGCTTTGGACAGTGTAAGAAAAACCCTCTGTTCTATCCAGCCTCATTAAGACAGTAAGTCCTCCTTTTTTTAGATTGTCTACTCTCAATAAAGTACCACAAACTGCTACTCTCCCATAACAGATAAGTAATGCCAATGTGGATGTACAAGGTGTTGTCCTCTAAGTTTTGGGAAATCATTTGTGATTCTCAAGAAATATGGAAGACTAATTAATTTGAGAGCAGTTGTATTTAGTGCTTTCATAGACTTCAGTGTTCTGTAATCCTTCAGAAGTAGGCTAGGTTCAGTTCAAAGGGATATTTATCGCAGTTATTGTAAATGTCTTGAGATTAGACTAGAGTGTAGATAACATAAAGTGAGCTTTCTTATTAGGTATGTATTAATTTGTGTTTTGATCATTCGGAAACAATTCAAGTGTAATCAGGGTCTGAAACAAAACCTGTAACTGCGAACTTATAATGTTTACGCAATGTTTTGATAACAACTATTGAATTTCGGAAAGTTCTGACAGGAGTTCAGGTCTGCTTTTGTTTTACCTCTTCAGCTCTACTTAATTAGCTAAAGCAAAAAAAGGGAGACGGGTGTGTAAATTTTCTGCCCAGTTCGAGAACAACTAAGAATATTACAGCTATTCCATATTACAGAAGCTCAAACATAAGCCCCCATCTCCTTCTACACTCAAGGGGAGGAAGACAAACAATTAAGTACCTATTTTCCCATGGGTGTTATCAATAGAAAATATACATTTTGAAAATTAAGAAGACGTAAGTAAGAATGACAATAATTTAATCCTGAAAAAGCTGTAGAATGATCTCTTCAGAAAATGCAACATTGCTGTGATAAAACTACGTATCTTAAAAATTACAGTACTTACTCAAAACCATTACAATTTATATTATTAAATTCATTGCTATCTCCTGTTGTGACTAGGGGATAGCCTGTTAATAAGTCTTATCCTGTTTTTCAAAAATGTCCTTGAACAGCATACACGCACGGCAGACACAAACATTTACATGTTGCAACTCGTGGTACAGATAAAAAAAAATTCCATAAAAACATATTACGTACATATTGACAAGTTGGATAAGAATGTAAAGACTGATCCAGGAACATGTATCTGCTACCTTTGGCACTGAATAAGCCCGACATTACACCTGCCCTGGCTAGGTGAAAGATTGTCTAGATATGAAAAGGCAGAGCAAACACTAACAATGAAGCTTTCATGCGAGGAACAGGAGAACTATGTGGTGAGAGCGTAGGGCAGATAGAAACATCTGCTCAGATGAGCTCTCCAAATGCACAGCGTCAAAGCTAGTTAAACACCTGAAGAAAGAACTGGTGAGAAGTCTACTGCTGCAGGTTTTATTAACAGATTAGACAAACATATGTCATGAATGTCACTAGTGCAGTCAATTTCTCTTGCTCCAAGGTAACGATTACACGCCTTCTCAAAATCTGTTTTCCTTCCTCACCCCTCCCTGCTCCAGTTAATGTTCGTACTATCTTTGTCCACTGATTTTTTTTTAGTCATATTTACTTCTCTAGGTCTTCTTCAGCAATTGGAAGTCAGTTCTATAAATCTACTGCTTCCTTTCAAGAGAGGAAAAGAGTCAAGAAATCTAGACACACTGAATACACAGGCAAAGGTTTTATTCTCTAGTAGTAGGTTTAAAACAGCTCTCTTCCCATAACCTGTGCAACAGGAAGATGTATTCTCCTATCTTTGCCTTATAGTCTCTAAAATCCAGAGTCTTCATGCAGGTATCATTCCTAGCATTCATACATCTTGTGTTTGAATACCATCTACTTAATTTTACATACTTTACTGATGCCTAAATTAAGAATTTAGCTAGCCTATCTTCTCTTCAAAGCTAATAGAAGGAGGCAGGACCCTCTATGGAATGATTCAGACCAGTTGCCTTCTAGAAGTGCTTAGGTCTCTCCACCAATTTCAGGCTGGCTCTGGGAAGCCAAGGCACCTCAGCTGAATGGATGCATTCACTTCATTTGAACTGAGGCTTCTGTTCAGTAAAATAAAGGAATTTCCTCAGAGAATGGGATTGCAAAACTAAAGGACTCTCAGAGTTAACCTTTAACTTGAGTAGTTAATCCAATGTTTTGAATACTTAGGATAGGGAAGTTCCAAGTGTTTCAATAAGAACAGGAGAAGGTACATTGCCAAAGTTAAGATGTAGGGTGTTGGCACTTGGAGGAAGTTCAAGTGGAAGTTCTGGGAGAGACTGTTTTGTTGCTGTCTTTGGATAATTCACTCAGACTAGGTCTGCAGTGTACAACAGACTACCCATAAGGAGAAATGAGGAATACAAGCAGTAAATGTATAGGCATAGAATGGCTTTGTTAGAAGTTATGTGTATGCTTGTGGGTTTGTATGCATGGTGGTGGGGAGCAAAAGAGAGACCTGGCTTTACTGAACGAGTTGGAGAGAGAAGGAAGAAATGAAACAGTCTTAACCCTGACAGGGAAAGAGCTGGAAAGAAAGACTGCACTTTGGTCACAACAACCCCATGCAGTGCTACAGGCTTTGGGCAGAGTGGCTTGAAAGCTGTGCAGAGGAAAAGGATCTGGGGGTGTTGATCGACACTTGCCTGAACACGAGCCGGCAGTGTGCCCAGGTGTCCAAGAAGGACTATGGCATCCTGGCTTGTATCAGGAATAGTGTAGCCAGCAGAACCAGGGAGGTGATCATCCCCCTGTACTCTGCTCTGGTGAGGCTGCACCTCGAGTACTGTGTTCAGTTTTGGGCCTCTCACTACAAGAAGGACATCAAGGCCCTGGAGTGTGTCCAGAGAAGGGCTACGAAGCTGGTGAAGGGCCTGGAACACAAGTCCTATGAGGAGGGGCAGAGGGAACTGGGGTTGTTTAGGCTGGAGAAGAAGAAGCTCAGGGGAGACCTTATTGCTCTCTACAACTACCTGAAAGGAAGGTGTGGGGAGCTGGGGGTTGGCCTCTTCTCACAGAAAAGTAGTGATAGGACTAGAGGGAATGGCCTCAAAGTGCACCAGGGGAGGTTTAGGTTAGAAATTACGAGAAATTTATTCTCAGAAAGAGTGGTCAGGCATTGGAACAGGTTGTCCAGGGAAGTGGTGGAGTCACCATCCCTGGGGGTGTTCAAGGAAAGGTTGGACGTGGTGCTTAGGGACATGGTTTAGTGGGTGACATTGGTAGTAGAGTGATGGTTGGACCAGATGATCTTGAAGGTCTTTTCCAACCTTAATGATTCTATTATTCTACTGGGAAAGAATTTCCTCTGCTTCTTTTCCCAAGCAAAAATACCTCTGAGAAAGTGTCTGTTTGATTTAGTTCTCTGAAGATCATTTGGACCCTTGAATCTTTTGACAATAATTTGACAAATGTGATAATACGCCTTTGTTAATTTACCAGACACCACCTTTACCAGACATGAAAAATCTAAGTACAGCATTTCTTTTGTGAAATTAAGAAGATAAGAAATGACTGACAGCCAATTACCTACATTGCTTATAACATTTTTGCCAAATATATATGTGCACCCTCAGCAAGTTTGCAGATGACACCAAGCTCAGTGGTGCAGTCCATACCAAAGAAGGAAGAAATGCCATCCAAAGGGACCTGGACAGGCTGGAGAAGTGGGCCCATGTGAACTGCATGAGGTTCAACAAGTCCAAGTGCAAGGTGTTGCACCTGGGTTGGGGCAATCCCATACAGGAGTACAGACAGGGAGAAGGCTGCTCACTGTAAGCAGCCCTGTGGAGACAGGGGACTTGAGGGTTCTGGTAGACGAAAGGCTCAACATGAGCCAGCAGTGCATGCTTGCAGCCCAGAAGGCCAACTGCATCCTGGGCTGCATCAAAAGAGGAGAGACCAGCAGGTTGAGGGTGGTGATTGTCCCCCTCTGCTCTGCCCTTGTGAGGCCCCACTTGGAGTACTGCGTCCAGGTTTGGGGCCCCCAGCACAAGAAAGATGTGGACCTGTTAGAGCTAGTCCAAAAGAGTGCTACAAAGATGATCAGAGGGCTGGAGCACCTCTCCTATGAAGAAAGGCTGAAAGAGCTGGGGATGTTCAGCCTGGAGAAGAGAAAGCTCCGTGGAGACCTCATTGCGGCCTTTCAATACTTAAAAGGGGTCTTATAAAATGATGGAGAAGGACTCTCTACTCGGGTAGATGATGATAGGACAAGGGGGAATGGTCTTAAACTAAAAGAGGACAGATTTAGACTAGACAGGAGGAAATTCTTCACTGTAAGGGTAGCAAGGCACTGGTACAGGTTGCCCAGAGAAGCTGTGGATGCCCCATCCCTGGAAGTGTTCAAGGCCAGGCTGGATGGGGCCTTGGCCATCCTGATCTGGTGGGTGGCATTGCTGTCTATTGCAGGGGGGTTGGAGTTAGGTGATCTTTAAGGTCCTTTCCAACCTGAGCCATTCTATGATTCTATTATAATTTTCTACTACTGTATGACCTTAATCAGGCTAACAGTCATAATTAAGACAGATATATAATAGATATAAGTTTCAGTGGTTTGTGGGGACAGGACAAGGGGCAATGGCCACAAGATGGAGCACAGGAAGTTCCGCACCAACATGCGAAAGAACTTCTTCACGGTGAGGGTGACTGAGCACTGGAACAGGCTGCCCAGGGAGGTTGTGGAGTCTCCGTCTCTGGAGATATTCAAGGCCTGTCTGAACGCCTACCTGGGCAACCTGCTTCAGGCAACCTGCTTTGGCAGGGGGGTTGGACCCGATGATCTCTTGAGGTCCCTTCCAACCCCTACAATTCTGTGATTCTGTGATAAGTAAATAACCCCCGACTTTCCTGAATAATAAATGCAAAACAGATTTTTTTCAGATCCCATTTCCTAGGCAAAGTTTTAATGCAAAAGGGCTGATATTTTCTTTTCTCTATTTACCCATAGTATCTATGAATTACCAGGGTATGGTTTGATTAGTGTATTGTGATGAAACTCTACAGTTATTTTTGCAAAGTTATTGTTTAGAAGAAAAACTAGTTCAAATTCAGAAAATAAATCTTAGGAAAATAAAGCTGTTGATACCAATTTTCAGACCCATGAACCAGATTCAGAACAAAGCAAAAAAGAATCTACTACAAACCTAGTGTGCAAACCTGACAAGGGCTTGCACAGAGGTCACTGTATTATCACAGAGACGGTATGATTAACATAAACATACTGATAATAATTTTTGACCTTTTTTTTTATGGAAAAAAAAAAGTTATGTAACTCAGTAGTAGTCCATTTTTATTAATCAGATTAAAAAAGCAGCACAACATAAATGCAAGTTAGAACTGAAACAATCTCACAACAGAATAATGGAAAAATTAGCCAGCAGAATCTGTTTTATCTCAGTATTGTGTTCTTCCTAATATCTGCAGTATGACTCCACTGGTAAAAAATAGTTCTGAAATTTGACCTGCATCCAAGTCAAAATGCAGGTGAAGAAATCAAGAGTGTCTTCAATTGTGTTTAATGTTCACTGTGATGTTTGCCAGATTAAAAACGTGGGTTTTGGTACATCTGGATAGTACAGAAAGAGGGACAGCAACAGCTGCAAAAATTTAAAATGTATTATGAACCATAACTTTTTGTCCTGGATTTCTAAACTTTCTGCCTTTGGCCCTGTCCTTTCCTTCCTGTGAATAGTGAATAAACAAAAAACAAATTTTGTACTGTAGAATTCTCAGTGAATCATATTTGTTAATCAGTTATCTTAAATGAATCTTCATTAATCCACAAAAAGAACATTATTTACAGAAAGAGTAATTTTATCCAGAAATGCAAAATTATGCAAAGTATTCATAGTTTACAGAACAGTTTTAATATGTAGTTATTTTCTAATTTCATTATCCTTAGTGGGAAAATCATTATGGTATATAATATTTTAACATCAGACTAGTGTATTTGCTAAATGTCATTCCTTTTCTTTGGGAACAAATGGATACATTTTATTTTTCCATTGGAAAAAAAAAATAAATATCAGAAATCTGAGTAATGCAATAGCTGGGTTAAGCACAATATGTGAATGTATGCAAAATGTTCAGATTATGACATGAAAGTCATAGTTTTTACACAGTGCTGCTAAGTTTTCAGGTAATCATATCAATAATCAAACACCTTTATAAGGTCTTCTATATATTTTAAAATGCCTACACTTTAGTACTAAGACACCACAGTAATCTTTCATAAATTGACAAGACCATTTATTTGTATATAGTTGCCAAATGCCAGAGACATCTACACTTCATCAACCTCTTGACAGTGAGCCAAGGAATGAGCAGAGTGACAAGCACTGCCATATTTGGCATTTACTTATTTGATTTGGTAAAACAAGAAAACACCTGCTCTCCTACTGGAACAACAAAATTGGTACATTAACAGCCTAACTAAATAGAATAGTTGCAAGTTAGCAAAGTAATGGTTGAATCCATGTTCTAACATATATAGGACTTTTGAAAAAAATTTTGTTTTGTATATCATATTTCTGAAGTTTGTATTCCCCTTCACACAAAGTATGTTGTGTATAATTTACTTTATAATTTACTTTAATAGTTGTATTTATAATTTAAAATGTACCAGGAGTTCTCCTAAAATAATGAACTAACAACAATGCCCATGGATGGACAGTTCTGTTGCATGTGCCAGTATATGTTTATCTGAAGAACAAAAGCTGTAGGATTAAATACAAAAACCCTGTGTGAATCTTAAAAGAATCTTATATGGAGTCCACTGACTATGGCTCACAATTAGGCTCAAATGCTAAAAAAATAAATCCAGGGAATTTCAATGTAAGCATCATTCATCAATTCTATTTTCAGTTTCTATTAAATACATTTTCTTACAAAAAAGAATATCTAAATAAACGACTCCAGTAAAAACATTTAAACATGTCTGGTGAAACATGAAATATTTCAATCCAGAACTCTGAAACTCCTCTTTAGCTACCATTCGTTTACCTTATTTTTCCATGTGCCAAATTGCAAAATAATTTTTCAACAGGGATCTCTTGTAGCAATCTACCTCTCTTTCATATAGTGATTAAACAAGCTGCTTGACCATAGTGGATCTGGACAACTTTAATGCTGAGTACTCTTTTCAGTGCTTCATGGAACAGCAAATGAGATAAATACATACTTCCGTGATTTGCTAAGTTGGTGATCTAGCTATGTAAATTAAATATATATATTATACATGTGTATTTCAATACACTACAAGTCATTAAAGAAATTTTTAAAATGCAGTGGCCTAGAGCACTACTGAATACTGAATATTATCATCTGGAATCTGATACCTTTCAACCTGCTAAAACACAAACTATATTACTGGACGAAGGCCAAAATGAAAGACAGAAACAAAAGAAGATAAGGAATATAAAACAATATACTATCAATAACTTTAGGAGAAGTTATTAGATAGGAATTTGAAATTTCACTTGTAAATCTATCAATACAATGATAGAATGGAAGTATGTTCTGTTCCAAGATGTGTCTTTGTTACATGAGGTAGCTTGTCATACAAAGAATGATGTTGTGACATTTGTAATTATGGGGTCGACCAGGAGGACAAAAGCAATGAAGAATCAGTTATCACTCCTACTTAAAACAAAAACAAACAAACAAACAAAAACACTAAAAATTATTTTAAAAGATCATACCATACACGGTAAAACTATTGTGTGCTATCAGAATAAAGAGATAACAGGAAACATTCAGCAATGCAAAAAAGCAAATCTAGAGATTTTTGCATATTGATGTTCTAGTTGATAAAGGATAACCAGATTCCCTCACAATTAGAGGATATGCAGAGACAGCTGCAGGGAAGTATTTCTACTGCATTTCCTTCCAGCCCATTCTGAAAGATTAAGGAGTGTCTATGATATTAATTCCCTTTGACATAAATGGGCGATGACAATAGGCTGCAATGTGTGGGGGTGATGCTTGCCATATGTTTTTTGACACAACTGAAGTAGCTATTTTTGAAACTGGATAAAACAGGAGTTTTACAATGTGACACATGGGATAGAAATGACTCTAGTTACAGCAGTAGTTCTCCCTCTTGGTCTAGATGAACTGTTTACAGGATGTCTTCAAGATATGAACTGGTTAAATGATCAAAACAGGAGCATGTTGGTATCTGTACAGCTCAAGTTTTATGCAACTTTTATCAAGGGAGAATAAAATCAAAAGTACAGATTCTCTTTTGAACATGCCTACCATCATTTGAGTCAGATTTTGAGCTGCCAATTTAGTTTTCCAGAATTTATAAAGATACCTGATAGGCACTTTTGCATTGCCAATGGTGTTGTGCCAATGCAGTCACGATAAAAGATCTCTGAACTGTTTCATTATAAAATGACTGGCTTATGGTCCCAGTGGCTATCTGAGCAAGATCATCAGAGGTCATGCTTCCTTTGCTAATTCCCTTCTTTTCTTAACCAAGCAGCCACCACCTGCCTCTGAACAGAGATATTTTCCTAGAACCAAAAGCATTGTATGAAGTAAGAAAATGCAAACGCTGCCTGAAAATGTAGCCTCTAAGAGTGGCCAGTGTCAGGATTGAGCATGGGGAAGTTTAGAGTAGCAATTAATAAACTGACCTGGGAAGAATTTTTTTCTAATTGCTTATATTCTGACAGAAACATATTTAGATCTTTAAAATTTTATTTTACCTGAAAAATGCTGATGTTTTTACTGGACATTAAAATGGCTAGTCCTTTCTTCCAACCTACCTAAGCATATCACATCTGCATCAATAAGTTAATTATGCTGTGTCATTACTTTTTAATTTCATTGATTATCCTATTCTGTTAGAAAAGTAGACAGTACCTCTGTGTTTTCACTCTTCCATGGCCTTCTAGCATTTTGCACACATCTACCAAGTCCCTTTCTATCTGACCTCTCTAAAGAACCACAGGCTTCTCAGTCTCTTATTTCCCTACCTCTAAGTACTTTTATTCCCCTAAAAATGGAAACCTCTGTCTACCACTGTTTTTTTTTCTTAAACAGACTAATCAGAACTGTGTCTATGTTATTTAAAACATAGGTGGGTGACTGCTTGAATCTTCATAAACATTAAATTTTCTTAGGTTTCCCAGGAACCATCCATTCAGGTCACCCTAAAATTATCATAGGAAAAAAAATAGTTCAAAAATATTTTTAGGAAGAAAAATGTTTCTAACAAGTGATTCTAACCTATATAAAGATACAGGGCTACATATATATATATATATATATATTTATTGTAATTCTTTGGTGTGATAGTCTTCATAGTCCAGTGGTAAACTCTTTGAATGGTTTCAGGTGAGTCACTATCTAAGCATTTAAAGTCTTTAAGAGCACATACGAAAACACCCCAAGAAAAAAAAGAACACTACGCCACAGTATTTAGGCATTGTTCAGGAATACAATAAATTATACAGCAACTTGTCCTGCCAACATATCTTAAAAAGCTACACAAAGGACCCACAACTAATATCTGTAATGCAATCTGAAGTTCTAAGATAAAGACTGAAAGCAAGGGAAAAACAAGTACATTACGACAAACCTTTTTTCAGCTCCCACTGCTTATAAGATTATAATGGATTTGACTGCCACTGGTATTAGTAATTTCCCAGATGAATCTGTGGGTGGAACAAAAATATAGAAATGAAAACTGAAAGGGCATTGTATGTTTAAAATATCCAACTCCACTTACACACCATAAATTTGATTCAAGCTGTCATCTTTCCGTGCCTCAGTTTTCTCCTTTTTGAAACAAGTCAGAAGACTATGCTCTTTCACTTCTCTTCAACTTCTTTCTTCTTTCTTCTTTCAACTTCTCCTACTTCTTAGTTCCCGTGTCTTCCTACATTCATATCCTTTTCTGAAGATGAAGAGGGAGAAATCATTATTAAAACTGGTTACTATGAAATATACTTGGTTGTGTACCACTGGTTATACTCCTAAGTGCCATCACTCCAAAGACCATACGCATGCTTGGACACAAGTTCCATATGCACCCATCCTCGGTGATGCAGTAAAGGTCTGTCTTCCTTGACCAGTCACCTAGAATCTCATCTCTTGCTGTCTAACAAACTTCATAACCAAGACAACTACATGACATACCTCCCGAAGTATTTGAATATTAATTAATATTGAAAGGTTATTGATGAGGTACGATAGAAGTAATCTACCTTTCTCATATTCTTAACTTCCTGAAGGTTAAATTTTAAACTCTTTAAACCATAACTCATGAACCAACATGAAAAAATGTATAATGAGTAAATATATAACATTTTATGCTGGTGGTATATGGGAGACTTTTAATTTGTCCTTTTAGAGGAAGGTATAAAGATTTCCATTAAAACAATGACACTTCTTACTCCAGACTGTACTACTTAGTTTTAAGTGGCAGAGGTTATCGTGCTGTACTTTGTGAAATATGTTTATGGCATCTATGAGTGAGAACCTGGAGCACAATTCTGCTTTTCTAACCATCTTCAACAGCATCATAGAATTAATAAGTATCCATCTCCTTGGCATAAATTTGGCATAAGACAGGAATGAAAAATTCTTGTAGAGCAGGAATATATAGGACGTGAATCTCTCCGGCAATGCCTAGTCAGCTTGCCACTCTTATTAAAATGCATGTTTGGACTTCTGCTGGAGAGCACTAAATCACAAATATAACTGAATGTGACTTAACTTTTATAAGGTTCACATACAAGACTTGGCAAGTTTAAGCTGTTGGAGTGCTATATAGAAGGAGTACACTGATTCCACAAAAATATAATGCAAAAAAATTATAATTGAGATATGACTGGAATCAAGTAACAGAAGGCAACAACAACAAAAATCTTAAGACTCATACTAGTAGTTACATTCTACAATCAAGTCATGACAGTTTGGAACTGTTATGAGGGGTGGTAAAATTGTTTGAAGAGCCATGGTCAAGAAATGGTAAAGTAAGTCTACACAAAACTGTCAGCCTCACTTGGACTAGAAAGGTTGTGAATGCAAAATGACATCCTATTAATTTTTATACCTTCTATTAGTTGTGGATTGTTTAAGATTTTCTTGTTTTCCTGCTTTTGAGAAAAGTTTTATAATCATCCAGACGTTTTTCATCTAAAGAGTTGATCAGTATTTAAATCATTTATTTGCCTCATTATTCGTCTGACAATTTTCTTAATAAAGGTAACACAGAAATTAGTAGGAAAACGTGACATGGATAGATCACTTATCTACTTCTTGGTGCAGGAAACAGCATTAGCACAAACTTAAGAAGGAAATGATAAAAATACTTGTCAGAGAAGCAAAAAGATATGTAAATGGCAAAGCAAATTCAAGTGTGTCACAGTGACAAAAGATGGTGGGCCTTTTAAAAAAAAATTACAATATCTGAAAGTAACAAAGGGTACTACCCAAACGAGAAGTCCTTTATGCTAAGCTATGTGACAATGTCAGCCTGCGGAGCCACGGAGCACCTCGCAGAGCCTGTGGCCAGAGGGGAGCCCACCCTGTGCCCTGCACCAGCTGCTTCCAGGCTGAACTGGGGGCCAGTGGCCTCCCTGAGGCCTGCCCAAGGAGGAGCAGAGGGCACGGTGGCCGGTGGCGGCCCGAGTGTGGGGCTCCAAGGGGTGAGTGCCGTGCCCAGGCCCTCCCAAGGCTACCCCAGGGAGCCTCAGCCCCGTGTCCCATGGCTGTGGCCTGGCCATCAGTTGGGCCTGGTGATAAGGAGAGGTGCCAGTGGCCTGCTCACTCCGAGCTGGCATCATATTCTTCTTCACACACTTTATTTCTTACCTTTTCTTTTTGTTTGTTTTTTACCTCTATAGTTTTACCAACTGGTTGCTCAACAGTACAAATAAATGGTGTCATGGTATTTCTTGGAAATGCTTAGTAGTTTTCCATGAGATTAACTGAGGAAACTCCTAAACTAATGTGTTATAATAAGGCATGATAAAAACTATGTTTTCCAAACACTGAACAAAGTGGGCAAGATGAAAGAGACAAAAAGGATGGCCCTAACATTGGTAGCCTGTGTAGTTGGTAGCCTCCACTCAATTTGTACTGAGGGTTTATAGAACATCAAAGAAAATAAGTTAATGGACTAACAGTGATAATAGGAGTTAAAAGAAAAGGGCTGCAAATTAATTGTGTAAAATAGAATGTGGTTAGCTGGCTTGAGTTTCTGGAAATACAGATGTCTTGCCTGGTGGGCAGCTGGCCAACCCACTCCCCTAGGCTTCCTTATAAAGTGGATGTCTACTGCAAAGGGCATCCATTTCAGAAGCTAATGAATGGGATTCAAAGATGGGAAAGTTATTTTTATCTTCAAGAAACATGATTAAATAAACAAGCAAAAAATGCCACTTTGAAAATGGAAAACGAGAAACAGAAATCACTTAGGTACACTCCTGAAGGGTAAAACAGTTCCTCGTCCCTGCATTCTGCCTGTTTCCTGTATATATTGAGAACCATCTCCAGCTGAACATTTGAGATAACTTCTTGCACTTTATTCTAGAGAGCAAAGAGATGAACTAAAGAAGGAACTGGGTCATGTAAAATGGACTTCGTTCATGCAGAAGTGTCAGGGAGGAAACATCTAAGTAGGTTCATAGCTCAGGAAGAAATGAAATTGAAGGATCTCTGGTGAGAGAGTGTGTGATGTCCATCCTGAGCTACCTGGCTGTAATCTGCATGTAAGCTTTAGAATCAAAATTAGTACTCTGGTCTGGACTGAACAGTTATTGAGCATTCAGGCTGTCCACTTTACATTTCAGCAGAGACTCAACAGTTCCCTGCAGCTTTGTCTACTATAAACTTGCTTAGAGACTCAGACACGGAAATGACTAACACTAGAAACAAAATGAAAAAGGTTTAATGAAGAACATCACTTTGAAGATAAATCAGGCTGGACAAAACAGTCTGTTTGTTTGTATCTATATTTACATTTCCAGAATTGTTGCAATATGCTCACCTATGTTCTCTGTGGATCTTGATGGAACTTCCTATAACCACAGCAGATTAATATAGCAAATGCTATCCCCAGCCTGAGTAATTTATTCTTCCTAATGCGTATACACACCATATACAAACTACAGTTTTCAAATGTCAGTCAAAAACAGGAATGAGTCAGGCATTTAATACTCTGGATGATATATGATAATTAAACACCATAATTATAAGAATTTGACATTTAATCTCATTTTGTCACATGGAGACCTTGGCAATGGTTTCTAGAGGCTGTGGGGGTTTGCTGGGCTTGCCTGAACTGATATGGCCGTGAGAAGAAATTCATTCCCTTAGATACAAAGACAACTAGAACTTTAAAGATAAAAGTGCACCCTAAAACTAGACATGAAAGCTCACAAATTCAGGCAGGGAGCAAGTGCTGAATCTCCTTCTTCCAGTTACCAAAAAAGCATGGCATCTTGCAAAAATTTCCATTTCTGTATGGATATGAGGTATGACCACCACCTTGCTCCCAAGTAAATGCACTGTTAATATAGTATTAAATATTGAAGTCTGTTGAAGGAGCCATCCAAAATCTCTGGAATGTCAGTCTTCAAATACATTAGAAATATCTAGAATCCTTTTGGAGGTACTCTTGTTAACACTTGGTTAGTTAAAACACAGCAGTGCAATGAAGTGTGTGTTAGGGCAGTGGAATAGTGAAGACACACAGGGACACATCAAAAACACAGACAGAACAAGCAAGGCCCCTGAAACAGATTGTTCCTCCGACACATATGGCTGGCAGTAAAAGGGCTTCATTTCTTAGCATCTTAATCATAGGCTTTGTCTGGCGGCCTTTCAGAAGTGTTGCTGCAATTACCTTTTTTTCTTGTAAGCTAGGATTAGTATAATACAAATACAGGTAAATTGCCACGTGACGATACAGTATTTGTCAGGATTTCATCCAGATTTCTGAGAAAGGCAGTATTACTGCACACTTGGATGAACACCTGCAATAATTACAAAGGACACAGTAAACAGCGGGGTAGCAGAACACCATTATAAAGTGTACCTCTACTTGTTATGGAACAGGAAGCTAAAAAGAAGGAGGGAAAGAAGACACAAGAAACAGAGGAAGAAAAAGGACAGATTAGGCCATGTGTTGACTGAGAAAATATAACATGGAATCATGGTGCAGAAACAAAATTTTTAGATGCTAACAATGACTGTATCAAGGAGCAACTAGTTAGGTAGTATAGAAGAGGACAAACAATCTTCATTGTGGTTCAAGCAGCACACGGGTCCTGTTTCAGAATTCTAGCGCTGAAGAACTGCATTGCAACAGTGACTATAACTTCCCCTGAAATTATATCCTTGCCAAGAAAAAATAAAATGCACAAAGGCCCCAAATTCACCAGATCTGTGTTCAACACAATAAAACACATAACAAGGAAGCCTATCAAAGACCAAGATGGATAGGAGACCTAAAATAGCTAGGTTCTTGCAGCTGGTAATTGCTGAAAAATTCCATGTTAGAGAGAGCAAGGAAATTTATACCACCAATCAAGAATGACCTAAGAAAAGCAGAACTGAAGCTGGCACAGCTAGACAGTAGGAATAAGGCAAGCTACTAGAAGTCATCCTCTGAAAAGCTGAAGTTATGTCCAAACATATAAAACAAAAACAAAACCACCACCAACAAAAAATCATAAGCATAACAAGCCTACCCAAACAGAATCTGCAGGAAAATAAAATAGTAGGATACTATCTCTCACACTTATCTGGAACAGCAAGCCTGTCAAGAGTCTAAATCTTGATGAGAAAAAGATCACTGCAAGAAGATAAAGCTGTATCAGGCAGCCAAAATGAGTTGTCATCTCCCTGCGCTGTGGAAGAGGTATGAGAGGTTCCTCTGCTGGAACTCTTTGCAAGGGGTGAATAGGAGGGTTCTGCATGAACAGCAACAAAGCACCAGGTCCAAATGGCACTCAACCCTAAGCTCTAGAGGAACTCAGTGATGAAAGTGCTGAATTATTAACTCTCTTAAAACTAACTTTGGGCCTGAGGACACGAACTTTGGAAATAAGATATCTATTTTTAATAATTTGAGGGGAGATCTGTAGATCTACAGGCTTGTAAGTCTGTATCAGACTTAGAGGTTGTTATCAGACAATCTGAGAAACTGTAATAAAGCACAGAATCAGTGACCATATTGGTAAATATCACTTCTGGGGTGTCCTGAATCTTCTCATTTTTAATGTTACTCCTGGGAGTTTTGGAGTCTCCTAATGAATTTGTCAAAATTAGTAGCATTCACAAGCCTGTGGGTAAAGATTTGTTGAAAGCATTTATATGTTTTTCTGAAACACAGTCAATAAGGTATCTTGTCAAAGACTCTTACGGAAACTAAGGAGCCTTGAAGTAAGATGGATGGTCTGTGTTTTGATAAATAGCTGGTTTCAAATTAGGAAAGAGAATAGAACTAAGTGGTCTGTTTGCACAATGAAAAGAGATCCTCAGTGGACTCTCAAGTTGGACGACTGTTTGTGCATCTCAAAAGGGATCCAGTAGAACTACAGCAGCACAAGGATGTGTGGAACAGCATCCATAGGTGAAAGGAGTTCACTACAATTCTTCTGCTTGGGAAAGAGGCAAGCGATCTAGTGAGAGTCTAGATACCAACCATAACAGTCATAATGTCATAAAGAGTTTGTGTTTTCCTGTATTTCATACTGGGTATCAAGTGAACGCTATGGAGTATCCACTGAAGATGGCAAATGGCAGATTGCAAGCAAAAAGGGATGCTTAGATGTGGAAATCCCTGCCAAAGGACGTTGCAGAAAGTTAACATTTTAATATCAGGAGGAAAAACAGGCAAGTTCATGGAAGAGAAAGCACCTCTGCCTTGCCTAATCCCTTAGTCACAATGTCTTGGAGGCTGGGAAGGTACCCGCAAGACCAATGCTTGCACTGCTCTTAGTCTTTCCTTGGTGGCCACTGCTTCAGGCTGGTGACTGGACTAAATGAACTCTTTATCTGACCCACTACAGTTCTTCTGTTTTGGTGTTCTTATGTTTTAGGTTCATAGGATGTTAGACTCCTTAGTAATGCTGACAGCCATGCCAACGGGCCATTCAGTCCTCCAGCCCTCCAGTCAGAAGGGTTTATCTGGTGACAAGTTGCATCTCTGGTAATAGTAAGCCAATTCCATCTGGTATTCCTTCTGTGTGTGTGTGTGTGTGTATTATATATGTCTACATAAATAATAATCTAATGTTCTTTAGTTTCTAAACTACCAAAACCTAATTTGGAACTTTCACTAGTGCTTTTACATCTTTGACAGGACACTGAAACCCTCCACAGTTCCTCCCTCCACACTTTGTAAATAGTAATAATATTTGGTGGTAAATAATCTTACCTAGTATTACAGTAATTTATTCCTTGCTTTTATTTAATGTGTTGGTTTTGTTTTGTTCACCAATGACACCCAGACTCTACTATGTTAGTGCTTCAAATAGTGCTATGCCATGAAATGTTTACTTGAGAGCTTAATGTGAATATCCTTCACAATTTTTTTCTTCAAAGTGTATTTTTTGGAATCAATGACATTTGACTTAGCAGTCTGATCAGGGAGTGCATGCCTTCTATTCCCACTTACTGTTGCAGATTCCCTCACCTTTCTCACAGGTGATGTGAAGTCCCAGGACCTTTATGAAGACTTGGTCCATTTACTCGTGTGTTTCCTGTATAACGGTATTTAATCTCTTCCATGCTTTCAGTTCTGAGTGGTCTGTATTTTCTTTATTGATCTTCTTTCTGTTCTTGGGTCCTCTGTTTCCTTGTCTTTTGTTGGGACTGTGGTGTATCCCCATGTCTTTGTTTCCTTCACAGCCAGTATTCATCATCATCTCACATCACATGTGAGGGGTGCACACAACAAACTTCATTTGCTATGAATGCCGTAGCCTGTCATTTCCTCTAATTCCCATAAGGGTCTCCCTCATGCGGATTCATGTGCCCCTACTCCTTTCTCATTAGGATGATGTACTCTTCTCTCCTATGGCTTTTCTATGCCCCATTTTCTTCTCACTTTCCACCCAATTCCCTCTTTCTGCTTCTCAGAAGGAGCCCCTTCTTGAAGCTTGAAAGGCAGGGGCTCCATCTGCCACCTGTTCACCTCAGACCAGTGGTTTGGCTGCCCTCAGTGTGACTGAGACCCACAATCCCTCAATTCTGGGAATGTAGAATTGCAGGACTAGCTAAAAGTTCAAGCAATCCTTTACAAGACAGAGGAGGAACTGGCATTTAGCAGGCTGTAGGCCTTGCAAGTGTAGCCCGTACATATCTAAACATACCCACAGAAAACTGATTTAAAATAGTTAAGTGTCATAATATAACCCCATTGTACCTATGAGTATGGGAGCTAGTAGAAGCTGCTCAACTCCTTTTTTGTTATTAATACAGAGAATTGATGGAAATCACTAATGACCATTTCCAAATCTATATTGCTTCCAAGCCCCTTACCAGAGGATAAATTTTCTGCAGGTGTGGATCACTCAGTGTTTATGTCTGCTTATGCAAAACATATGCTGGAGGATTTTCTTTTCAACTATTCAAGTGCTGTTTGCTCTCCATTCTGATGTCCTTTACTCTGACTTTTTATCACCCACTGTTTTTCAAGTTCTTGCCTATTGGCCAAAGCCAAAATTGCCCCATGGTTTAACCTTTTACTTTCCAGTTCTCTGATTTTCATGTTTGTGCTTTACACTCTGAAAATTTCCCAAACTGTTTCTTGTAATGTTAGTCTCTAGAGCTTTGGAGTCTATTAAGAAACATCTCAAAAAAAAAAAATGAGGTGTATGATTTCTGTTCTTTTGTAGAATAGTGTTTGAATAGGAAACACTCACAAAAGGACCAGTGTACCCATCTTTTCAACCTACTGAAGTGTCCTCAACTCTTTTAGGCACTCATCTATAAAACTGAAAAGCTTCTTCCTCTAAGTAATTGTTGTTAAGAAAGAAAAGCAAGCTTTGTTTTAAAACTCCAGTCCTTTTTTATTGGATTATGTCACCAAATTTGTTGTGAATTCAAGTAAAACATTAGAGATATGGTGAGCTACAAAACGAATGTTGGCCATCAGACTTTGCTAGGCAGAAAGGAAAAACATTAAAAAAAAAAAAGCATACAAACAAATAAAAAAAAAAAACAGGAAAAAAATTGACTGGAACCAAGAAATACAAACCAAAATGTTTTTGAAGTAAACTGATGCCACTGCTTGACGGCACTAAGTTAAGTAAATGTTTTGAATGTTAGCTGAATGATTTTTAATTACTAAAGAAGGTGCTTTTTGGTGTGTGTGGGGGGGTGGACAATGGTCAATGATGACACTGTTGCCTAACTCTTCCACTATTCTGTAAGCTATTACCTTCAAGAATAAGGAAAATAACAATAAATGATGAGTTGGCTGGTCTGTTAATTTCTTACTGTGGAAGCAGGAGGATTTTGTGTAACTGAGATTCGTTCGCCTTTCAGTCTCAGAAGTAACTTAATGGATTATCCAGACACCTGCACTCGACTGAGGCAGGAGAAAAGGTCAGAAAGGTTGCATTTTTAAAAAAATTAAAGAAGGAGTACTCTTTTAGGGAAAGAATACCTTTGAAGAGAGTAGGGGGAAAGGCTCGCAGGACAGGACACAGGAGAGGACATTACCGACACCAAACTACGCAGGGAGAAGCGCGTTACGTGAACAATTTCACAGTGCCCTCGGAGGCTGGGCGGCGAAAGGTGCACTTCAGCGCTCATCTCCCATCTCCGCGCTCGCCCGTCCGAGCCCCACACCCTCCCACACCCTCCCGCCTTCAGCGAGCCGCCGGAGACCGAGAGGAGCGAAAAAAAAGCGGGAAAAAAAAGCGAAAAAAGCGAAAAAGCGACGCTGGGGGCAGCGGCAGGCCCGGGGCGTTGGACACCCGCCACCTGCGGCGGGCCGCTCCTGAGGCGGCTGCAGGGCCGCCGGGCTCCTCTCGCGAGACGCGGCCCCGGCCGGGCGGGCTCCGTGCGGCTGCCTCGGGCCGGGGGGACGCGGCCCCGCGCCCCGGTGCCGGTGGGGGCGGATGCGGCGCCCTCCGCCGCCGCTGACGGCCGGGAGGAGCCGGCAGCCGCCGCCCTGCCCGCCGGCGCTCCGCGGGGCCGCGCCTACCGAGGGCGGGCGGAGCCTGGCGGTGCCGGCGGCCTCCCCGCCGAGCCGCGAAGCGAGCGGGCGCGGCCGGGCCGCTTCGCCTTACAGTTCCTAACCGCCACCGCCAACACCACCACCGCCACCGCCCGCCCCTCCTCCCCGGCCGGGATCTCCCGGCGCCGCTTCCTTCCCGGCGCCCCCGCGGGGCCCGCGCGGCGCTGTCGGGGCGGCGGGGAGGCGCCGCCGCGTAACGGGCGCGATCGGGGCGAGGAGAGGAGGGAGGAGGAGGAGGAGGAGGGAGGCGAGCGGCGGCAGGAAGGCGGGGAGCGGCGGGCAGGGAGGGAGGGAGGGAGAGGGAGAGGAAGGGGGCGGCGGCGGCGGCGGGGGTCGGGCGGGGGGCGGCGGCCGGCCCGGCGGCATCATCACCTGGCGCTGCGGCGGGGCGGCGCCTGGCGTTGTCTGCGGCGCGCTGCAGCCGCCGGCGCTGGTTGGCGGCTTAAAGCAGCGGAGCCGCCGCCGCGAGGGGCGGTCAGAGCAGACGGGGCCGCTGCCGAGCGTAGTGCTCGCCCGCGGGCAGCCATGGAGGGGAAGCAGCAGCAGCCCGGCCTCGCCGAGCTGAAGGTGCCGGGGGCAGTGGGTGAGGATCAGCGCTGCGAAGAGGGGAAGGATGCGGGCACGGCCGGCGGCGATGCGCTGGGCAGACCGCTGGGACCCACGCCGAGCCAGAGCCGCTTCCAGGTGGACCTGGTGGCCGAGGCCGCCGGGCGCCCGGTCGAGGCGCCCCGCAAGGCGAGCGGGGAAGGCGGCGCGGCGGGGAAGGGCGGCGAGGAAGCCAAGGGCCGCTTTCGGGTGAACTTCGTGGACCCGTCGGCCGGCGACGAGAGCCCCGGCGAGCCCGGCGGCGGCAGCTCGGAGGGCGCCAACGTCAGCTTCCAGAACGGCGGCGACACGGTGCTGAGTGAGGGCAGCCTGCACTCGGGCGGCCACCACCACTACTACTACGACACCCACACCAACACCTACTACCTGCGCACCTTCGGCCACAACACCATGGACGCCGTGCCCCGCATCGACCACTACCGGCACACGGCCGCCGACCTGGGCGAGAAGCTCATCCGGCCCAGCCTGGCCGAGCTGCACGACGAGCTGGACAAGGTGAGAGAGGGGGTTTGCCCCCAGTACCCTACACCTCACACCGCACCGCCGACCCTCCACGGCCACCCCTCGGCCTCCTGGCGGCGCTGCTCCCAGGAGCTGGAGGGCAGCCGGCTGCGGGTGCCAGCCAAAGGGATCCCTTCCTCTAGCTCCCCCCTCCTTTTATTTTATTTTTATTTTTTCCTTCCCCCTCCGTGCCGCAGTGGGTATTCCCCCCAGCGGGCGCAAGGATGGGGAGGGAGCTGCGAGCGATGGAAGCGGTGCTAAAAAAGGAGGAGGAGGCGGCAACGCGCGCGTCACCCTGATTCTTGTGGCCCCTGCTTTCTGGGGCTGCTCCTCGTTTTGGGGAGGGGAGCGGGGACTGCCGGCCCAGGGGGGGCACCCTGCACCACGGGGGGGTGCTCAGGAGGTTTGGGAGCCCTGCACTCCCGGTTACAGCCGCCCTGCGAAGCCTGTTTGCGCTGCAGGCTGGCACTGCTGAAGGACAGGCTGCGGGCAAGCTGCACCCGATGTGGTTTTGGGGTCATGTGGCAGGGGGAGCCAAGTTAAACCATCGCAGTGCTGCTTTCTTGCAGCATCTGGGTGCTTTGTCGCGCACTAATAAGTACACGTTTCAGCGGGTCTTTCTGCTGGTGTAGGGAAACGAGGGAACATGTGGGCCACATCCTAATGAGGCGAGGAATGCTCTGCTTCCAGAACTCTTTCCGTCCTGCCTCTCGCTCCTTGTAGGTGGAAGCCCATGGGAAAATGTCTTCTGAGACCCTTCGCACCATTGTTAGGCAGCTTAGTGCATGTGTACTGATTTAGGATTTTTATTTTTGGTGATTATTTAGCTGTGTTTCTTTTTTTTTTTTCTTGAAACAGTGGCTCTTTATCTGTTCTGATAAAGGTGATTGTTGCAGGAAAGCATCTCTATGGCACAATTAAGATTAGATATCAGAGTAATTACGAGCAGTAACAGTGAATTACTGTTGCCTCTTAGGTTCTCTCATGACTGAGTTATATGAAAGTCTTTAGTCTGGTTCTGAGCTGGTGTGGAATGGAAGTGGATGTCTTGTGCATGGGGTTAGAGATGCTGTAAAAAAGCCATGTGATCTGTGCAGAAACAGTGTATGTTTCAAATTTCTGACACCTGGTTCCTAACTGGATGAGAAGGAGTAGAAGGGAGAAGTTCATTAGATACTCTGTTCAGTAAGTAAAACATAACCTGAAATTCTGAGCTTGGCAAATACTTATTCAGTGTGTTTACACAATAGCAGTCAAGGAAGCTCTTTATGATACCATTAAGACATTTTGGTGCACAACCTGACTTAGTCTGGAACTGCACTTTCTGTAAGTGTCTATATAAGTCTATAATTTCTTTGTATTTAATTTAAAGGATGGCAAGCAATTTTCTTGGTGGGTTGTAGCAAAGAGGAGCTGTGGACAACGTAATTATTCATTCTCAAAATCATTCTCAATTATGTTGTAAGCGTTATTTAACTTAAAGTATTAATTTCTAAAATGTCCTTAATTTAATATGCAGTATGGATAGGTGTCTAAGTGAAGAAGGGATTTTTAAAAATAAGTGATTTCCCCCACCCCCACTTCTTAGAAACTTGAAAAGTTAAACCCTTTCCTTAGCTGTGGGTTTTTGTACTAGCTTACCTGTACAGCATGTATGTCAAAGGCTTAGCAGGGCAGCTAGTATAAACATCCTAGTCCCATTGAATAAAACTTAGACTAAGTAAAGACCTATTGTTACATCCACAAAATGCTTGTTTTTGTGTGGGAACTGTTGTTGGGTTTCTGTCCTGATCAGCTTCTTGATCCAGTGCATCAAGGTGGGCATTTATTTTGCATCACGACTGTTTGAAATGTGTTCACCAGCCATGTGGTTCGTTGCTTTGAATTTAGCTATTTCATCTTGCAGGGTGTTTGCACTGTACTCTAGTTTCAAAGGTAAATGCATGTTGAGAGGCAGAGTTACAGTATTGCTGGTGCTAGTACCAATTAAATAACTCTTTTTTTCATAGCCTTGTTTACAAGCTTCATATGTCTCCTCATTCTGTTCTCACAGAAAAGGCCAACATGAGGATGATGCAGTTTGTGGAAGATACACATGTACACACGAGTTTGCCTTGTCACGATAGGATAGGTTTCTAACCACCTCAACCGTTGTTCGATCATTCCAACTGAAACTCTTAGAGTAGAAAGGGTTGTGGCAATACAGCTGGGAGATGCTCCAGTACTCATATGGATGAATTGCATGCTACTGGTCTTGGTTCCTCACCTTAAATTTAAGGTGAGGAGTTTGTCGCTTATCACTGGCTGCAAATAGCCAAGGCGATCAGTTCATTGCTTACCCACTTGGTGTGCATTAATCTTTCCATCCTCCAGAGAGATGGCAGAGGGAATTTGGTGATATTTTTACAGCTGCTAATGTCACAGATAAGGTGATGCTTTGCAGGAGCATCGGTCTCCAGAGATGTAGAGCTGTGAGGATGGTTATCATTAACAAAGAAGTGGGAGGGAGACAGCATACTGTGCCGCACAGGTTTTTGTTGCAGTTGCAACACTGTGCACTGCCCTGAGGAGGATCCACTGAGAGGATCTCCTTCAGACATAACGAAGACTAAGTTTTTCTTTTTTTCTTACGTTTCAGTAGTTTTGCCAATGACTGTAAGTAAGCCTACAGCCTGTAGAATGCATTCTGTAGGCCTTCGTCTTCCTCAATACAAAAATCACTGTGCTCTAATATAGACCTTGTGGTTCTGGAAGGCAAATGCTTTTAAAGCATTCAGAATTGGATTGTTTAAATTATTCATTACTGTGCATTAATTTTTTTTGTTGCATTGCCTTAATTAGGGAGTTTTTTTTTTTGGAACAAGAAACTTAAGTCTGTGAATGATTCTGATTTAATATATGCCTTTTGTTCTGTCATTTACAGCTGTGGTAAGTAGATGGTATGTAAACCAAGCCCTCTACTGGTAGTTTTGTTCAGTTGTTTGCTAAATACTTACTGAGAATACTAGTTGGTTCCTTTGACAGGCTATAAGATGGTGATCTCAGAGGAAGATCTTCCCCCTGCCCAAAGTGGGGGGGAGGGGAGGGTGGGAACACACCAAAAGACACTTAAATGCACAACTTTGCTTCCTCACCCACAGAGAAATCCATGCATCTATCCTTTGAATTTGGAGACAGGAGTAGGAAATACTGATTGTTTTGATGCAGGATTCACTCTTTCTCTCTTTTTTGCTCAACTTGGTTTACTGATGCTTGTAACTGTTTTTCAGTCTTTGATTTGTATTTTATTGAAAGCACTTAACTTAAAACATTAAGCTGCATATGGCGCTACTTCTTAACAAAGAATGCATAATCTCTTGAAAATGGTGTGAAGGGATGAAAGACACGGACTCCTGATGGCTCCTGAACAGAAGGCCTTTATTGCCCTTTCTTCTCCACTACATATACTTTCCCCGTAACCCCATGCGCTGTCCACGTGCACGAATCGGTCATACAATTGGTTAGAGACCCTCAGACACGTGCCTCAAGCCAGCCAGCAATTGGCCACTGTGCAAAGTTCATTTTTAACACTGAAGCCAAGTTAATTTATCTTGACCTTGCTCAAGTTTTTTCTAATGCTTATTTCCTCATTATCTCTAATTCAGGGATGTGTGAAACAGCGCAAAGCCACCTGCGAATTCCTTTCCTACAATGGTGAATGGCTACTGTGTCTCCCAACTTTTATCTAGCGCTTTCATCTGCTAGTCTGTAAAGAAGACAGCCTGGCTAAAGATGCACAGAAGACAAAAAGATGATTTTAGGCTATTAAGTAAGCTGACTATGTTATGTGAGGTCTGTCTGAAAACTGCTTTCTCCCCGCTGCCCCTTTTAGAAGGCAGGAACTCTTCTTGCAGCACCTTGCCAAAGCCCCCAGTCAGTCAGCAGGCCTCTTAACTCTTGTGTTGGTGTGACTTATTTGAAATAGCTTCTTTTCTTTCTTGCTCTTTATGTTTGTAAGCAGTGCTTGCATTTCTTTCTGAATTTCCATCTCACTAAAATGAAACATGAGGAGCTCTCTTGTCCAGGCTTGGTCATTACGCTTTCGGACATCCTAGAAGCTTTTCATTTGTAATTGTTCTTGTTACCAGTTTTTGAAGAACGGTGAGCTCTGTGCACCTGCACTCAGATGTGGCTTTTACTAGCTGTGTGCAAAATGGTCTTTCAGTGCTTTTTTTTAACCTGTGTGGAGAATCATCACTCTACTTATTCTGGTACCACACAATTTTTGCACCTCAGGGGTCATGGTGATAATTGATATTATGAACAACTGCTGCAAACAGCAGTAATTAATATTAGTCCTCCAGGGTTTTTTTTATAAGGACCATCTGCATTTTCAGATCTGTTGTATGAATCTCCTTATCACATGTGTGATATCTTTACTTAAAACACCTGTAGATTAACAAAACCCTTGTACAGTCATCAGCAAACAGCTAGTACTGTTCATACTTTTGTTGTTGTTTTTGCTTTGTTCCAGAGAAGCTAGAAATAACTGAAAGCTGTTAACAGGATATAGTTTGAAAATGCAAGTGTGGGCTGCTACTGAAAGGTGTAAACTGCTCTATTCTCATGGTTGTGTTTGTATTTATACGGCTTAAAGTTGGATCTGGAAACCAGTCGGGTTTACGGAAAGCAACCCCTGCCTTGTTATTCCCCCCCTAACTGCAGAAATCTTGCACTGCATGAGGTGGTTTTGTGCCCTGGTACAATACAGGATTTGTCTCCATTTTGATCGCACAACTGTCAGTAAAAAAAAAAAAGTTTTGAGCAAGCACCCCCAATATATGTTAATTTGTAAATTACATACATGTACTACTCTACTAATATTATGTATACTATAAAACATGCACATAAATAGAGGTTAAAGGATGAGATGGAGATGAGGGAAACTGATTTAACAATATTTTAAAATTTTGCATGTTAACATTATGAAAAAAATACTTTATTCTCATACTCCAGTGGATTCTCCTGCACACACATTGGTTTGTGTGTATCCCTCCTTGGAGATTACTGCAATACACTGAAACCCCGGAGCACTAATGTCAGAAGAAGAGATGACACTGTAATTTTCCAGTGGAGTGCAACTAGAGAAGGAAGGAAAGAGGGAGTGCTTGTTCAGAGAAGCTTGACTTTTAATAAGCCAATCTTAGCTCCCATATCATCAGTATCAGTAAGACATTCAAGACCAGAATGCGAAAGAGCAGCACTAATTTTTTGTTTGGCTAGGTAGCTTTTCTTTCAGCATAAACTACATCAGAACTGGTTAAAAAATAAGGTGACACGGAGTGAATATTAATCTGCAGTTTAACTTTTTCCCCATTTGGTACTGTACTTGATTAGACATCATCTGACTTTCATTCCTGAAGAATATTCTTGCAGAGAAGGAGGTTGGCAAGATTGCTATCTCGGAGTAATTCAAACCAGTGTACTACATCTTCAGCTGCATCCTTCAGATTTTTTCCTGAAGTTCCACATAATACTCAAACAATGTGGGCAACCACAAACCCATCTGCTTTCTCTGTGCTGCCTCTCTCCCTGCCCCCCTCATGCCCCTGTTTGGCATAGGTAATGGCATTTACAATGTGTTCATTTGTTAACTATTTTTAAACAAAAATCTTATTAGTGGACTTAGAATTGTTTGCCTTTCGGTATTCTGGAAGTTATCCAGTTTTTACAGCTTCGGCACGTGGAACATCTTTGATTTATTTCTCTACTTCAGCATGCTGATTAGACCTGATAAACTTAATTGTGGTTGGTTGTTTTTTCTCTATAAAACACATCTTTTCTGTCTGATAAATTTAACTGACTTTAAAGATGTAGTGAGTTTAAAAAAAAAATAATTCAGTCTGTCTGAAGCCTTTTTAACAAGGAAGCTTACCTCACATCTTCATTCTTGCTAGCTAATTTTCCTTCTTCAAATGAACTGCTTCTATTTCAGATTATTCAGGCTTTTGAATTCAAAGGAAATAGCAACATTTGTTGCATCTGTGAAGAATATGTCAGTGTTATACGTTAGTGTTTCAACTTACTCCAAGGGGCTTACATGGTAGAGAAACCCTAAAACCATTCCAAGTAATCTTCTTCTGAGCTGTAAGCAGTTCGTCAACTTGACTTGAATGTAATGTTGTGCCAGTACAAGTGCAGTGCTGCATGAATGTACCAGCTCAGCTCTGTGCTGGCTTGGGGTACTGTGCCATTAGCTGTATCTACCACATTGTGGTATGATGTTAAAAACTTGGTCAGTGTCTAACTGACTTTAATTACTTCAGTGGTCTATTTAGTCTGTCATAAGAAAATGGGTTAAATGTAACTTTGTGAAAAATTATTATAGCTAAAAAAAAGTCACTTTCTAAGTGTAATTATAAGGTTGTGCCTGTGTACTGTGACATACTTACTCCCCATTCCCCACCTCTTGACTGGGAAATGCATCATGCTTTCTATGTTAGAAATACATGACAATTGGAAAGTGAACAGCAAGAATTCTAAAAATCATCCTTTTTGGGGAGAAAGGGTACAGAATGTAGAAGATAACTTGGGAATTTGCTGTACTGGAAACAAGTTCTTCAGAAAGGTTGAGGCAAGAATTCTCTTTTGTATTTTTTGACAGAACACTGAGTTTCTTGAACTACTTAAGTATGCAAAACTGCTATGCAAGTAGCTTGCTAATAGGATTTGATTCATCTTTATGCAGTTAAATGCTGCATCTGCTTCATTCTGGAGAACAAGAAAATAGTATGAAACACTTAAAGGGTCTCTTAACTGTTTTATGTAGTAGACATGTCTTTCAGATATCGAGTGAAAATCGAGTGTGTTCAGAACCTAACCTGTTTTCCCAAGGAATAATTCCTCTTTTTGTGTCAGAGGAGTATGACAGTCAGTGGACAGTAATGAATAATGACTTATATAATCATTCACTGTACTAGTTGTAATGGTTCTTCTGGAAAGGATCAAATTCATTGGTGCAGCAGGAAAACTAATATGATTCTGAAGGGCACTGGAAAGGTATTCTAGCTTCCAGCTTGGACGTTCTTCACCAAAAGATCCTAGTGCTCCCCAGTCAAGACTTCTTAAACAGAGGGTAAGGTTTGATCTAAATCAAAAAGGACTTAGGTTTATACAAGAACAGGAACTTTTATGGTGATCCATCACCGTCATGACGGAGGTGTACTCTTGAGTTGTGAAGCTACATACACTTCTTCCTCATAAAGCTTGATGGATTGGTTACCCCTACGTCTGTGCAGGAAGCCGTACCTCCGTTTTTTTGTAACTTGATGTTAATGGTGCAATTTCCTGTTAACTGAAAGTCTAGACACTTCCTGGCAAAGGAAGATTTAAAATATATATTTATATCTATATATTTTTAAATGAGGGCAGACCATTCCTTGCCAGGAAGGGCTGACTTTGAATATAATATTTCTAGAAATACAGAACGTGAGCATTGTAGGTCTACCATGGGGTAGTCCCATCATACAGCCGCTGCATGGAGGTCTCTTCTAATTTCTTACATTTCAGTATTATCAGCTTGCTTGGAGTATTCGTATTATCATGTCCTTATGGAGAGATGTTTGAATCAAGATGTGAAGATGTGGAGAGTTTTTTTTCCTGTCTTGATGCTTTTGAAAAATGCTCCTAACCTCTAGTGATTTTTGTTATACAAACAAATACTATTGGTCTTTCAGACAGGTACAAAAGAGTCTAGTCTCCTGCAGATGTCAACAAAACTGGTGCCATGTCACGTGTAAGAACTGCTCGAAAGGATTCCATCGGTCATTGGATGCTGGCTGCAGCCTTTCAAATCTCAACATCTTTGTGGATATCTAGATTTCAGTGCTTTCCCTCTGTCAGTATAGCTAGTCCTCTGTTTATTGAAGTTTAAATGGAGTGAAAAGATTTGAATCTGAACTTCCTATGCTAACATTAAGACAGCTAGATCAAATAGTGTTGGCATAGTCACCATTTACAGATGCACTGATGAACATGTTACTTTGAGAGAGACTTTATTTTGAGACGTTTAGGAAAGCAATGCGATGTTTGTGATTTTTTTTTTTCTTATAAAGAGTGGAAAGCCTCAGAATTCCTAGTAATGCAAAAGAGGCCAGAAGAAAGGTTGGGAATCAACCTTGGAATACTATGCACTGCTTTAATGTCTGTTAATGTGACATGACAAGTTAGCGGCTATGGAATATTTCTCACTTTTGTCTCTGTCCTGATTTTTTTTCCCCTCTCAGAAGGAGTTTGTTGTAAAATATCCAGGGAAATGATGACAAGGGACAGGTAAGGCTTATTATAAGCTCTAGCTGAATTCTGCAGTTTGGGCAAGTTACTTCGTGTCCTGAAGCCCCCTTTTTGTTGCTGTACTTCTTTCTTTTGAGGTGGTAAGATCAAGATCAAAGATCATGTTCTCTTCATTTTCACTAACTAAAGTACTCTTTAGGTATGGGCAATTTGCTGTTACTTATTTGTGAATTGGTTGCAGACCTTTTTCTTCAAATAAAAGTACCCCAGAATGCAGCTTGCATCCATCCTGTATTTGGAGGGGAGGATCATAATTGCTTCCTTGAAGAGAAAAGTCTGTGGCCATGGTTTGGTTTCTAAGCTATATCAGAGATCGTTCAATAACAATTTATGCATGTAAGATCGAAGTGGTGGTGAGCTTAATAAACAAGTCACCTATCCTTTTGTAAGTACACTACCTTGTGAGTACAGTGATTAACTCCTATGTTGAAATCAGTTGTCCAAGTAAGTTTCTTGATTAACAATCTTGCTAGCCTGGTTAATAATTCCAACTACTGGTGAGAGTTGGGAGGAAAAATAGATGATTCTCTACCTGTTAAAAAGTAAAAATGTCTTCGAAAATCAGAAAATACATGTATGAATAAGTATACACAAATATTGCTTAATGTCTGTGTTAAAAGCAGTATTGAGTTGCAAGACAGTGAAATACAAGCTGATGGCAGAGATGTGGAGCTGGCTAATTCTTCAGTTGACATGTTAATTGTAACTATAAATTTCTTCTGTGTTCAAAATTGTTCCACTGTAATCAAAGTAATACAAACTAATTTCAGCTCAAGATAACATTATGTTCTGTGCTTGCTGCAATCTCTTTTAAAATCTCTAGAAGCGGATGCCAAAAGTATTTGCTGCTATATTTTAAATATGTAATTGTAGAGAAGGTAATGTAGCCAGAGCACTTAAGTTTTTTTGGTCTCTTGGCTGCAAACTTGGAAATGACTTCCTTCGATTGAGGCTAGTATCCAGTGGTCAAAGGTGTTCATGTTTGATCCAAGGAAGAAAATCTGCATTTTAAGAGCAGATCATGTCTCATCTGGGTGATCTATCTCCTGTTGCTGTAGGTAACCTCTGGGTGCCTTTTAATGGGTTAGTAGGCATTTCTAGGTCACAACTGTAAAGCTAGTGAAATCACGGTATATAGTAGCAGGATTTCATGTGCTGGAAGTGGGAGTTATAAACTCTAGTAGGAAATCTGTTAACTCATTCCTGGCTTAAAACCAAGCAATAAAGTACCTAATGTGCCAGGCATTGACTGCTGAATTTTCTGAACTGCATTCAACTCCTATTCAGTGCACAATAACTAGCAGCATTCCTTGAAGGTGTGTGTTCTTTAGTTTGTTTTTTAAAGAAAATTCTCAAGAGGCATTTAGTCAGACTGAGATGTCTTCGGCATGTCTTCAGTCATGTGTTCTTCTGTGCTTGCTACTTGACTGGGTTTTTCCCTCCCTCACACACTGGTAGCCATAATAACCATTCAAGCTTTGTAAGAAACAAAGTTGTTTTTGCAGTAGAGAACTAATTCTCTGTATTCCAAGGCAGTTGTGTAGTCATAATAAGGAGAAATGTTAAGTAGATAAGCGGACAGTAGAAGGCCTCACTGTTCCAAAGTAAGGTAGAAGCTTGAGGAAAAACAGGATGAGCAGTGTGAGAACAGTAGAACAAAGATCACAAGTTCTCAAAACATAAGAAAGGAGAAATTAAAGGGTTAAAAAAAAAAAGAAAAATTGTACCTATATGGTATAGAGGAGCGTCGAGTAGCTTGTGAACCTGTAGTACTCAGCCAATGAGGAAACAGGAGAGGTGATCAGGTTCTGGGTAATAGGGAATAAAAGGTTATGATTTGTTTACTAAAATGCGCTCCTGATTGACAGGACGCCTGCCATTGTAATCATGAATAAAAAAGTTTCACAGAAGATCCTGTCTGAAGAAAATTATTTGAGATGTTTTGGTTGGAGGTTTTTTCTTCCCTCACGCACTGGTAGCCATAATAACCATTCAAGCTTCCAATTTAACTCCTGCAAATCCTCATGCAGAATATCTAAATCTGTTTTTGTAAACTTGGCAAGTTCATTTTTAAGTAAAGAGTTATCAGGACCTTGTAAACTCTCTAAGTGCCCGTGGAAACTACTGTCTTTGAGTAGCAATTGTAAACTGAAAAGATAATGGTGTTTGCTTGGATTATCGCCCTGTTTGAGGTACCAAATATACCTGTCATCATCCCCTGTAGGTAAGATGTAGATTAGTGGTGTGTGAAGGTGTAAAAATGTGACAGCCTACCTCCATGCTCAGATTGAGGGCTATTATGAAACATCTAGAGTTGGGCATACAGTTCTCAATTCATATGCTAACTCGTGGTAAATCTATCATCATCCTCATCTCAACAAGACTGGTGAGGAACAACTAGAACTGCATGCAATATTTGAAGTGCAGGTGTACTACAGATTTTTTTGTGATTTACTCATTACAAGACACTTCTTTAATTTTATTTTTATTCTGTTCAACTGTTACTGAGTAACAAGGTGGTAGCTCTCTCAAATTATTAGGGTAGGCCTGAAAAGCGTTTTTTCACAGGTAATGAGGGATGCAGACAGCACATGTATGTTTGTTTTTTCCCAACACGTTAGCTTGCTTTCACAGAGATTGAGCTAGAAACTGGAAATTAATACAACAGAAACTCAAACAAGATTCTTCTGCCTCATTTGATAGTTCTAAATAGCAAATTGTGTTGAAGCAACTGCTTCCTCCAGGTCTGAATATTGATACATACTCCTCAGTTCTGGGGTCTCAATGGGAGCGAGGTTTAGGTAAACTCCTTTTGGCATAAATGAAAGATTTACTGAAATGCATCAGTAGAGAGAAGAAAATAGCTGTTTGTCTACAACAGTATTGTTAGTGTTACTAGATGACAAAATAGACTGCCCATACCAGTAGTGATTGTTCCCTAACCAAGTTATAGTAGAGTAAAATATTTGTCTTCAATACTTCTTTCCATTTAAAGCTTTTTGTTAATGTTACAGAGAACATTTTAAAACTGTCGGACTTAGTAGATATGTTTTTCAAGTTAAGTATGAAAAACTTGCTGTGATTTGTTATTACTCTCCAGAGCAAAGTTAACAACAGTATTTGAACCATTTTGAACATTAGTAGGTCGAAGGAATGGTTAAATATAGGAGTCGGTGTTATCAGATCGAGTGAAAGAGACTCGAGAACTGTTTTCATTCCTGTGTATTTAATTACCTAAATACTCTGTATTCACAGGCAGACAGTCAAATTTAATACTGTTCTCAATAAAATACTCATGCATATTAATTGCAGGACTGTTTTGTGTCCCTGGACAACAATATACACAAAATGACTTCACAGAGATTTACAAGTTTTGGAAAGGAATCTCAATGCTCTGTTTCTTGCTCTACACTGAACTATGAAGATAAAACTATTAAAACATAAAAACAGTTTATGAAGGACCCTTGAGCACAAACTGGGGATCCGTGCTTCTGTATTAAGCGACTGTCAGCATGCTGCAAGTGCAGTGTTTGAAGAACAGAGGTGCTTGATAGTGCAGTGTACGTCAGCCTGCTTTTAGTAGCAGGTTTATTCTTTGCTAGCGTGGTATCACACTTAAAATACATTTGTGACCGGTTTGTACTGGTACAGAAGTTGTCAGTGTTGCGTCAGAGGTAATTATTCTATGTAGTCACTCTCTGTATAGAGTACATTTAGCACTTTTTAAATGTTAGACCATTGGAAGCATCACAAGTGAAGTGGGAGGAAGAATCCAAAAGTTCATTCCAGAAGGGGAAGTGGAAGGTCTGTTCCTGCAAGAGAAGACTTGTGGTCATTAAAAATCATGGGAAATGTTTTTTTTTTTAAGCAAAACATATAGTAATTCTGCTATTATTTGATAACTTTTCCTGATCTCTCACTTATCTGTACTCTAGCAATAGAATGTCTTAATTAAAAAAGTAAGACAAATGTTGAACAGTTTTTTTCCCTCATATTTTTTGAGCCCTGTTAACTCGGAAAATTTTCTGTACTTTCCATGGTGACAAGTTTTGTGTTTGAGTAGCCGTAGCATTAACTGTGTGCAGATAGAGTTGGGCTGTTTAGGAGTGTAATCACTGCATGTGATGGATTCCTTGATTGTTGAGACTGCTGGCATGCTATATCTAGATCAATACATTTTACCAATCACTTCCTTCCACAAAAAGGAGTTTATAAGAAGTGGCAGTGCCAGTAGAGTTGAGCTTTTGTAAGAGGAAAAAAAGAAATTGTTATGGTGGTGAACAGCTGTGTGTGAGCAGTGTAGTGTACAGCTTGGCAATTCAGATGGAAGCTTCAGTGAAGGGATGTAGAAGATGTGTGAACATCTCTCCTCCTGAAGAATTCCACTGTCAACAGTAATTGCTGAAAACATCTGTAAACACAAAACTGTTAGAAGATAAAAGCTTAGTTACCTTGTCAAGGCTTTGGCTGTAGTTGGTGACAACAGGAGACCTGATGTTAAACTGTATTGTCATGTCCATACTGCAGATGATGAAAGACCATTCTCAGGTGGCTTCCCTAGTGTCCTGTCCTCAGGAGGTGTGTTAAATGACCAAAGTGCCATGCTTCATGTCAGAATATGTAAATAGAAGGCGATTTTGAATACAAGCAACTGTTCTCTTGATTAAATATCATTGAGTACCATTTTTAAATACTGCTGCAGAAACTGGAGCTTGAAAAAGTGAGGCTCTGTTGGTTTTCTGTGACACTTTGATAGTAATAGCTATTTAAGTCCATTTCACTACCATATCCTACAAAGACAAGGAAAAGCTGCTGTTGTGGAGCCTAAGGAACTAGTGTGAGGAAAAGCCCATACTTTGTGGCATGTGCTAACCCAGTAGTTGGTCAGACTTAGAAAAAAGAAAGTTAAGTCCTTCTCTGGCCTCTGCTTGCACAAGAGTAACGGGAATAGGAAGAGTTAGCTAAATAAGTTATTCACTACTTGGAGCACGCTAAATCAGGCAGACCACAAAGAAAGTACAGATTATTCATCTACGAGCTTCTACTTAAAGGTTGTAGGTACAGATTTTATGTGGATAAAAGCCTGTAAGGTTTAACTACTCCGCCAAGAATTTTGTGGAGGGGAAAAAAGAGCAGTGGGGGGTGGCAACCACCTACTCCTACCCTAAGATTTTTGACAAAACATTATTCAAATTGGAATGAACATGTGGAATCAGATCTAAACTCAACATTGTATCAAGTGTTTTATTTTGTAGTGGCATAAATTTGAGTCAATGTTTTTCTGTTGCCTAACATAAATGGTATTTACACCAGGAGGAGAATCCACATTTGGTAAGAAGTCAAGAATCTGTAAAGCCTTTGTTCAGAATCTGGAATTTCTTTACCTTTATGATATAATAAACTAACTTTTTTTTTCTGGCTGCCAAAGATGAGTGTTGTACTCTTACTATAATAGCACCCTTTCCCCTCCCTCTCCTAGAACAACCCAGTTGTAAACTTGAAAAATCAATCTAGTAATGTTCAGACTTACAGAGCTATTGCTCAGCAACTGTTTGCCACCTGACAATTCCTGATCTTTCATTCATTCATTGACTTTAATATGAGTGTAAACAGGGTGTTTTCAAAGTATAGAGAAATCAAATGCGTTGTAAGAAAAACCAATAGCAATTGAGAGAAATAATTGACTAAAGTAACTTTCAGTAAGATCTTGTCCAAAAAGAGGTAATCTTAAATACAGACTTAATAGCCATCTTGTCCTTTTGAGTCTTCCATACAACAATACTTGAAAAGAAGCAAGAGCAAATGACTTCATATACATTCATTCTGGTACCACCCCATTCAGGGCAACAAAGCCTCAGTATGTTGTTCTTAAAATGGAATCTAGATAAGTTCACCACAAATAAAAAATGCAGCATAATTTAAACAGTTATCAGTTGTTTCAGGATTCGCCGTAAATCTGAATAATAATTTTGCTGATGAGAGAGTTTTCTGGACACCAGTATGTTACAGGCTGGATGTGGAAAAATCTGAAGTCTCTTCTGGCTAACAACTTGTTTCTCATTTCTAATGCACTTCTAATAAATATGTGGGCTATTCATAATTGGTACAAATAACTTATTGTTATACTTACGAAGCAGTACTGGAGATGAAATAGTAGATTATCTTGTACTACAGTCCACTGAACAGTTTAGCAATGGAGATTTGTGTGTAGGAATAGAGTTTAACTGTTTCTTGGCTAGATCCTATTGATGTATGATAGTTGTCAGCCTGTAAATGTAGATTATTTTTCCTTAGTGGAAGTGAACACTGGCTCTATGCTTTCTGTAGATTTCTTAGATAAAAGACAATATTTTGATAAATAATTGTGTTTAAAAGATCATTTGTGATCTGAAATGACAAAACTTTCTTTTCTTTCCTTCTCTTCTATTGCCTCCAAATCCTCAGTACCATATTGTTTATTTTTTTTACTGTTTGTGAAGATCTCATCATACACATATTGCTGTTTTTAAAATAGTGCTCATGAGTTTTTTCCCCACTCAGTGACTTGACTAAAAACGACCACAAGCATGAAAAATACTGTCTGTTTTATTTACAGCTGAGACCACAGTGGTGCTTTATTAATCTGGCATTAAAGGGCTAAACTTGGAGCCTTGTGTAGTTGAATACTTTTGTGCCCACGCTTTGTAGTATCTGTGTTCTCACTGGTGTTTTTTGGGCACCCACTAGCACTGATAACCAGCAATAACCTTTCAGTTATTAAGTTTTTTTGTACACTCGGAAATAGTTTTCTATAAAAAAAAAAATTGCATAGTGTAGAGCGACAAGGCATACAGAACAAAACTCTCTTGTATTCATACTGTGAATAGCTTGAAAATAATCTGTTAACTGATAAATATCAGTTACGAGCTGTTATCTCCTTCAGAGTAAGACAGGCTGATGGACTTGTTGGAGCGCTACAGCAAAATGTGCAGCTCTATAATGGGTGCAGGTTCTACTAGTACCTGGTCAGCCATGGTCAGGTTGCTGAAATATGTAACTGTCCCTTACAGTAGATGCTAGGACACTCTCAACCTTCTCTTAAAACCTAAATGTGAAGCAAACTAAAACATTTATTTATTTTGTCTTAAAGTGTTATGACGCACTATTACAGCATTGACTGCTTTAGTTGAATATAATGTTTCAGTGTTTTGGGACAGACGGATACTGATTTCTTCTAGCTTGGTCCTCCCCTGACTAGCCTTTTCAAAAAAAAAAAAAGTTTTATTGTTTCTTACTGGAAACATGACATGCCTTTTTGTAATACCAAAAGGTGTTATCAGTGTTGGCTGTTTTCTTGGCCAAAGCATTAAAAACTGCTTTTTTGATACAAACAGGACTCCCTGAATGCTAGACGTTAAAATTGAGTTTGTTACAAATGTGGTGTAGTGATTTCTTATGGCAATGTGTATTTTCTATGAAGGAATAATAATGTATGGTCACACAATTGTGCGCTTGGTTGGAGGTCTTGGTTCAAGATTGTGAACATGTTTATTAAACTACCTGTGGGACTTCAGGACTTGTTTCCTGCGCTCTGTTTGAAAGTGTTTTAAGGTGACATCGAGATTCCTCAGTGTTCTCTGGTTACTGTGGTCGCGCAGTTTAGTAACAATGAGAGTGTACAGTTCAGCATGGAACGCCTATGAAGAGCTTAAATTGCGGACACTGACAAATTTCCATGCATTGTATTAAATGTTCACATGATAAAGCAGCATAGCATAGTAATAAGGTTTGACACAATCCAAATCTGTTCTTCTTGTAGTAGTTGGTTCTTTCTGGTTGACAGATAAGAGTAAGAAATACTTTCATATACTTTTCGTACTTTTTTATACCCCAACTTAAGAGTACAAAAGCATTTTCTGTGCAGCATTTAGATATACCAGTCAGGCTTTTGTAGCTGAAGTTAAATGTTTGTTCCTCATAAGTTTGTTTTTGAAGAAAGAATAGAAAATAAAGAATGCAAAATAAATTCTAAGGAAAGAAAAGGTTTCTTATAGTAGTTTATAAAGTCTAGTAGTGCACTTACCCTGAACCCTGTGTTAAGGAGAGCCCAAAGGGTGCTGTTGAGTTAGTGAGCATCCCACAGCCGTGGGAGGCTGTACTGCTCCCTTGAATTGTTGTCAAAAGTTTTTTTTGACTGTGAAAACTCAAATAGCAAAAAAAATTAATCACTGTAGAAGATCCTGGCTAACAGGCTTCTGTTTATGGCTATAGTCTATCCGTTGTTTTTAATATTTCTTCTTTTTTCCTTTCCTTGTTCTTGGTGTTCTTGGAGAGGATGGTGGAGAAGGGGAGAGACAATTCTGGGAAATGTTGTGGGAAAACATCAGTATTTGATGAGGGAAGACATTAATACGTAGAAAGAGTTTTGAGTGTTTTGTTAATAATTACGTATTCCAGTATTTCTAGGGAAGTTATCCTAAGGAAGAGTTTTCAAGTGTACTAGGGCATATCAGTATGTAGACTTACTCTTTTCCATCATAAATTTCAGGTGTGTCTGAGCTGAGTGACAAGCCTGATGAGGTGCCTTTCTGTTTCTTCAGCTCTGGCCTGGGCAGGTCAGCATAGGCTCAGTAACCTAGGTTACTTGTGGTGGCTTGTAGCTGTAGGCATTCAAGAAGAAGTAGATATTCTCCTTCCTGACAAGCAGATGCTGGGATTAATTCTATATAGAATTTTAAGTGTTGCAGTATGGTAACCTCCTTGTTTAATCCTCACCATTTTTTTCCACTCCATATAGATCACACACCATTTCTTGCTTGATTTGTTTCAAGTCTAGAGTGCTTAAATACAAGTAATCAGCAGATAGATTGATCTGTTCAAAGGCTATGCAAAACTCCCATGAAGTTACAGCCATTAGATCTCCTCTGTCTAGAAGAAGTGCAGTTCAGCAAGCTGGGTAATTTCCTTTTATGTTTCTTTTTGCCCTCTGTTTGGGGTTTGTGTATCTATTACCTCCTTCCTTGAGACAAGAAAGCCAACTATTTAAGAAACCTTCCTGGTAGAGGTAATGATCTGTAAACTGATGAGAATTTTGCCTGATGGTAGAGATCTTATGCCACGCAGGATATCCAGATGTGTTGCCGGTATATCTGTTTTCGTGAGAATTTTATGACACAAGGTACTTGAAGGAAACAGCAGACATGAATCTGAGCTAATAATCTTGGTGTAAGGTTGACATAATTGTATTTTTAATCTGTTCATGTGTTTGCCTCTAATTATTAAGGAATATAGATGGCACCTGTTGTAAGTGACAGCTCTGTAAATGTTTCCTTGGGAAACATCTGTGCTGATGACATATTTGATATTAATGCATCAGAAAGAGGAACTTGGAGCTTCTCATAGTAAACTTCCTGACTGCGTGCCTTCAGCGTTGAACATACTTCTTGAAAGTGTAAATTGTGCCCAGTCTGTTTTGTCTTATTTAGCAGATGTAAGTTCTGTCTCGTACCTCATTGGGATAGAGCCTCTAATTGCTTAAATATTTTCTAAGCATGTTAAGATGCAGGCTGCCTAGCAAAAACTGCTTGAGCTGTTTTGTTGAATAGCACCCTCTGAATGATTTCAGTTTTTTTCGAGTGTATTCATTCCATATACTTGTTGCCTTGGATAGCTAACATACTTTGCCTAGAGTCTTTTCTGAAGGTTTCTTACAGCAAGTGTAGGAAATACTTAGGCTTAAATGCTGAGGTGTTGGTTTGGCTTGGCAAAACGGAACTGCTTTTTGAAGAGCAAGCCTACAGTGTGTGCTTGAGCACACTTAGGTGTATGTAGTTATGTACATCAAACAGTTGAGGCTTCTGCATTGTAAGTCTGAGTTAAACTGAAAAAAAAAAAAGCCACAAACTGTTTTTTGCATGGGACTGATACTTTCTGTCTGTTATGCTTCTCTTTTAAACTGTGCTGGGATGTCTGGGAGCAGATTCCTCTTCCTTCCTTCTATCTTCCTGAAATGCCACTCCTCTACCTTCCTTTTTAGCAGCATCATCTTACAATGAATAGCAGAATAATTTACAGGGAAGTCAATGTACTGAAAAATTGATCAACTGACAGCTAAGCCTGGACTACAGGAAATGGTGTAGATGAGGGCCAGTAACTTGTGGTAGTACGCTTTCAGATTAAGAAATAAAACTTTCCGTGTGGTAGCAGTCACTGCATATGAAATTGCATAGTTCTTTTAGGAAAAAAAATCCATAACTGTAGGACACATTCTTTAAAAATATTTATTACTCAGCGGTAACAGTTCACAGGTAATTTTGGTAAATGAAGAGGAACTCCAAAGTTGTCCTCTTAAGTTTGGTGTATATTCACTGAAAACTGTAAGGTGTGCTGAATGTAAATGGTAACTTCTACCTCATCATTTTTTAATTATTCTGTTTGCACAAGTACACTATTTTTAAGACTTGAGTATCACATTGCCTCTGTACTCTGTTAAACCTCAAAGAAATATATATATATATATTTTTTTTTTTTTCAAGGAACCATTTGAAGATGGCTATGCAAATGGAGAGGAGGGAACTCCTGCTGGGGAAGCAGCTGCCACTTACACACCTGATAGCAAAGGGGTAGTCAAGTTTGGCTGGATAAAAGGTGTTTTGGTAAGTTTGATAAATTGTGCCTTAGTGATTTAAATACCTTTCTTATTTACTTATACAGAAGCAAAAAAAAAAAAAAATACTGTGGTGAGAGTACCTACATGTGTATGGTAAAGCTTGAATTAAGTATGTAAATTTTGTTGAACCTGTTACAAAGTCGTCATCTCCTAAGCTGTCGTTCTCAACACTAAATATTTTGGGGGGGAAGGGGAGAATCTGAGTCTGTCCCCATTCAGAATAATGAAAAACTAAGGGTAACAAAAAGGATTTTATTTCAAGTACATATGAATTTATTTTTTAATACTTTGGCAGAGAGGAAACGTGATTAATACACGTACTCTCCAAAGCTATAAGATTTTTTTAGTGGAGGCTGCAAATGCAACAATTGGTTAATACACATCGAACTCAAGCATTCAGAATACCTAATTTTAGTTCAGGAAGCTTCCACTGCGCGTTAGCAACTTCCTTACAAGACCTGAAGCAGCCATACCCTTTCTCTTGGGAGAAAGAGTGCTGACAGCAGCTGTGTAACAGATACTAGGACCTCCTGTTGATATACCCCAACCAAGGACTGAGTTATTCTGCTTCTTACCTGCTTTAAAATGACCTTGAATTTCTCTATTCCCAAATTCTGTATTGTACTATTTTTGTAAGCAACAATACTAAGTATTAAAGTTTGGAAGACATATTGATAGTATGTGTTCTGTATGCTGGTTTGAAGCTGATACTAGATGTTAGCATAGGGTAAATGTTGCTGGCCAGTTTCTTCCAAAATCTGTTAAAAAGTTTTAAGCAGGTTTTAAAATTCCACTTTTAAATTTTCAAAAAAATTAAATTTTAAAAATTTAAAATTAGTGTTTCCTTATAGGCATAAGCTGCTGAGGTGAATGTTTCTAGCTCAGGCGTTTTTGCATTTTGCAAGACTGCATAAAAATCTCTGAAAACATTCTTACTTCCATGGTTTGGACAGGTACTTGTCTCACTTCAGTGACCACCTAAACCTTTTGCAGGGTTGATGCTGTAATCTCCAGGTGAGAGATTCACACAAGACCTGCTGCTTGTCTTCTGTCTAAACTGTGCATGTTGCAAACTATTTTATTGAGGAAAAGAAGAAACAGACTTTATCCCTCCCTCTTCTACATTCCTCACTTCCCCATTCTGTTAGTGTCCTTTAGTAAGCTAGTCCATTGTAAGATACGAAAGTTCAAGGGCTGTCAAGTTGTGGGGGTTTTCTGTTTGTTTTTTTAAATGGAGAAAATATTTGGTAGGTTATTGTTTTAGTACTTGAAAAAGGAGTTATGGGAGATCTGAGCTAAGAGTATTGGCAACCTCACAATGTTAATGATGTATTCTGTATATAATGATGTAATGATGAATTTTAGATCCTAAAGGTTGGGGTCTAAATTACTTATTTGTATTGTTTGATCAAGAATTACTACAACTGTCAAATGTAACTATAACTCTGTTGTTCAAGGCAGTATTTTTTTAATTATGCTTCCTTTTAATTTTTAATCAAAAAAACTTGTCTAATTAAAGAATCTATTCTTGTAAAACAATTTGAAAAGTGGTGAGGAAGGACTACGAGATAAGTCAGACAATATTAAAAGTAAAATGAAGAATTAGTGGAAATGATTGCAGATGTAAGACTCATGTTAAATGTCTGTTTTATTACCCTAGGTACGATGTATGCTAAATATCTGGGGCGTAATGCTCTTCATCAGACTATCATGGATTGTTGGACAAGCTGGGATAGGTATGTGTACAAATTATATAGTTTTATTTCAGTGGAAATGTGACCTAAGAGATTTTCATCCTGAATTTGCTGTTAGACTGGTACAGAAAATTGCTTTAATATTCTCAGTATTTTACCCTTATCAAAAGTTTAAGCAATATGAAATCACTTACTTTCCATTTATCTAGAAGATACATGATTTTAAAAATGATCTTTTCAAGTCTTCAATAAATTGTGGAGAGAAACTTTTGGTCTCTAGTTATTAAAATCTGCATATAAACTATGTAGGATATATGCCTTAGAAAATTATTGAAGTTAGCTTTGAACTGCAAAAGATCTGTCACCTTCCAAAGGGACGTGTTTCCTTGAAGCTCTAGGGTACAGCTTCTACTCTGACTGAAAATATCACTTATCCAGTTTTGTTTGTATCCACAAAACACTTCCATACAAAAGGGAAATAAAGCCTCGAATGTACAGGACCACATACAATAAACTTGTGTCAGGTTTAGAAGACTAATTTTTTTAAATAAAGTTGAGTTGAAGATCTGTATGCTTGAATTCTGCTGGACTTAAACTCTTTTCCTCTTTTTCAAAAGGTCTGTCTGTTGTTGTTATTGCAATGGCTACTGTTGTGACAACTATTACAGGACTGTCTACTTCTGCTATAGCCACAAATGGATTTGTAAGAGGAGGTAAAGCTTCTTTCATAAAACTTTTAAAGTATATTATCATTCTCAAGCATACACTTTAAAGGTGGAGTCTCTAAATTGTTTTCCATTTTCTTTTAGCGGGGGAGTAAGAACAGAATGGATAAAAATAGGAAGGAATTAAGTTTTCTGAAGAGCACGGTCTTTCTAATTTTCTGTATTTGACTTCAGTCATGTAACGAAAAGCCAACAGTTAGCCTAGTAACTTGACTTGAATGGTGGCTTTCTTTTGTAACATGGAAGAAACATCATCTGTTTTAGTTCTTGGAATACAAACATTGTCAGAAACTTACCCAGGAACAAACAGGGTCTTGATATTCACCTGCGTCTGCATGGGCTGGTGAAGAATGTGTTGCTTTTGTGTTCATGTCCTGAAACAAATCTTTCTAATGAAGTAAATCCTATAAAGGGATATGCTATATCTATATATAAACATACAAAAGGACATGTTCTAGGTCTAGCGTGATTTCTTTTCTTATGTACAAAAGAAATTCTCTGAACTCTTTTGATCATCTCCAACTCTTCCCAAGGGTGATGATTTTCATTTGCTTTGATAGTGTATGCACTGTTGTCATCAGTTCCTGTAAAATGGTTTTATAAATGGTCAGTACCTGTGGCATGCTCAAACTACTTCATGACAGTACAAGATGGCTACTGCTAGAACTTGTGGTAGAATTAAAAAAGAAGCAGTTCATTTTTCTGTGCATATAAAATTCTGTTGTTTTAAGAACGAAGAGAAAGGAAAAAAAATCACCACAACATAGTAAACAGACTCAATGGGAAAGATCAAATATGAATCTTAGTATTATGTCGAGCTTAGTTTCTAAACTTTTCTCTACCGCATTATATGTATCAGATTATCCTCTTCTAATGGGAGACATTTGTTTTGAACCACTTCTACAAAATAATGCCTTATTCAAAATTTTGAAGTTCTTAGTTTCTTGAGCTATAGCTAATATAACTGTAATAGTAATATTATGCACAGTTGCTTTTAAATTTCAAATAAATCGTAAAGTACAGGCAGCTGTACTACTGGCCTTTTTTAACAATGGAACTGGTTGCATAGGTGAGTAATATGATGTGGTACATGAGTTGGGTGATTACTTCCAACTGGTGCCTTTTCTTAGAAACTTGAAATATACTTCTGTAGCTTCAGCATGCCTGTTCCTAAAATACTGGGTTTGCGGTTCTTTTCTAATACATCAGGAAAGATAAAAGAATAAATTGTATCATGTTCATGTAAACACTATGTTGCTGATTCTTGTACATTTTTCTTAGTTTCTTTATTGTAGTGTTTTTTTGTTCATTTTTTTCCTTTCAGGAGGAGCATATTACTTAATTTCCAGAAGTTTGGGACCAGAATTCGGTGGTGCCATAGGACTGATTTTTGCATTTGCCAATGCTGTTGCAGTAGCAATGTATGTTGTTGGCTTTGCAGAGACAGTTGTGGAGCTGCTTAAGGTATATGGATAATACTGATTGTATTGATCATGCTGCACTCTATGCAGGTTATGCAGGTTTGTGCTGTCATTTAATAGCAGAAGATTTCATAGTTAACAAGAGGAGGAATGCTACTGATATATGAATAAATTAATACTGTAATTCAGTAGCTTTTTGATGTGTAACAAATTATCATTGATGTCAAACTGGAATTTTACTTGCTGTTTTTCCGTGAAAAAATAAAATGCAGAACTTATTCTGAAGTTAAAACTGCTGGCTGTTGAGAAGAGTGGAAGTATAGATACCTGATGCAGAATCATAAATTATTCATACTAAGATTCCTAGTTAGCTGTTTTTTTGTTAACTGAAAGTAGTTTATATTAAGTTCCTTTCCAAAGAGTTTTGTTTGTTAAAAGCAATTCCTTAAGATAAACACAACCAATTTATCTGTTGCATTTTTTGATATAAATGAGAAGAACTGAATTATAGTTGTTATAGAAGGGAAGATGTCTGAAATGCATTGAAAGAATTAAGAGTAATGGTGAACAACAAATATATCTATAGATGCAGGATGGTAGCTGTTGCTGTGCTGATTAATTCTCTGGCAGTTAAAAGATAGGTCATTTTCTCTGGGGATGGGTTATGATGAGATTTTTTTTCTTTGTTTCATATCACTGAATAATTCTAAATGAAAATAAATTGCGTCTCTATAGGGAATTTAAAGTGAGCACATTTGTGATAGAGGTTATGTCTAAAATAATATTCAACAATACATTTCTATTCTGTAATAGGGAAGATAGGTACTTGATAAAAGTATATGACTGTTTCCATTTTTAGGAAAATGGGACACTGATGATTGATGAAATGAATGACATCAGAATCATCGGAGCCATCACAGTAGTTATATTACTTGGAATTTCTGTTGCAGGAATGGAATGGGAAGCAAAAGTAAGGAACTATTACTTTCTCTTTTTTGCTTTGCTTTGTATTTCTGCCTTTTTCTTTACTCAGCTGCCTGATTAATTTTTAATATATTTAGCACATTCAATATTGCATACACAGTATGTTAGGAGTCAAACAGTGGGCAGTTTTTAATCTATAGAATCATAGAATATCCTGAGTGGAAATGGACCCACATGGATCATTGAGTCCAACTCCTGCATCCACACGGGACTGTCCAAAAATCAGACTATATGCCTAAGAGCGTTGTCCAAACGCTTCTTCAGCTCTGGCAGGCTCAGTGTTGTGACCACTTCCCTGGGGAGTCTGAAGTGCCTGACCATCCTCTCAGTGAAGAACCTTTTCCTAACAGCCAGCCAGAACCTCCCCTGTCACAGCTTCGTGCTATTCCAGTAGGACTTGGGTCCTGTTGCAGGTTGCCAGAGAGCAGAGATCGGCGTCTTCCCTTCTGATCCCCCTTGTGAGGAAGCTGCAGGCAACCATGAGGCCTCCCTTCTGTCTCCTCTTCTTTAGGTAGAAAAGACCAAGCCGCTTCTCATGCGTCTTATTCTCTAGACCCTTCACTATCTTTGTGGCCCTCCTTTAGATGCTCTCTGATAGTTTTATGTCGTCCTTATACCGTGGTGCCCAAAAATGCACACAGTGCTCAAGGTAAGGCCACACCAGTGCAGAGTAGAGTAGTAGGACAGTCGTTTCCCTTGACAAGCTAGCAGTGCAATGTTCGATGCATCCCAGGATACAATTGGAGCTTTTGGCTGCTAGGGCACACTGACTCATGTTCAACTTACTGTCGAACAAAACACCTAGATAAATTTCTGTGGGGTTGCTCTCCAGCCTCTCTTCCCCCAGTATATACAGGGTTGCCCTGTCCCAGGTGTAGAGTCTGACACTTGCTCTTGTGAAACTTCATATTGTTGGTGATGGCCTAGCTCTCTAATTTGTCAAGATCTCTGCAAGGACCCTCCACCTTTGAGGGAGTCAACAGCTGCTCCGAATTCAGTAGTGCCTTCTGCAAACTTACTCAAAATACCTAGTCTACATCCAAGCCATTTATGAAAACTTTGAAGAGAACTGGCACTAAAATGGAGTTCTGGCAAACTCCAGTAGTGACTGCCTGCTAGCCTGATGTAACCCAATTTACTAGAACCCTTTGAGCTTGACCTGTCAGCCAGTTGTTCACCCATTGTAGTATGTGCTTGTGAGAAACATTGTCAAAAGCTTTACTGAAATCCCGAAAGATCACAGCAACCATCTTCCCTTAGTCAACTAGATGGGTAACCTTGTCATGTAAGGTGGTTTAGCAGGACAGTCCTGTTGTGAACCTGTTGGCTATGATCAATGACCAAATTGTCCTTCAGGTATGATGACTGTCTATCCCTAGCTCACTAATTTGCATAGATCTGTACAGCTATCCAGACTGCTTTGCTGAACTGCAAGCTTAGGTGTCTCCAGCTGAGAAACAGCAAAATCTATCCTTAATGACGCTATCAAGAAGGTTAACAGTATTACTTTCTGCTGAGCAATTTCAACACAAGAAAAAGTAAGAGCAATAAAATGGAAGTTTTCTTTCACTGGGAACTTCACATGAGCTCTCTGCTTGGAGAATATATGGCCAGAATTGAAACCAAGTTACGTAGTTACTGCTAACTGAAAACCAGTATTCTGACTTCTCTCGTATTCTCTTCTATATTTGTTTTCACTTGGAGCAGCCAGACAGTGCTTTCGCAGTTAGTCAGCCCAGCATCAAGGGGATTTGTGAACACTGGTAGTGATGAATGTGTAGGAGGGGTAACCTACTTTTCTTATCTTTTTGTGGCTGTATGGTCTTAGGTCAGCTCTGATTGTGGAAACAAACATGTACAGATTATAAGATATCTTAAGATAAACCGTATTATTAGTGTTCTGATAGGCAGTCTAGCTTGCTCAGTTTTTTTGTGTGACTGGTGGCTTTTTCTGTATACTCCATAGTGTGCTCACTTGATGTTTTTTAAATAATTGAGAGGCTTACTTGTCTCTATTCCCACTTATAGGTGATTGTGAACCAAGTATTTTTTGCAGTGAGAATCATCCTTATTTTCTGCACTGAGAGGCAACTGAAAGATCTTCTTAATGCAGATGTTAAAAATTTCTTGTGCTTGTGTGTCAAGTTGATGATGCTCATAATCAGAATGAGGGTTCTTGTTGCTTCCAGCCCTAGAAATAGGGATTGTAGAAAAAAGCAGTGAAAATAAGTGCCTTACTTGGATCTACCACATGGAGGAGAGAATCTACAGAAAACAGTTTTGGCTTGTGCTTTTAACTTGAACAACATACTTCTGTAAAAATTGTTTGCCTTCTCAGACAGTGAATTTCAGTTCTTAACGGTATCTCTCTGCCCCCAACTTTGAACAACCCTGTTTCTAACCACTTATTTTTTGCTTTGAAGGAATTAGTTGTTAGTGACTGTGTGGTCATGGTCATCTAAAATCTTGAGAAACATCATGCTTTTTCTCTGCAGCATGAGAAATTCGATAACAATAGCTTGCAGAGAAATGGCCCATTTTTTTTTAAATGTCTCTGTGACACCTGAACCATCATACTTGGCAGCCTTATTAGGAATTCAATAGCTCTTAAAAATGCTGCTCAGTGCAAAAATCAAGGCTTGTTGGCTTGGTTTGTGCAACATGGAAGAAGATATATAGGAGCTATGGTAAGCAACTGAACCTGTCAAACAAGCGCTTCATGTGGGTTGACATCCAGCCTACCATAGCAAAACACCGATCCTTTCCTCTTGATAATAGTGTCTATGATGTTCTTCCATGCCTTCTCAATGGCTTAGAGAATTCCTTGGTCTACTTAAAACCTACTATTGATTTGCTTGTCTCATTTTCCAAAAAGCTTATAAAGAGACTAGGAAAACAGGAAAGCGTGCTTCAAAAATAACTTTTCAGAATGAATTCATTCAGCTCTCACCCATTCTTCCTAAAGTCTGAGACTTCTAAGTGCAAAGAAGAGACTTGGAAAATGTTCTTATCTTTGTAGAGAAGCTGTGGTTCATAGAATAAATTCATCTACAGAAATTTTTCTCGGTAGCTTCATATTGAATTCTCTGGGTTTATTGAAGACTTCTGTAAGCACCCAGCTGCATCCTTCCACCTCACTTCTTCTTCTGTAGGCTTGGCAAAGGCGAGATAAAAATATGATGCACAAACTGGTTTCTTCAGGTGGTCTTCTAACTACTACGATAGGCTGTCTTGCTCTGTATGGTTCTGTACTACTTGGTTTTACCTGTAAGGTTGCATGAACTGAAAACTGTTTTGTTTTTTTTTTTTAACAATCAGCAATGCCACAGTACTGTTGTATACAAACTTATTTTTCCAGGCTTGGGAAACAAAGGCAAGCTACAAAGAGTTTTACCCCCAAGACACTAGCACACCAAGCCATTCTATGATTCTGTATATGACATTGTAAGGAATCAACCCAAAAATAATGGATCAGAGTGTTTGCTAGTTAAATGAAAAGTCCTGATCTTTAGGCTTGTCATTGTGCGCCCATTTCAGCTCTTGGATGGTATAAAAATACTTGGATGGTATAAAACACCTTTTTGTTCATAATGTAGAATTTTGTAATGGTTTTATTGTCTGTCACTAGTCCATTGTGTCAAATAGCAAAAAAATGCTGTTGATTCCCTGATGTGATAGAATTCTCACTAAATATAACATAGTAATGTATAATACACATATAACGTGTATTGTAATTATAGTTAATAGTCCTGGCATTTGTGTGCATTCTTTTCCTGTCAGTTTATTCAATCTACTCAAATCCTTTCCTTCTGGAAGTCTTATGGGAAAAAATAGGTCTTCTAAGTACTTTGTCTTTAGAGGAATAATTTTTTGATGGGTTTGGTAATAATAATACAAAAAATACTTCCCATTTTCAAATTATTCATACTTCTTTCTTGGAAATCATGATACATGTTCTCTCAATCATGTTTTAATTTGGGGTGGGGGGTGGGGAAATTAGAATACCAAACTGAATTTGAAATAAAGTCAGTATTTACACTTTAGAACACATTCATAACATGGAGACTTAAAAACTAAAATGCAAGTTCTTTCTGACTGTAATGCTAATATTTCTGTTTCAGGCACAGATAGTCTTATTGGTGATCCTTGTACTTGCTATTGGAGACTTTGTTATTGGAACATTTATTCCTTTGGACAGCAAGAAGGCTAAAGGTTTCTTTGGTTATAAAGGTATGCTGGAACAGTTAATACCTTATTAACAGTTAATATCTTTGCAATGTGGAGGCTTGCTGTCATAAGTGAGTGAACATCTAAAATAGTTTAGTCCTATTTAACTACAGAGATTATTTTCTGTGATTCTTTCAAACTCCTGCTGTTTTATTCCATTGGAAGTTTTAAGGCACAGAATTGGTTCTGCCTGCTTAATATTGATTATACTAAATTATAATACCATATTATAAAAATTACTAAATATTGTAGTTGTACTATTTTTAAAAGCTGGAGGAGAATATAAGTACTTCTGGTTTTAAAGGCTATTTAAGTTTACTGTGACTTTTATTTTGATGAATTAGGGCTTTTCTATCTTAAAATGTTCTACAGTTGATTTTTTGTTAAATAGGTTAAATGCTGTGATTTTTAGATTTTTCACAGAGCTATTAATGTCTAGAATTGGCTAATACTGTAGTTTCTATATCAGCATTGGCAGACATAAATAAATCTTTTTCTACAGCTGAAATATTTATGGAGAATTTTGGACCAGATTTCCGAAAGGAGGAAACTTTCTTCTCTGTATTTTCTATTTTCTTCCCTGCTGCAACTGGCATACTTGCTGGAGCAAATATCTCAGGTGATCTTGCGGTGAGTAGTAAACTAGCAAACTAAACACCTTTTTTCCGACAACCAATGAATGTACGTCTCTGTCATGACTGCTGAAATTTTTGTTTCAGGATCCCCAGTCAGCCATACCTAAAGGAACACTGTTGGCCATCTTAATTACCACGTTGGTTTACATGGGAATTGCAGTATCTGTAGGTAAGTAGTAAATATTTTTAACTTTATCCTTTCACATTCTTTGAGTGTGTTTTGATATAGTTTGTAGTACAGTTTGTCTTTCATGCATGGGAGAGGAACAGTTGGAACTGTCTAATTTTTTACTGTTGGAGATTGAATTTTCAGCTGTTCTTATTTCCTAAAATGAGTGAAGCAGTCACTAGTCTTACGAGAACAGCAGACTAAAGACGACAGACTTCACACTGATACTTACTAATTTGTTGCAGGTACTTAGATTAATATGTTTAGAATTCAGCAATGGGATGATGATCCTTGGATTAGAAAGGTGTATTTTCAGGAAATACTCACTGAACAAACATCTTTTGATCTGAAGATGATGGTAGTCAGCTACTTTATCAGAATAAATCATGGGAAGATTACACAGCTCCTTGGAGAGGTTGAATGAGCAGTAAATCCCCAGAAGACTGAGAAGAGCAAGTAGGGAGGAGAAACAATCCTAGATTTGTCTGAGTACTCTATAATTTCCCTTTTGAGGCTTTCTTCCTTTCGCCACAGTAGTCTGAATAATCTCAGTAGAACTTGCCTTGGTGTTGGATGTTCTGTCTGTTCTGCTCCAGGGCTTCAATGGTCATGCAAGTTTTTCCTGATCCATCATCTATTATAGTAATCTTAAGAATATAAGCATGTCTCTAATATTTCTTGCCTATAATTGGAAATATTTTTATACACATCAGACAAATCAGTTTTTGGCAGTGCTAATCAGTTTTCTTTTATGAAAGACCTTGTTTTATCTTAGCTACATTGCTTTTTGAATGAAATTGACATTTATAAAAGTACCATTGATCTTACCGCTAATGATATTTCCTTTCCAAAGATATTAATCTTGCCAGTCTGCCTCTGTTGGCTAATGTTGTACTGTAGCTCTGCCAAATACTTGCTCTGTAGCAATTGAGCCCTATGCAACATAATGATCTACATTATTTCCTAATTAGATTGACCACAGGCTCCTGCTACCAAATCTGAATACTTTAGGACTTGAAACCACATGAGAGTAAAGTACTTATTAATATTAATATTAATTTGTTAATAGAATACTTTGATCATCTTTCAGACATGAAAAACTTCAATTTTCATATTACAAAAAGAATACTTTACAGAACTAACTGAACATGAAATCGTTTACATCAGATATGCTGTGCCCTAGTTGTTGCTTATAACTTAAAATTAGAATTCTGGTAATTAAAGGCCAGTGTGATTGCAGAAGATAAATATTATGAAATGAGTGAAGTCTAGTCTTTTTGAAGCTTTGGATCAGGAATCAGGCAAATGGAAATACTCTTGTTCCTTCCCCTGCAGACTATTCCCTACTTCCAAGTGTAGTGATGAGAAAGTCACTAAAACTTTGAAGAGGCTAGTAAACGTAACAGTAGTGATATCTGAAGAGGAAGAAGATATTTTGAATGTAGTGTAGTATTTATGTGTTCTGTAGTAAGCAAGAGGCTTAAGACGCTGGCTAGAGAGGGCTTAGTAGGGGAAAACTTATACTAGAGAGTTAGGCAGCCTATTTAAAAACAAGATAGCAGTAGCGAGGGAAAAGTGTGTGGTTTCATGCTTTGACAAGGGAATAATGCAGGTGTGCAGGTAGCAGGATTAAGGTTGCATAAGCAACTTCTCAATGGGAATTCCTGAAAGAGAAAAATTAAACAAAAACATTTAGACTGTAATTTATTTACATTAAAAACAGAAGCTCCAGTTTAAAAAAAAAAAAAAAAACAAAAAACAAAAACAAACAACAACAAAAAAAAAAAAAAAAACCAACCTTCTCAGTAGGGTTTCCATACACAAGGAAATAAAACTAATTTAATGAGTAGCCATTCATAGTACCAGAGAAGCTAAGAAGCCCACTTATTTGCAGTCTGAAGTGCTAAGGAGCTGCATGAAGTTAGGAGAAAACTTGATATAGATGGCCTGTTAACCTTCTTGGGCTTATGGAATGACAACTTCATTTTACTTTGGAAGGAACGTGCCTCTAAAAGCTTATAAAAAGACAAAATCCTTTTATCTATTCTTACAAAAAATAAAAGTTGCAGGACCTTAGTGAAAACACTGCCAGAATCTATCATAAATAAAACATTTCTGAATGAGGGTTATGTCTGAATTAAGATGTCTGAACTGTTACTTATACTTAAGTATCTTCTGCTGAGAATGCAGCTTGCCCAGCTGCCATCTGTCCTGCTTTCTCTTGTAGTAAGGCTCACATCACGTTTGCTCATAGTGCTGTTGAACCTTTCCATTGTACTTTGAATCCCTGTCTGAAAGAGCTGCCAGCCAGCTTTGTCTCATACTGATCTTTTAATCTCAATTAAAACAAAACAAAAAAACCCAACCCTTCCACATACCCATAAAAAAAAGCATAGGAGAAGTAATTGGCGTAGGAAACACCTGTTGAAATTTAATCAAATGGGCTTATTAAGCATCTGAAAAATAACTAGAAGCAATGAATAACATCCACCTACCAGGACTAGGTGTTCTAGAGTATTACTGAAGTTCTAAAGGTTTGGCAGCAATATGATACAGATATTTAAGAGTTCTTCTCAATAGGCAGAGATAAATTAATTTAGATAACAGGCACTCTCATTTGAGAAACTTAATCTTGTTTCATCTCTGTGCCCTACTTTTTATTACTATTCTTCAAGTAAGTCATTGAAGTCATCAGTAGTCACATGCTTCTTTTCCCAGGACCTCCTTGTTGTTTAAATTCCTAGAAGACTGGATTAAGGGATTTCTCTCAACCTTTTTGCTCTGTAGGGTTCCTTCTCTTCCCCATTCTGTATTTAATTCCTTGAAATATTGTCCAAAAGACTTAATGCTGTTTTAACAGTTGAGGTATTTAAATAATGGTAAGTCTGTTCTACACTTCTAAAAGAGCAAAACATAACATCTTGTTAATCAGATGAGCATTCTTAGTGTTTAAAGGGTGAAATGCTGTGACTACAGTTTTCTTAAGCAGTGAAACAGCATATAATCATAGACAATTGAAGATAGCAGTTTGTGATAGAACTTAATTACAAAAAATGTGGTAGCTGTGGGGCTGTGGTTAAGTATTTCACCAAGACATCAACTTTTAAAATACCACAGTTACATAGGATGTGGGTAGTATCAGAAATGGGCTTGAAAGGCTTTTGTGATAAGCACTTCATTATTTTTGAATGGCTGGGACATGTTGACTGAGCTGTGCAGCCTGTTTGTATGCCTAGAAAAACAGAAATCTGTATGTTACAAGGAGATTAAAACTTCTCAAAGTGTTCTGTAAGAACGTGCTTCCATGGGGAATATGTAATAGTACGATCTAAAAACCGAAGCATGTATGTAAAACTTTATAACATAAGTCATCTTATAGATCTTAGTTTCTCACAGAGTGGAGGGTAAGGGGAAAATTCCAAGACTACTACTTACGAAATAATCTAAGAACATCAACTTTCTTGTGTGATTTACCTGTTAGCAAAGAGACCGGCCTTTTTGGTCATTACATCTGAATGACTTCTACTGTGGAGATTGTCACAGCTGAGTTTCTAGAAAAGATAAAGCTGCAATGCCATGTATACCTGTATGCATATATTTGTGCATACAAATACAAAACTTCATTCCTCTAGGAAGATTGAAAAAAAAAAAAACCACGCAAAAAAAACACAAACTCAAGTGATAAGTTAGTAAACAATGCTAATTACAAATACAAAGTTATGGGGAAACTCATGATTGAAAGTAATGTGAGTTAAAATTTTGCATTTAAACTTCATCAGTTCTATTGACGTAGCTTTCTTCTGTGTTAAAGCGTTCCGTGTTAGACTCATTTTTTTCTAAAGCTTAAGAACTTCTCAGGTAAGTAAACAGCTAGTTAGCTTGTTTTTATTCTTCATCGTGAACATGTGCTTAAATCTGGGATGTATTAAAACCGTAAATGCTGTATTTAATTTTCATCTGAAAGAATATACTTAAAAAGGAAGTTGAGCTTGACACATCTCTAAATTCAGGTTTAGTCTGATTATTTTTGCTTGTGGGTCCACTCTAGGTTCCTGTGTTGTTCGAGATGCCACAGGGAATGTTAATAACACCATTATCACTGAGCTGACGAATTGCACTACTGCAGCTTGCAAGTTAAACTATGATTTCTCATCCTGTCAGGCAGGGGCAGGGTGTCAGTATGGGCTGATGAACAATTTCCAGGTATGAAACTTTCTCTTAAATCTGTTCATTGGATTTTTTGATCTTTTTAATTGCTTATTGAGGAGAAAATCATACACTAAAAATTCTTACTTGCATAACTGTTCCACATAACTTTATATTTAAGTGGTACACTCTATCTAGTATGAAGGGCAAGGTAATTTAAGTTTTGGGGTGTTTATATACAAGTGTTTATAAATACTCACTCTGTTCCCAGATAAACTGTGTAGATTATGTTTTGGGACTGCAGCCTGCTCTGTTTAGATACCTGAATGCTATTCTTCATGGATGCGGATAGATGTACTCAGTGTTAAATAGTGATTCATAGAAGTCATAGGTGGTCTCTTTCAGTAACTTTGTTTCTTAAGTTTCTTAGCAACCATATTTTTGGAAAATGTTGATGCATACTTGCCATATCATATATAATGGTAAGAATGTTGTGAGGCTTCATAAAATCTAATGTTATCATATTTAGAAATCATAGGGTTGTTTATAGTCTTACAGGTACTCGTGAACTATTAAGGGTTCACGAGTTCACTATTATTAAGGGTTTGAAAGAAACCAAGGAAAACATACTAATTGCCACTTGACTTAAACTTTCCTTATGGTAGTCTCTCTGCCATCATTTTTTGTAATAGGCCTACAAAAGGTGGGCTTGAGATTAATTGGAAATCTGCTGATGGAAAGCATGTCTGTTTCAATGGCATGTGTGTTTTGGTCAAAAGTACGTATAATTACATGCAACTAAGATTGTCGGCCTTCCTGCAAGGCTCTGTTGAAAAACTAATTACAGTTTGCATGTGCCAAAATAATGTTTAATGCAGACCATTTTATCAGAGCAAAACACATTTTTTAGTGAAGTATTTATGTATCGGTATGGTGTTGCATTGTGCTGGTTTAGAAAAAGCATATATTGGAAACAGTTTGGAACTGCTGTTGTGAGAATCATTATTTTGCAAAATCTGAGTTTCCTAATTTCTTCAAGCTTGAAAGAAGCTGGTATCCCGCTATATTATCAGTGTACAGCTGAGAATAGTGTAGAACAGGTGTAGAACTTGATAATCCTTGTTGATCATTCCAACTAAGTGTGATTCAAAGACATGGCTTCCTCTGATCGTAACTTTCTTCAAGTCATAACTTCAATAAGGTTACTTCTCATAAGTTGCTAGCACTTCTAATAAGTCACTAGTGTTCTAGTTTGTCATGATTTTTGTCCAAAGAGTACTTGTGTGTTCCACACTAGTCTTACTTGTTTCTGGGGGGGGGAAAAAAAGTAGGTTCTGAATAGGATAAGAGTTTCAAGGCCTGGGCCTACAGAGAGAATGCAGTGCCCTTTGTCTCCCCTTGTGTTGGATTTTGAAAACTTATTGGAGGCTGCACAGCAGCTCTGAGCAACCTGCTGCAGTGTTGACCACCCTTTTGGTGGGACATTGTTCTTCTGGTAGCTAGCTGGACTTCCACTGGCTGTCTTCTCCTCTCGTGCTTCTGTTCTTTCTCTCTGTGAAAGAAATTGAATAAGAGTGTGTACCTTCAGAGAAATTAGGACCTCTGTCTAGTTAAAAAGAAATTTGTACATATTCTTACCGAACTTTCCTCAATTTAGTATTTCTGAGTAATAGGGGTAAATAGAGACTGTTTCCCTGTGCATATGACAGTTGGGGTCTGGGGAGCCACGCTTAAATACCTCTCAAGCTCTTCATACAAAAAACTTCTTCATGCATGATAAATAACTGAGAACATATACTTCACAAACTTATCTCTAAAGTGAGCAAATGTATTTCGTATACAAGTGAGTTGTATTTCCTATGACTTCTGAGTTTGCAAGTCATAAGTCTGAAAGTGCCAACTTACTCTTGTGCCCAGCTGCATGAAAAATGAGAGATATTTTATATCACTTCTCTTACACTTTATCCACCATTCTGTTCTTTCAGCAAAGAATTAATCTGAAGTTAGTGCGTAGCTTGGGTTTTGAATATGTTTGGACAGAAAATGGGTAACTCACAGGATGGTTAACCAATACAAAAACCAATAACCAAAACTTAAATGAAAACTGATGGTGAGAGGCTTAGAATCAGATGCTTGGGCCATCTTGAGTTTCTGTTACAGTCAATGCAAATGAAGTATATGTAGGCCCTCACAGCCTTTAGACAGCTTTCTGCTCAGCATCAGAAGGGCTGTCACCTTGTAGGCAAGTAACTTTGGGAACTTGTTTTGTCTCTGTAGCCTCATTCTGGAACTCACTTAGAATAAATTACAATTTTGGGTAGTTTAAATGCAGAATTTGTTCACATATCCGCTTTGTATATAGAAATTATCTTTATAAAAATGTTTAACTTTGGATGAAAATGTAAAGTAGCATGAATGGAAGTACTCCACTTCAGAAACAGCATAAAAGTTCTGCTAAAACCTTTTTCCTGTAAAGGAAGGAGGCTGTAAAACACAAAATAGTTGAAAGAAACGGGTTGAATAGCATTTCGTGCAAATTAATTTTGAAGAGTTAACTTTAAAATTATCTTTATTGGAGTTTGTATTCATTTGGCATTTTTCTGCTCCACAATGGTTGGATCGAAGAACTGAAATTGAAGTCAAAATAGAATATTTCAATATGCCAAATCTTTCAGTAACAAACTGTCTAAAGAGGAAACGCCGAGCAAACTTAACGAGTCCTTTAGCAGCCGTAACAATGTATTTCTCACAGGACCAATTGAAATAGGGCAGTTCTTACTGGATGTCTGTACTTCCAATTCTGTGTGTTCTTTCAAGGATGAAGATTTCACTGCTACAGCAACTCCATATGTGTGCTCTTTTGGTTTTGTGGTCCTGACTTTTAGATTATAGTCTGTATATTGTGTGGGTTTTCTTAACACTAGCATACTGGTTCAGCTGGAACTGGTTCCTCTTTACTCCCTCCCTAGTTTAGAAGTTTCGTAATGTCTCTTACTCTAGTAACCTAAGCTGTAACTTGCTAGCTTTTAAAATGGACAAACACAGTCTGCATATATCTTGGATTTCTTTCAAATTTATAAAACAGATGTAAGATTCAAAAATAGTGTAAATAAACAGAGACAATGAACAGCACCTAGAAAGAATATAAAATTGGAGTGTAGGTAAGGACTAGGTTGCAGACTCTCAAAGCAAATGTAGTAGAGTGAAGGCCTAGGAAGAGAAATGTTTTAAATTACCTGGTAAGAAAAGTAAGGATGACTTGTAAACATATTCTGTCTATAAGAAGTCCATCCAGGGAAGATGAAAGATAGATCAAGTGGCCATTGCAACAAAGAAAACTGTCATGCTGTTTCTGCAAGGATTATTCTGTTTATTATGTTGCTGAAGCATAGATTTTCTCAAAAAATAAATAAATTCATCAGTAAATAACTTATTTCCAGAAGAGAATGTAAGAATGTACAGTATAGTGTTATTACAGTCTGGCATTTACAGCTGTGATTTCTTGTTTATTGTAAAACTAACCTAACCCTGGGCATAAGAGGGATAGCTTAATCTTGTGTAAGCAAGTGTGAAAGTACGGAGTTAACTCAAGGGAAAACATTAAGGAAGTATTAGGAGTATGAACATATTCCTGATATGCTTAACTAATGTGTATCATTAGTTTTGTTCATGTATGAATAAAAGCCTGTCCTACCATAACCTATTTTGTTGTAAACTTAAGATATACTTCAGGAAATCCCACCCCCATTCTTAACGATACCAGCTATGACAGCTGCTTCATTCTCGTCTTGTCTGTAATTTTCATTTCTGTTGTTGTAGAAAACCTGATGTATGAAGCCTGATGCAATCTAGAAATTTAAAGACTGCTGGGTCTCTCAAACAGAATTAATCTGATATAGAGAAAAATGTTAAATTTTTATTATTAGTTTGGCACTAGGTATATGAATAAAACTTCATCAGCCCCCTGTATATTGTTTTTGGGAGCACATCTTACTTACTAAGATTGCTGTAGACAGCTGGATTTTACAATTTCAAATGGCAGTAATGTAAAAAAAAAAAAAAAAGACACTTCTGCACGATACTCTTCCTGCTTCTACAGCCCCAATCCTTGTATTGTAGACAAGGTTGCCAGAATGAACGAGTTATCTGTTTAGTGTAAATGATGCAAAACCTCATTTGAACATATATATATTCTATTAAACCATGACTGTTATTAAATACGTGGTTCTATATCTTAATTGACTTGCTGCATGAAAAGCCATATGCAGCTATGGTAAGGGAATAGAGCAGAATGGCAGACAAGGGTTTTTAGGGTGTATGACAATTAGAAGCTGCCTTGGTTTTAATTTGAGATCTTATCATACCAACATTTTTCCTTCATATTTAGCTTACTGAGCATCCCTTGCTTTGTTAGTCATCCAGTCTGCCAAGAACTGCGTATTGCATTTCATGCACTGAGGTTACAGAATTGTCCAAGGATGTGATCTTGGGGAGACTGGAAGCAAACTCGTCCTGTTATTGTGGTTTTGTATGGGAAACAAGCCCAACTTAGAGTGGTAGAGATGTTGAGAAAGACAAGATAAATTTTCCCAAGTTGTTCAACTTCAGCTGCTTTGTCATTTTGTCACCTTGGCTTTCTGCGGCCATGGTATTCAGTGGTACGTTAGTCAAATAATGTAACTATTTCCAATGAGTTTTTTCTTCCATGACTTACTTTCCAGTCCTTGTATGAGGTCATGGAGACTTCCACCATCAATTATTTCATGTGGTTGTACTACGTATTGTGTGATAAGCCACTTTCTCTTGTTCTGAAACTAGGATCTGTTTGTGTCCTGACTTTCCCCTACTTCATTCATTGCTATGAATGCATGATATTTAATGGCTTTTGAGTGGAGTAAGAAGTATTTTATTTTTTTGTTTGTGTAGTGAATATTGTCATCCATCTGTATAGTACGCTTTTCCATTTTGTTTTAAAAAAAAATATTCTGTTTGCAGGTAATGAGCATGGTGTCAGGATTTGCACCACTGATTTCTGCAGGTATTTTTTCAGCCACTTTGTCATCTGCATTAGCATCTCTTGTGAGTGCACCTAAGATCTTTCAGGTACGTATGGAAGCAAAACCATAATCTCTTAAAGAATTATTCAAAATAAACTTTGAAACAGAACTTAAGTGGCAGCCAAATTTTCTGCTGTCCTGCTTTCTGCTATGAAGAGTGAGGAAAACATAGCATCTAGGCATTCAGGAAATTGCTTTGCCTTGGAACTAGGAAGCATTAAAATGAAGTACAAATGGAACACATACAACAATAATGGATTAGTTCATTTCTCAAAGTAATCATAAGGCAGCATAAATTAGTACCTGTAGCTGCTGAATATTCATCTGCACAGAATACTTAATCAAAATAGTATTACTGTGAACCAGTTCTTGTGTGAATCACTTTACGTTGATTTTTGTTGGCATTTTTGAATGAATTTTGCCACTTCTGAATGAATTTTGCTTTACCTTTTTAACTCTTTAATCTCATTGTTTGTCCTGTAAGGTCTTTCTAATTCAGTAAAACTTCACTGTTTGCTAATGGGCATTCATCCTCAAAAGTTCAGTATAGAGTTCAACACAGAAGGGGATTTGCAGAATATAAACACAAGTGTCAATGCAGAGAACTGGTGTAAACACTGGGCAAACTTTTCACTTTCTGAGGAAACAATTTTTGTCTCTAAAAATCGACTCTGATTGTAAGACTCCAGTGAAGCACAGTAGTCAACCACTTAGAGAAGAGCGGAGCTTGTTCTTACAGATAGGAATCACTGAAGGACGGAATACTGGAAATACAAAATACAAAGGCAATTGCAAATGGAATTAGTACGTTAGCTACAAACATTCCTTCTTTTAGGAAGAGAATATGTGCAGTGAAAAGACAGCATTAGCAAACATAAATGAGGATACATTTTGAACAAAGTATAGATGCTGACTCTTGGATTTTATTTTTCTTAGGCTTTGTGCAAGGACAACATCTATCCAGGATTTCAGATGTTTGCTAAAGGCTATGGGAAGAACAATGAACCACTGAGAGGATATCTTCTAACGTTTTTAATTGCTCTTGGATTCATACTAATTGGTTAGTTTGAAATTATAATAAATCTCAATATCCTTTTGTCCTTCATGAAGCATTCTATTCCATCTCATGACTTGATGACAATGTCCTTGAGGTCTAATGCACTGCTTGTTTCTATGTGAGCATTCGAAATTTGTTTAGTTTGAGGATTTTCTTCTGTCTCCTAGATACATCTCTGTATAGAGCTAGAATAAATCTGAACAGTAGGAATACTACACTTTTGCTAGTCACTTCAGGTATCTGTTTTTAGATACTGTCAATGAATGAAAATATTTTGCTTGAGGTAGCGATGCAATAAGCTATAAAGATTAAAACTCTGAAATGAACTTTCCTAATTACAAACAGCTTCAGTAAATGGCACACTTAATGAACAGAACTTGTTGGAGTATGTTCTTCTGTTATGGTACAAACAGTAGAGATGATTGCTCGCACTGCTGTTGGCAAAGGTAAAGACTGTCTAGCTAGGATTACATGTGTTCTACATGGATAGTGAACTAATTGTGCTGTGTCCACCCATGTGACCTGTGCTAGTGCTGCTAAACTCTTCCTGATTTTATTTTATCCTTCCCTGTCTCTGCTTAGAGGAGGTACAGTCATGCTGTCTCAACTACAGCATGCTGACTGGAAACCTGATTATAACAAATGAAAACTTGCAGATTAACATGGCAAGTTCTGCATTTTGATTGCAGTTATTTGATGGTGAGAGTGCATGTGAATGTTTTACACTATACCTCTTAATGGAAAAAGAAGTGTCAAGCTCTTCCATCTCTTTCACTAATGAGAGTATTCATCACTGTTGCAATGGTATTGATACATTATAATGCATTAATAGTACCATCAGTTCAACTTTTAGTGGCAGACAGATGAACGTGTTTGTTGCATTGGCTCACACTAACTGCTGTTACCATTCACCATAGATGAGTGTCTCTTAGTTTCATTATAGTCTTATTCTTTGCTATTTGACAGCTGAGACTTCAGCTAGAGACATGCTGCATTTATATTAATGGTCTAGTACTCCTGGGGTTCTGAAGAACCCAATATATTGCTGCAGTGTTTGATCAAATCATGGTGGGAAAGGAATTGTCTCAATGAATTATTTTGAGAAAGTACGTAATGCTGAGAGGCAGTCCTGGAATACTAGATGGCATGGAAAAATGTTTAACTTCTTTTAAACTCAGAGTTGCACTTCCTGACTATCAGAAGATAACTCTGTAAATAAGAGACTGCAAGTTAATAGCTCTCTTTGTTGAATAGAAAGGACAAACTGCTTCTGCCTAGATAACATAAAAAAAGATTGGTTGTAACAGAATTGACTTTGAAATGTACAAAGTCATTTGATGATATGTTTCATAACAGCCTGCTTTGTTCTTGTTTTACAGCTGAACTGAATGTTATTGCACCTATTATCTCTAATTTCTTCTTGGCTTCATATGCCTTGATTAACTTCTCCGTGTTCCATGCTTCTCTTGCAAAATCTCCAGGTACGAAACACATTTTGGGGTTGAGAATTAAGCTTCCAATTTCTGAATGCAGAAATAAATTTAAAAACTACTCATATAAATGAAAGTCTGGTTTAATTAAATGTCTATTTGACTTTCATGGTGCATCTGAGGTATAGTCTTAACATGGTGTATGCTTGAGTCTTCCAAAATTTGGAGGATTGAATGATTCAGAAAAGCTTGAGAGCTACAGATATGTCATCTTTGCTGAGGGAAAAGATTATTACTCAGTGTTTATTCAGAGATTCTCAAATAAGTGTCTGATGATTTGTCTCTGTTGTATCTCACTTCTGTTATTACCTATCCTTAAGAACTATTGCTTAAGAAAGCTTTCTTACTAATTCAATTTCTGGTTTTCAGGGCTCACCCTTTTGTTATCTTTGGGTTTCTCTCCTAATATGTTTAGCCTTCCAGCCCAGAAGAAAGTGGTATTGACATACTTCTTGATATTTTTTGGCTTTGCCCTTCTATGGTATTTTGCATTTTTTTTTGGTATTGCAGGTAGTATTGCTATATTTTTACAGCTCTTGCTTGGTGTGAGAGGCTAGTTATGATGTAGGACTAAGCCAAATGATAATACTTGCAGAAAATGTTTCTTAGACTTGGTCTGCCATGCGTTTGTGCTGAAATGCCCCTAAAAGTTTTAGTTACTGCCTTAGTAGGTATTGTTATTTTTTGAGAGCGTGTGCATAACTCTGTCTACCCAACAACTCTATGCAAAATACACTTGTAAAGTGGGTGTGTGGATTGACAAATAAGGATGTAAAATAAGCGGTGACAGTCCAGCATTTTGACATACTTAGATTCTGCTTGGATGTTCTTTTTGTGTGGTGAAAATGTCTGGCCATGTGCAAATAATAAAAATACACACCTAGAAACAATACTATGGGAGAGAGGCACTTGCTGATGATTCGTGTTACGCTATCTTAGAAAGCAAAAATCAATTGTCAGTCAAGTTCTTGGCAAAGATTCTTTTAGCCTGATTCAGTAAACATGCTGGCACAAGCACCTTCAAATTTTCCTTTTGAGATAGCTTTTAGAGGTCAAAATATGCAACATAGAGCTGTTGCATATAAGATGCGAATTTGAAAGGTGTTGGAAAATTAAAAGCTTAAATGTGTCAAAGTCTCTATTTGATATGTTACTGGAATTGCCATGCCTATGAAATGTGATTGAAAGCACAGGAAGGAAAAGATGAACAGCACCTTTCTTCTCTTGAAGATTAAATTCTTTTCCACTCTTACCTTCCCTATCCTCCAAACTACATTTTGACTAGGTTGGCGCCCTGCTTTCAAATACTACAATATGTGGATTTCTCTCCTTGGAGCTATTCTCTGCTGCATTGTGATGTTCATCATTAATTGGTGGGCAGCACTTCTGACGTATGTCATAGTCCTTGGACTCTACATTTATGTCACGTACAAGAAGCCAGGTATGTATAGGGGCTGCTTTTGGTTCTGATGGGAGGAAGAGGTAGAAAGAAGAAGTGTGACCTTTGGGGGTAGGGAGGGTGGCAGAATGGATGGATGGACAGGACAAAAAACCTTGATGCTGATTAGTTCAAACTTCTGTTTCAAGCTTTTCATTTGTAGTGAAATGTAATTACACCTGTATATTCACTGCTGTTGCTCTTTCCCCCACCCCTCAACAACATGCCTCTCAATCAAATATGGTTGCTGCTAAACATAAACATTTGAAAAAAGATGAAAAGAAGAGATACAAATGGATTGCAGTGCTGAAGGCACCAAGAAAGCATGTTTTTGTCAGGAAGTGAAAGGGGGTACTTTACCATTCCTGTTTGAAAAAGGATTTGAGTAGTACTTGTTTTTTCAGTAAACTATTCTTGTAGCTTTGAACAACAATTTATATGCTCTTCCTTCCTCTAAGAATACTGTATGATCTAAAGTAAAAGATGGAGCAGAACTGAGCCACAAAGTGTTCGTGTAGTTGACTATAAGGAAAATCCTAAATCTTGGGCCATGAAGATTAAGTACTTGGGAGACAAGTTCATTGTAGCTATCAACAGTAAATGGAAACAAATAGAGAGGATACTGGGACTCGTTTCCTTTTAGATTTATTTTTCATAAGGAACTGCTTAATCGAGGTCATTTCCTTGTCTTTATTGCACTAGTTATTCACTAAAAGTATTTGACTTTGGTTAGGAAATATTTTGAGGTGAATTTCTCCTTTCCTGTGACGTAAAATAACTAATCACATTTTCTCCCTAAGTGTTACTTTTGAACTTTGAATTCAATCTTCATATTATGGGGAAAAAAAAATCATTTTTTCTTCCTAATTGTAAAATGAACTCTTATTTGCTAGAATTTCTACAGAAGTCTTATCTTCAAGTGGAATTGTCTATTTAACTGTAGGGTTTGTTGACTAGAATAGTGTAGAATGTACTGAGATGGAGTTTAAATCTTGTGTGTTTTGAGTTGGTATCAACAACTGTTTTGTGATCATGTAGTTCTATGTTGAACAACTAAGATATTGAAATTTTACAGATGTGAACTGGGGATCATCAACACAAGCTTTAACTTATTTGAATGCACTACAGCATTCTATTCGTCTATCTGGAGTGGAAGATCACGTGAAAAACTTCAGGTAATGTCTTAATATTAAAGACAAAAAATTATGTTGCGTAGTCAGTAGGATAGACTCACAGTGTTTACGGTCATATTTTTCATTAAATTGACTGTTTACCACCTGTGGGTTTTAACAGCTTTGAATTTCATGATCATGGACATCCTCTGGATGTAACTACATTAGCGTTTTATTTCAGATTAAGAAGGCAATTCAGAAGCAAGTTGATGGATGATGCCTATTTGCCATTCATGCATCATGGTTTTTGTGGCTGGCAGAATGAACTGTTAATTGTATTCATTTCTGATGAAACTGGACTGGAAGATGACCTCCAAACAGCTAACCAGCATTTGGTCTGCATAAGGCTAAAGCTGGTTTAAGCTAATATCCCTGAAATATGTATACTGTGGATGTCATCAGGACAGGCTGTTTCACGTTAAACATTTGGTCATTATCATTGTAATGGTAAATAGACTACATGAGTGTTTCACACAACTGAAAGAAGAGAACTGATTGTTTGTTATCCAGCATGGCTGCCTAGGATGGTCCTACTGAAGTAGGCAATACTTCAATCCTACAGTATCCATGCTGCTTTTCTGGAGTAGGCTATTGTAGATGAAACATGCTTCAAGAGAGAAATCTAGAAAATGCTGTGACTGAAACTATTTCCTCAAAGTCCAGTTACAAAACTCCGTCTAATTATGAAATAGCTCTTATCTGAAATCCTAAGACCTACATGACATTATAACTCCTGATTATTTACAAACACTGTATTACCTATATTACACTGAGTTGCATTTTTACTAGGAAAAAACAATGACTTCAGAAACTCGTTGGTTGCTTAGCTATCAAGAGCAGCAATTCTTAATCTTAATGCAAATCTGAAGGCTGGCATAAGTAACTTACAATATTTTATTGTAGTCAGTGTTGAACTCTGCTGAAACTTCTGTCAGATGCAAGTCTGTTTTGGATAGCAAACTTAGATGAAGAAACAGACATAGGAAAATTCTTACTAAATGTAACTGTGCTGACAGAGTAAGTGGAGTAAGTGAATGCTCTGCTGATCAGTATGCATTTCAGATTGCATTGGAAGTACTTCAGCTGTTCTGTTTGAGAAGCTAATACGCAGCTTTTTGAGTTGTAAACTTCACTAATTGTTTCGCAAAGCAGATATGGATCTTTTTGTCAGTTTTAAGCAGAGTAGCTTTAGCAGTAGTATTTTTGGCCTGATACTGGCTTCTAACCTATGGCAAAAAGTGTTCTGGATTTTAGAGATACCTTGTAAAAACCAAGTAGTTTAGTGTTTAAAAAAGAGGTCTGGAGAGATTGAGACAGATAACTTTCAGTGATTCTTATGATCTAAAAAATTATCTTCTGAAATGAACAAGATACTTAATACTTGGATACTTAATATTTTAAAACTGATTAGAAAGAATGGCTAGAATAGCTTTACCTGCAGTTGTTTGGCTTTGCCTTTTGAATGATTAAAAAAATTGCAAAAAAAATTGCATGATCCCAGTTTTCTTGGGTGACATAAAATAATCTAAGCTAGAAGATGTAAGGATGTGGCTGACAAATGGGGGAAGAAATTCATCCCTCTGACTTAGTTTTGTCTAAAATCAATTTCTGATCATCTTAAATATGTAAATTTTCACACTGAGTGTGGTTACTACTGGAACCAGTTAATCTTAAGTCTGACAGTTGTCAAACATCTTTTTCTTCATTTAAATCTTTTAAAAATAGATGAGGTTACAACATCAACAGTAAGGATCGTGTTCTTAGGACCAATATTTAGAAGAAACTTTTCAATTAACTAAACCTTTAGATAAAATGAATTCTAACTTCCCCCCAACTGTATTCACAATTGTAGGCCTCAGTGCTTAATTATGACAGGTGCTCCAAATGCACGTCCAGCTTTGCTTCACCTTGTCCATGCTTTCACCAAAAATGTGGGCTTGATGATCTGTGGTCATGTACATATGGTAAGTGTATTCTATCTAACTTTAAAGTTACCTTACTGTGACCTTTCTTTTTTGCTTTTTTTAATTTCAACAAATCTGTCTTTCATTAAGTGAAAGGTATTAGTATCCTGAGATGTGCAAAAATCTTACTAGTAGGATATACTCTTGTAGGGGTCATCCCCATTCCCAGCTAGCTGTGCTGCCACGTTAGGGAAGCTTTGAAAGTTATGTTAGCTGCCATAACTTTCAATGTGGTATGCTTTGCATCATCCACTTGTAGTTAAAGGAAAGTCTTGTACTGACAGTTGTGCTGTAGGATATGTGGTGGGAGAGGGAGAAAGTTTTCAAAACCAGTACCTTTAATCAGGTGACTTTTAAATACTTAGGAAGCTTTGTAGGAGTAAAGGGAATACTGGATTACAATCTGGGTCTCTTTCTGTCCTTGTCTCATTCAGCCTTACATACTCTGTCATGCTTTGGACAGAGTGGTTTGTCAAAATGACAGTGTCTGGCTCAGTTTCTTTTAAGTGCTCCTGTGAAACAGGTAGATTGATTCCTGAGTATATACTTCTTACAGAGAGTGTTCTAAAATCTTATTGAGCAGTGAATTCAGTATCAATTTAGCTGGTAGTTTAAAATTGCTTTTACCTTTCAGCTAGTTTTTTTATCCCTTCAGTTATCTAATTGGTTTCATTGGTGAGGTGAAACAGCAATGTGAGTAATTATTTCCTCCATTTTTGCTGTTTCTGACCAGCCCTGAGTATTTCACTAGCTTTTCCTCGTTTCCATCAGGATATGATGATTCTGGGTAGGGAGTGAAGGGTTGTTCAATAAGGATGTAATTTCAGCAGTTCTTACTACTTGAAAACAAACAACAGGGGAAAAAAAAAAAGGAAAAAAAAAGGTCCCTTAAAGCACAAGAACAAAACGTGTCTGGTATCTTCTACAGAAGACCAGAAAGGGTTTTGGGGTGGTGGTGGGGAAGGAAGCAAGCTTCATGTAACCATTTTTCAAAATTGCATTGACAGGAGTTGTCTTAACTAATACAAGGTGTCTGTTATACTATGACCCGTAACAAAACCGCAGTTAACTACAGAGTAGCTGTTGCATCTTTGGTAAACATTACTAAATATACTTTAGTATATTAGGATTATGTAGTTGTTGCTAGACATTTTAACACCAGACTTTTTCTGTTGCATCACTAAGATCATTTAAGCAAGTATAACTTTAAGCTTAATCAAGCTTTGTATTTATATATGCTTAGACTTACCAAATTTGCTAAATAAGGCTTGCTTCTGATCTAATGAATGGAAGAGAGCAAATCGAGTTAGTGCAGTCAACAGAGTATGTTTTTAATTAAGCAAATATTGGTCAGTTTGGTCTTGAGAACCTTTTAATTTCAACATATGGATATCTTGGAGGAACACAATGATTCATCCTGGTGCAGGTAGTGGAAAAAAAAAAGTATTTAAAGAGAAGATGACTTTAACGGCAATACATTTCCTACCATCATAGACAGAATTGTGGTCCTATTTTAGATAACCTTCTAAGAAGGCTGGGATTTATCATAAGCAAATGCATGGAGACTTAATTAGCTTCTCACGAATGACGAGTAAGTTAGACTGTCAACAATCCCAGCAGAAACAAGTAGATTATTACACTTCCTTTGTGATAATCTACAAGTGTAGGGAAAACTTGAGCAAACTGGACATTAAGTATATGGACCCTGGAGGGATGCACCCACAATTGCTGAGGTAGCTGGCAGAAAAATAAACAGGGTGTTAACTACTCAATGCTCATAATTCTTACTCACTTTCCTCCGTATTTCCTTATTTTGAAAGGGTCCTCGGAGGCAAGCCATGAAAGAGCTGTCCACTGATTTGGCCAAATATCAACGATGGCTAATTAAAAACAAGATGAAGGCCTTCTATGCACCAGTACATGCAGAGGACTTGAGAGATGGGGGACAGTACTTAATGCAGGTACATCTCTCCCTTCATTTTTCTTAATGAAAGCAATGATGTTGAATGTCAAAAGTGGAAATGTTTTGGTATTTTGCATGCTGGAGTATTTCATTATGTGAAGTTATCTTAAAAATTAGTTTTCTGATTTGAAGAAAAAAATACTTTGCTTCAGTAATATGTTGGGTGTTTTCATTTTAGTTTTTCTTTAAAAAAAAAAAAAAAGACAAACATTTTATGTTCTCTTTAGGCTGCTGGTCTGGGAAGAATGAGACCTAACACCCTTGTTGTTGGGTTTAAGAAAAACTGGAGACAAAGTGATATGAGAGATGTTGAAACCTACATCAATTTATTCCAGTGAGTAGAAGATGTGGATGTGTAGCATTTCTATGCCATTTCAGTACACTTGGTAATAAGTGAAAACTCTTACCTCAATTAGGTCTTTGTTGCATAAGCTCTTGTCTCTGTCAGGTCGATTCAGATTTTCCATATTGTGGATATACTTTTTCCTGATACAGAAATTAATAAGCAACTCTTGATAGCTTAAGCACATCAGATTTCTATGTAGTCACTTTCTGCATGTAGAAGTTATGGCAGTGGTCTGAAATTTAAGAGTTACTGCCTTTAGAAAGGGAATTAGTGCCTTACATGTCTGCTGAATTCATTAAACTATATTTTATATTGAAAGCAGGGTTTTCTCCCTTACTTTCACCCTACGATTTTCAGACAAAATGAACTTCTATGCTGAGGCTCTGTCTTCATTAAACCTTGCCCTAATGTAAGTGAGTGTTGTGCATCTGCAAAAAATACTTTAAAGTAATAAAGTAGCAAAAGTACATGGGAAAGGAAGTCCCTAGTTTACTTTGCCAGTACTGAAATTCAGTCCAGTTCTGGCTAAAAAACTTAATACAATGACTTGTGCTGCTAAAATTTAAGGAAAATACAACTAGCTTTTCTCACTTACAGAGACTTTTTGTTTTCTTTATATGCTGTTTAACTTGTTCTATCAGTACTTTACATTTCTAATTTACTATGCCTAAGAAAGAAAGTTGGGAAGGGGGTTACAGGCAGAGATAAAAGGAAAAACACACACAAACACACATTTTCCCAGTTACTTAAGAGAAAAGCAGGAGAACCAAATGCAATGAAAAAATAAGGCAACGTGTTGGTTAGTTCTTGTTGGTTTTTTTTTCCTAATTTCATTTGGAATGGCTTGTACTAGAAGAACTCTCAGGGCATACAAAGTCAAGTGGTTCTCCACATCCCAAAGAGAAACCTTAGGAGGTAAACATCGTATTTCAAGCATATTTTCAGAAATTTCCTGGGAAATTGAATGTTACTAAAGTTCACAATAGAAATACACTTAATATGTGTTCAGCTACTTCCAGCAAAGCAGGGCTCATCATGCATAACGGATTCTTGGGAAGACAAGCATCATTGCTTCAAACATCTCTCCATTCCTCCTTCTTTACCTCAGTTTTTATTGCTGAGCACGGCAACATGTGATATAGGACATCCATTTTACCAATTTGTGTCAGCTGTTCTGGCTGTGTCCCAGCTTCATCTTGTTCACCCCCAGTCTCCTTGCTGTCAGGGCAGCATGAGAAGCTGAAAAGTCCTTGGCTCTATGTAAGCACTCCTCTGCAACAACTAAAAACATTGGTGTGTAATCAGCACTATTTTCATTAAAATTCCAAAGCACAGCATCATCTGAGCCTCTACAAAGAAAACTAGCTCTATCCTAGCCACAACCATAACAATAAAATATGCTGATACTTTGAACACTTCTCTTTAAAATCAGTAAGGCTTGATAAAAAGTGTTCACTGAGTGAAATCTTGCGGAATTTCTGTCTATGTGAATAATGTGGAGTTTTAATTACAGCAACTAATTCAGAAGTATTTATAAGACTGATTAATGACTAATGCAAACTGTATCATAGGATCACAGAATAGTTGGGGTTGGAAGGGACCTCTGCCATGGGCAGGGACACCTCCCACCAGACCAGGTTGCTCAAAGCCCCATCCAGCCCGGCCTTGAACCACCTTCAGGAATGGGGCATCCACAGCTTCTCTGGGCAACCTGCTCCAGTGCCTCACCATCCCCAGAGTGAAGAATTTCTTCTGAATATCTGATGTAAACAATATCATAAATGAGGGTAGATTAAGTTTATAATTCTTTCAGTCTTAAATCTTTCAGTCTTAAATCTTTGGGATTTCTTTGTCCTTCATTTTACTCAGACTTTAATCCAGGCTTTTATTCAGTCCTTTTGCTTGTTTCTAAAATCATGAAGTTTTCTCTTTTAGTTTCTTTTTTAAAGGAGCAAATTCCTTCCCCTCCAGATATAATGGAAATAAGCATGTGATAGCTAACTTATAACTATTTTGATTATAACTTCTTGGCTTCCTTTAATACCCAGGTGTCTTGGAAATTCATAACTCACAGATGGAGATCTCAAATCTGACATCTCACCCGACATCAGTATTTATAGTTACCAATGTATCTTGTCATCTGTGCACATCTCAGTTGATCTCTTATTTTTTATTTGATGCACAGTGGTTAAATAAGTACTAGATCTACTTTTATTTAATCACTGTTTTATATAGGGGAGCGAGGAAAAGGGAATAGAAATACTGTGTGTTGCTTTTCAAGATAAGTGACCTGCAGTTGGTGGTTTAGAACTGAAACTTAGATTATTACATAAATGTGTGATTTGAGAGTTTAAATGGCAACATATAAACACTGAAATCTGTTCAGAGGGTGTGTAAAGTAGCTCTTTTGGGAAGGAAGAGGTAGTAACATGTTTGATTTTTTTTGTTTCGTTTAGTGATGCCTTTGACATTCAGTATGGTGTGGTTGTCATCCGACTGAAGGAGGGCTTGGACATTTCCCACCTTCAGGGACAAGGTGAGATTTATTGTTTTCTTTAGCTTGTAAGCTTTTTCCCTTTTAATACCATTTCATGAAGATACTAATGAAGATAAATTACTTAGAAAAAAATAGAAAAATGCACAAAGGCAAAAAAAAACCCACCCTACTCTTCATAGAATAAAAATCATTGAAATGAGTAAGCCTGAAATGTGTAATAAAAATAGCGCATGTTTAAAGACAGAATTTGTTTTTCTGTGCATTTCAACTATCTGTATTTGTAAGCTGTTGCTTCCCAGAGACCTACTATTTTACTGAAACACAGAGGCTACCAAATTGGCATCAAGTACTTAAAATTTCTAGACTTGGGTTGTATGATCAGATACTCTGGGTCAGGTGTAAGGTGTTCCCTTCTTCCCTCCTACCCCAGTGTAGTTTGGAGACCTCAACAGTAGTCAGCCTTAAGTTTGGAATTGTATCAGGAAGGTCTTTGTGTTCACTGATATCCACCAACTCCTAGGTTGCTTCAACTCTGGCAGCCATCAAGTAACTCTACTGAAGCCAAGCATGGAAAAAAGCTGTGAGACACTTTCTGGTCTCTGCCTTGTGTAAAGCTCATCCTTTACTTGGAGTTAGTTTACAATCTTCTTTTGTATGGAAAATAATTCACCATTTTTTCTTCTATGGTTGTAAATAAAAAGATCTTGATGTGAGATGCTATTAGTAGTGTAACGCAATTAATCTAACAGTAGAAAATGCAATACCTTTACTACGCATTTCAAACTTAGGGCATCTTGACAACATTAGGTTCACACTGTCCAGTCTTCTGTGATTGGTGATACTGGTGATACTCTGGCATCAGCAGTTGTCTCTTGTACTTAGTGTTTTTCCTGCTAAAATCTATCTGATTTTTTTTGTAACAGGCTTTTTTTCCTTCAAAGGAAGGAAATGTTTGCTACCATGTGAAATACTTCTAGCTAATGTTTCTATTTAGCTCCTATTTTCAAATCTTATTTATACTAGATGTACTGTGTCTTCACAGTTCTACACTTGGAAAAAAATTAGCATGTACAAAATAAATTATTATAATGGTAATTAGTACAAGCATAACAAGTGTCCTTCCCACCGGGGAATTGATATTAGGTAGCTCTGTTTTAGGTTTAGCCTGTGGTAATACAATTAAAACTCAAAATCGGTGAAGGAAGTAGCAGAAAATAAAAGCTCTGTTCAGGAGAGGTGCCTCTTTGTACTTTGAAACAGTTTGTATATATTATTTTGCCTTTTTTTCCTTGTAACAGCGTGCTAGTTGCAGTGCAGTTTAACCAACTGCAAACCACCTCAGTAGATACATGCCTTTGTCTTACTCCATTTGGGACAAATAAGTAACTTATATTGTGGTTCTTTGTTTTCCCAAAGAAGAGTTACTATCATCTCAAGAAAAATCTCCATGTTCCAAGGATGTCATAGTAAAAGTGGATTATAGCAAGAAGGCTGAGACTGATACTTCTATAGCTTTTGTTCCATCGTCTAGTGAGAGAACTCCTGCTCTACATAAAGGTAACTTCCTAGTTAGCAGTGAAATTTGAGTTCTTATTCCTTGTAGTTCTTATTCTTTTTCTATCTTGTTCCTTCTTCAGTCTCTTTCATCCTCCCAAGGAATTAAAAAGGTTTTTGTTGTGTTTGTGGAACAGAGAAGCATGTCATGCTTTTCTAGCTGTTGATGTCTAATTACTCATATTTTGCTTTAGAGACTACAGGATGTAAAAAAATCTTCATGACCTAAATAAAAACAGGTGGTGGATTATGATCTACGATACACTTTTTGTTTTTGTTAATGAGATTGAGTGCTATTAAAAATTGCTTGAGAAGGCCACACAGCTGTGTATTGCATGATTTTTAAGGCTGCTAACTTTATGAAGGTGCTTTTTACCTCAGACTAGAACATTTTATTATATGGATGTTAACAGACACAAATCATTCAGGATTCTTTGACATATGACAATAACCAACTTTCTTCTCTTTAAAGTAAAACCTTGAATTAACTGAAGTATTTGGGTGAGAAATATGATTAATTTAAAAAAAATACAAATCAATTATCAGGACATGATTCTCAGGACTCTGTGTGCTTTTCTTTGTATGAAAATTCATTTCATTCTACATCTTTATTTTCTTTTTGTTTATTTTATAGACTAGTAGTATTTTCATTAACATCGCAAAGGAAATTAACCTTTTTATTTTATATCTTTAAAAATCTTCCAGAGGAGGACGAGGATGGAAAGACTCCAGCACAACCACTGTTGAAAAAAGGCAGGCATTTTCCACCTTTCGTTAAATCATTCTTTTGCATTGTTAATTTCAGTTTTCCTTTTGCACTCCTTTCTACACATACATTTGAGAAAGAAAAATATCAGCCATGCAAGCTTAATTCTTTTTTCATATTTGGGAATGTGTTTTATCTGTAGGGATTAGGTTGTGGAAAAATAAAGCTTTTGGAAATTACTAGAAGTTCCTACTGAGAAAGGATCATTCATGTGTCTAAGATATGAATGTATCTGGGTCCTTACTTGATTTAGATGTAGTGGAAGAGCTCCATCAGTCTGCTCAGAAAAATTCTAAAGCCGTAGGTGTTGCTCTGTTCAGAATTGCTCAAAAGCTTGCAAAGCAAAGAATAATACAGCCAGTCAGTGAGATTAACATCCGAAATAAAGTGCAGTAGTAATTTAAATAAACAGCATTTTCAGAGGTGAATTAAACAGCTTTCACTTATTGGTTTATTTCAAACTTTTATGAGAGTTAAGCACAAGTCTTTTGCTTTACCAAAGATGCCTCTTACTTTTTTGATGTTTTCTTCATAATTTCAAAAGCCATAAGCTGTTTCAATAATGAAAAGTGATATTACATCTTGAACCACAAGATGGCAGTTTGGAAGAAGTCCCAGTGTACAGTAAAATAGAATATTAATACAAATCAGTCACAGATGTACTCTAAATTTAAAAATTCCTAATAAAATAAAGACTGAGATGAATATCAAACTCCTGGTTCTTGTTAAAATTCAGGTTTTAACTAAGGGAAAGGAGTTAAGTTTTATTTTGTTTTTTAAATAATTACTTAATTTTATTTGTATAATCTCATTGAAAATGCCAATATTGGATTTGCTGAGAACAATAAAATAACTTCATTGCACAAAATAGTCTATATTGTGCTTCAGAGCCTTGCACATGGGAAACTAACTTAAGGAATCCTATGTTTTGTAAAAAGATGAATTAGCTCTTTTTTCATCCATGCACTTAAAGGTAAAATGGATTTGAAGAAACAGTGCTTAGGAGATAGTGTTTCCTTTTACATTAGCATCAAGATGAGTTTCAGGGAAATTCTTATCTACAAGAGGTAGCAACAGTGCATTACTGAACGCTATGAAGTGTGTACGAAATGTTAATGTCTGGGCAAATGAGTGTATAAAAATCTTGCAAATCTCTTGTTTGTCAAATGTGTGCTAAATGAATTGGAGGCTTAAATCTTTAACTTATAAAATTAATTTAGGGAGTTTGTGGACTCCATAAATACAGCTCAGTTGATACCCATTTAATCAATAGTGGAATCTGGGGAAAATAGTTTAAATGTTGTTTTTTAATTAATTTATAACTTGGAGAAGTTATAATCAAATAAGTTATGTTGCATTTGAATTTAGGGGTTATTAAGAAAAACACTTTAAAAATGAAATGCCATCACTCTTTCTTTCCAGATTCAAAGAGTCAATCTTCTCCTTTAAATGTGGCTGACCAAAGACTTCTCGATGCAAGTACTCAGTTTCAGAAGAAACAGGGCAAAAGCAATATTGATGTGTGGTGGCTGTTTGATGACGGAGGTAACATACTTAATACTTCTAAAAGCATGTGTTGAGAAGACTTAGTGATTTTGAATTAATTGGTAATTATTTTTCAGTCAGTTCATATATAGGTTACAAGTTTGTACTGTTAAACTCTATGTGATGCTGTGTTTTCTGATACATTCTCAAATTCTGGTTAAAATGCAGGTTTGACATTGTTGATTCCATATCTTATTACAACCAAGAAAAAATGGAAAGACTGTAAGATCAGAGTGTTCATTGGTGGAAAAATAAACAGAATTGATCATGATAGAAGAGCGTAAGTTTACCTTTATAATTTTCATTTAAAATGCTAGAAGAACATGTTAAACAGTAGATGACTTACTCTTACGAGTAGCCTTCTTTCAATTGTTATTTGGCAGAGATGTAACCGTATTCTATTCTTGCTCTCCAAGAAAGTTCCATTGCTACCAGATTGTGTTGGATGAGTTACCTCTTGTTAAACTAGTATTTCTGTGGCATTTTCTGACAGTAATGTTTTCTCTTTGTTAAATATTGTTTGGGAGAGCTTTAAGGGAGAGTTTTTACTTTATTTGGGAAAAGAATAATAGTGTATTGTTGATTTATAGCTGTAAGCCAGGTTTGTATAATGTTATTTAGACAATTTAACACTTCTGTTGCCTTTTTAAGCTATTTTTCTTATCTGTTTACCCTGTTAAATAATTAAAAATCCAAACATGTGTAAAGGCTTGCTTTTCTGATACAGGATGGCTACCCTGCTCAGCAAATTTCGGATAGACTTCTCAGACATCATGGTTCTTGGAGATATTAATACTAAGCCAAAGAAAGAAAAGTAAGTCTCAAAACAGAAACAAAAAAGCTCATTTGTTAGTTGAGTTCTTGATCTATTTCATGAATTAGAATAGTTACTTACTATATAATGTGAACATGGTGTTGTTACATGTTCACAAAAATCAAGGAAATAAACTAAGCAAGAACTCTTACACTCAAGAATATACAATTCTGCTTTTTATGTATTTTTTAACTCTCTTGCCTTTAGATTGTAATCTTAAACTTGAAAAGGCAGGCAGGTAGGAAAATGGACTTAATCTTACGTGGATGCTTACATGTAATGATGTCTTGTCTTCAAATAGCCTGGTCTATTTTTCTTTCTTCTGTTTTAAATTCACATTGACATTTAAGTTACATGTCTATGATTGTACATGTGATACTGATTTTCCATTTTTAAAAAGTGCTAGTTGTATAGAACATACCAAGTAACTAAAATGGTAGAGTACTTCTGGCACTCTGATACTTTTGGATGTCTTTGTTCTTGGGAGTCTGCTACTGTGAAATGCATAAACTTAAAATTAATTCTCAATTATGCATTAAAAGTTGAGACTGTAGAATTTCAGAGAACTCATGAATAACTTCTGTGAATGAAAATTATTTCTTCTGAGAGCATTTTTATTTGTCTCAGTGGAAACATTTTCCACAATAAATCCAAAAGCTGCTTGAGAAATCCAGTCGGAGTTAACAATAGCTGTAAATTAACTAGAAAAAAAAAGATTTATCTGTAATATTTTCTGTGCTGTACAGTAGAATATTGTTAACGGTTAGTTTTGTTCTGTCAAAAAGTAGCAGTTTGTTTTTTTTTTTTGTAATGAAGGTGAAGTCATTGTGTCAACTAACTCAGTAAAGACCACCAAGGGCAAGAAAAAATACCCTTATAATGTGATAGTTTACTAGAGGACAGGAACACCTCAGGTTGAAAATGGTCATGGGGGAGTAACTACTGTAACTGCATGGAAGCTTAGGTGTTAAACATAATGATATTACAGTATATACTAAGTGGTAGTTTTTTAACTTTCCAAACTATAATTAGCAACTACAGAAGCTTGTCAATACCTTATGTTCTTTATGAAAGGGAGAAAAGCGTCAGAATTCCTTATTCCATTGGACATAAAGCATACATTTCATTGTGCTCTGCGAAATTGTTTTTACTTTTCTGACTTCTCACATCTTAGGGCTATTCAAAGACAAGTTCTCTCTCTCGAAGCAGCCTTAGTTTGATGCTTAAGTATTGTAATGTGGATAGAGGAAAGTAGACGAGAAGGATCAAAATATGGGTAGAAAAAGCTGCTTTTATAGAAGTGAATGCCTTTTTGGCCTTCAGAAGATTTTCTTTTAAAGTTCCTGCTAAATGTCCAGGTGAAATCAAAATAACAGTTCACATTCTAAAAAGAAATATAACAGCAAGACAAGATGGCTCTGCTTATTGGGATTTGAATGTAGGTCTTAAACTGTATTGGAAAGATCAAAAAAGCAACATGAAAATGTAGCTAAAAACCTTAATGGCACTGGCATGAGACCTGATAGCAGTCTGGTGCTTTTTACTCTGTGACATGTAAGCTCCTCTTTCAAACCTAATTTGGAAGAAGCTGTTGTTAGTGATTCGTTCTATGTATTTTCTAAGCTAGTATCTTCAGCTTTAGAACAATTGCAGTAAAATTATTTAGCAAAACTTTTGCAGTGAATAGTACAAACAAACTCCTACAGATGTCACTAATTGTAATGTTTGCCTTTACCTTTTGTATGGCCTGTGCACAGCTGATTGTGTGCAAATAGTTTGTTCATTTTTGTGGTATTAAAATGTACTTTCTAATAGCATGAAAGTAATTGCTGACATACAGACTAGTGTCATATACGTTTTAATATGTCTATTCATATAATCATTCCAGTATTGCAGCTTTTGAGGAAATGATAGAGCCCTTCAGACTTCATGAAGATGATAAAGAACAAGAAGTTGCAGATAAAACGAAGGAGGATGAACCATGGAGGATAACAGATAATGAACTTGAGCTTTATAAAACAAAGGTTCTGTATTCCTTAGCTTGTTATGTTAAACATTGTAAAGTGTTTTTTCATCTACTGTATTTGTGCATGTGATATTGTCAAACTGATTCTTGTTATTTTACCTCTTCTATAGCAGCTTTTATGAATAACTAGGGGAAAACAGCATCTAAAACCAGTTGGGGGGGGCACGGTAAAAAAAAAAAAAAAACTGTTCCTGTTTCTGTCATTGCAGGTTCTAAACTGATATCCCACAGGGTTTTAGCAGTTCATTTAGAACACTAAGCTATATTCAGCTCTTCCTGATGTTTTGTTTAGTTGAGCCCAGACTACCCTTTGGTGCTTCATTATTTAAAATCAACACACAGGTAACTGTGTTGTTAAGGAGCAGTTGAAGGTTTGACTTCTTTTTCCCAAATGGTTGTGCGCTGTAGACATGGGAGGCATTCCTCATTCTTCCATCAGTGTTTCTGTGGAGGACACTCAAGCAGCATCCCATAACAGGATACAGATACACCCATGTATCTAAAGAAAAGACTGGTTAAAGCTTCGGTGATCTGAAGTTCTTCACTTTTTTCACTTTCACCTCTTTTTTTTTTGTATTCCTGTCTTGATTTTTACAACTTCTGTGATTATTTGCAGTAGAGAAGAAACAGGAATAGTCGGTCACTCTGTATTGTAAGTGTAAAAAGCAGGGATACAATTAACATGTACGTACAGATTGGCAGCTGATGGCAGGATCTCGTAACTGCATATTATGCAGGGACTAGAGGAAAGACTTTATAATTAATGAGCTGCATGATGTCTTGCTGTGACTTATGCCTTACCCCCAAAACTCTTTTTCAATGAGATAATAGCAGCGATGTATTCTTTTGTCTCCTGATAGCTTATTTGTTTCTGCCAACACTATCCAGCAGGCTAGCAGGACTTCTGCTGACATGAGAACAGCAGAACTGTAAGAAATAGCTGCAAGTTAGTTGACATACAAGAACTAAAAATGACTATATGAATGCAAGCTAAGAAAAATCATCAGTAGGAGGAAGGGGAGGAGCTGCTTAAGATGTTAAGAAAGGACAGAGTACTAAATAAGGAGATACATTATGGAGAAGGGCTTCACTGCAGTAACACCACCTTGATCTGAGCTTACGGGATATAGCTAAGGGAACCTCGAAGAGAGCATAGAGGGCTCTTGCTTCCAGCAGCTGCAGAGGGATGGTATCATTAGAAGAACAATCTTAAACTTAGCTTACAAGGTACTTGATTTTCACGTTAGGCTTACCACTTTCTTTTCTCTCAGCTTTGGAACCATAGGTACTTCGGGAAAGCAAGCAAGATACCAACCTGAGGGGGCAAACACATGCTTACTCGAAATGACTCACACCAATTAACTATAACTGTTCTTATATTGATTAAATGAATTTTTTGCAGTTTCTGTAGAGGATTTTCCTAACAAGTTTCATTTTAATTACAGACTTATCGCCAGATTAGGCTAAATGAGTTGCTGAAAGAACATTCGAGTACAGCTAACATAATTGTCATGTAAGTAAATGATTTTTATTCTTATCTTAATTGATGCAGAACTGTGTGTACTGTAAATGTGTAAGTACAGGTCAGGAAAAAGACTGGTTTGGCATTGAAGTATGGAAAAGTACTCAAGGAGGTTTCAGAGCTGGAAGTGTTTTAGAAATACAGAGTTAGTATGATCCATGCAAAATGGCCTGTGTAGCTTGATCATTCTGATATGCTACTTCAGATGATTACCTCCACATTCCTGGTGCAGCTTGGGATTCTCACATTGGTTCTACTCCCACATGCCAACTATCCCCACCTTTCTCAAGTCCTTCATCTCAATTTTTTTGTAGGTGATCTCTGTAGATAGTGGTAGCAGTGTTGTCTGATGATGGATTTCCATGGAACTACTTTTGGGATAAGCAAGGAAGACACAGAATGTGTTTTTTCACTGATTTCCTTGAGGATGCTGCTTCAGAGCTCTACGAAGTGGTACCACAAGCAAATTTTGAACAGGGCAAATAAACTTCCAGGAGTTTTTTGTTACTGTTTTTTGAAAGAAAATAGTATGGCATTCTTTGGAAAGAGAGACTCTGAGAAGGAATATTAGACTGCATCCAACCTAGTAGCATAAGAAAAAGCAGTATTTTAAAATCCTCAGGAGTCTTTAAATATATATGTATGTCTCATTGAGGAGAATTTCCCCTGAAGCTGCCTGAATTAGATGGTGGTGAGAAGCCAGAAGTGAGGTGTGAGTAGATCCTGTAGTGCTTAACATAACAAGCTCTTCAACTCATTAACTAAGTTCTGAGGAAAAAACAAAAACCAAAAAGGTTAGGAAATTTGACTTAGTATCTATCTCTTTGCAGAATCATACTTTCGTTTTCATATGATATGACTTGCACTTGTTACAGGTTTAACTGTTCTTTTTTGTGTATTTTAGGAGTTTGCCAGTTGCACGAAAAGGTGCAGTTTCTAGTGCACTATACATGGCCTGGTTAGAAGCTCTTTCTAAAGATCTGCCACCGATTCTCCTTGTTCGTGGGAATCATCAGAGTGTTCTTACCTTCTATTCCTAAGAGTACTGCACAGGGGACAGCTATGATGACATGGTACTTCAGTGCCCGGGGAGACTGACTGACATGGTCTATAGATTCTTAACATCACAAAGGCAAAAAGTGACTCTTCTTTCACTATTTCACTGACTTGAAAGCACACAAGGAAAGTCAATGTATTCCTAAAGTTGTGACATCTTCAGTTTATTTTATATTTTCTGTAATTTAATCTTGCTTAATGGGGGAGGATTCCTTGTTAGACTGAAGAACAAGACAAGCTTTTTGTTTGCTATTTGAATAGCAGCAATAAAAGTGTTTTATTTTTAATCAATGAAAGGATTATAGATTTATAAAAGCCTTTTAGCCTTGAGGTGCCTTCTGAAATTAACCAAATCTCATCCACGTACATCCTATTTTGTAAATTTATATAGAATGTCAAAATCTGCCTTCAACTAAGACTTTAGATCGGACTTCCTTTAGTTTTTAATCTCTTCCATATTACGATAAAAATGAATGCTGCTTTTCAGTCTTCCATTGAGCTATTAGTTCTTAGTACTGTATGTTTTCTATTGTCAGAAAGTTTTGTTTTTATTATTATTATTATTTTATCTGTTAGATTTAAAGGTGAGAATTGGGGCAGGTCAATTGAACTAAGACAAATTCCTGCTGTCAGGACTCTGTACCACCAAATTTTGTAACAGTTAAAATAAAATCAAACAGTTAAAATAAAACTACATTGTCAGAGGATCCTCTTCTCAAATTTGACATTGTGTACTTCCTTGGCATTAGTCTGAAATACACAGCTAAGGTTAGCTGACTTGGTGAAGGATGCTGTGTAAATCTATAGCTCTAGTTAGAAGCAATTCATCTTAACAGACAAAGGCCATTTATCTCCTGAAAAATTGGAAGAAAGAAAAAATCCTGTCCTAGTTCTTGGCCTATTAATGTTTTGGTGTCACTTACAACTTAATTTGAAACAAAACTCAACTTAAGGCTTAAATGGGGATAATATGAGCAATGTGATACTATCTGACAGAAAACAGTAAACACTATGTGGAATCTTGCTATCCGATATAAAAAGCAAAAGCTAAAGTTCTCTCGCGTTTTTCAACAAATGGTTAAAAGGACCACTAGTTACTAGGGGAGATGTTTTTAGTCAATTCACTCAAGTTGTGAGAAAATACACTTAGTCTTATTAAAAGATACTCAGGTTTGATCATCTGCCAGTTTAGATTTTTTCCATACATTCTACTTTATACATTTTCTATGTTCAATCAAGAAACTGCCAATCTTGTGTGCCCTTTCATTGTATATTTTGACAACTTCATAATTTAGTCTACTATGAACACCTACACAAGAAATTACACTTGAGCCTTTATACAAAGGTAAAATGTGAACTGTTTTTAAATTCCTATATATTTTGGACAGAAAGGATTGCCTAAAAACATTTCACAAGCTTTTGATATTAGCATTGGACATGCTACTGGATCAGTTTACCAGTGCTTCAGTGACTTTCATTTAAGGATGCACAGAAAAGGTGTATTATGCTAAATACGAGATCAAATTGAAATGTACCCCTTTCTTTTTGAAGGACAAAGCAATTAGTCATTATGTGGCAAGGTAGAGCTTCAAGTTGTTATGATTCAAGATGTAAAAAAAAATCTACACAGTGCAGTGTATGCTGTTGTCAATTTCTTGTTGAACTGCAAATTTTTTTCCATTTGTTTCTATCAATTGGATTTGAGTCTATTGAATCATTTCACTTTAAAAAAAACAAGAACATGCATGTTTTGCTGCTAAGTGTGAGAAAACTGATGCCAGCATGAACTCAGCTTGTTAAAATAAACATAAGACAGTTTGCAGTAAAAGTGCTACTTCCTCCCAAGTGAGGGGGTGGAAATCAGAATAACCATTGTGTCTACTACAGATTTTACCATGGTTGTTGGGGGATATGGATATCACATTGTGAATATGGAATCATTGCCATGATTTTTCTTGTTTTGTGGGTTATGTTATTTTGAACAGATGGACAGTAAGGCATGGACATAGTGCTGCTATCTTAAAAAAAAAAAGTGCACAGGTACACTTATTTAAAAGTTTTTTTTTGCCCATTCAGGAAACCATTGCTTGTGATCTGTAACACAGAAACCAAATGAAGTGTCTGTATACATGCATATATGTGTATAAAATTATATAAAATATATCTAAATATGCATATGGGGATAGTTAGGGTAATGTCTGTGAAATATGTAGGATGCTTTTCACATATGCACTCTCAGAAGTCCACTAATGCTAGGCACAAGGTCAAGTTTCAAGATTATTTGCTACACTAAAACTTCAACAGGTAATAGTAATTGTTAGCAACAAATGTCAGTTAGTGGCAGTCGTTCCAACTTCTGCTTTGATTTTGATGCCAAATTTAATTATGTTCCAATCGTTAATTACTTGAAAAATGAAATATCACTGACACATGAAAATTCATACTTTCTATAGATTAGGTTTCTTTGTATGGGTTTAGAAAGTCAGCAATGGCTGGTGAAAATCAATTATTTATTTGCTCACTCTATTTGTATTTAGGTTTCCTTTTACATACATTCTTTTTATATGCTTTTCTGACATTACATATTTAAAAATAACTGAAAATAATTTAAAGATTTGAGCGTTAGTGGGTAATGACCCACTTGGTTTGAAGATGTAATATTTGATACTGTACTGTAACTGTCACACACAAATGCTTTTCTAATGTTTTAACGTAACTATTGCAGTTAATACTTTGTACCATGGGGATGTCACTGCAATAAAAGGAGATGAATTCAATACAACTGTCTTGTCTAAAGAAAAAACCTTTTATTGGTAAAGGATAGTGAATTGTGCTCATAATTTAACCAAGTAATTATAAAAATGTTACCTGATACATGGATCTGCTTATTGTATACATCTGATATTTCACCTGTTGTTGTGGAATTTGTATGGGACTATTACTAAAAGGAATATAGGTATAAGGTATAATATAGGTATAAGGAATATATATCTATTTGTTCACAGGTGGAATGCTTGCCACTAGCCGGAAGGATTATTTTTCATATGCAACCAACACTTTGATATGTCATTAGAAATTTTAGAGAGCAGAACAGACAATGGGGACCAATCAGCAATATGCAGTATGTTTAAGCTGGAATAGTAGTATCAGAAAATATGTTCCTATTACAAATGGAACTTGTGAAAGACTGTCTAACTCCTCTCTCAAGGTAGTTACCCACTGGGATGTGAGGAAGTAAGTAGGGAAAATAATTTTGACATTCAGTGCCAAAGCCACTTGTAAGCAAGACAAGCTTGGGTTTAGCTATGTTATGTATATTCAGCTAGGAACTAGTTATGAAATTTAAGCTTGAAAGCAAAATTACAAATTGTAAGTTGTGTTCTCATATAAGATAATACTTAGAATCACTAAAGAACTTAACCTCATTAATTTTGGTGTTTCCTAGTACAGCTCAATGACTCTTAACTGTTATTTAAAAATCAGTGATCTGAAATTATTAGGGGTTAATCTGTCCTCAATTTACTAAATATCTTTCCCATGTATTTAAAGATAGGCCTTGAGAGGGAGATTTGAAGGCCAGTGGAAAGGGAACTCTTGTTTAGAGTATGCTGCGAACTTCTATGCTGTTGGCTCTAACCTATCTTTTGGTTGGTAAAAGAGCTACAGTATATGGTGTGTAATGGCTTTTCTGGATTATGTGTGCTGAAGAATGTGTTGACCTAAATAATCAAACAGTACCATTAGCTGAATTCATAAATAAGTGACTTCACATATGGTTTACAAGCTTTTTTTTTATATATATATAAGAAAAAAAAAAAGGCCAAGGTTGTGCTCATCACTTGCCTACAAAAATCAAATAAATGATCACACTGTATAGTTAGTTGTTCTGTTGTGGAACAGGAAAGCAGGGCTCCCTTCACCTTAGTGAATATCAGCCTGGTTACAGTTCTCATATAACCTCTCTGGGCTCCAGTAAATCTTGCCTTTGTGCACTTAAAACCTGCTTTAATTTTAGCTGCAGGCTTAAAGTCTGTGTGGCTATGGAGGTGTTGAATAGTGCTTCCATAGCACTGCCTTACTTCTTTTGGTGCAGGGTGAAAATAGCAGGTTTGGGTTTCAGAAAATTTAGCAGTGTATTCTCGTGCTGCTCTTGATGGAGGGGCAGTGAAGAGATTTTTGGAGTTAAGATGGGGTTAGTTTGATACGAGCCAATGCCTGTGTTTAGGATGGGGAGAAACAAGCTAGTACAAATCAATTTGTTAACTTCTGAAGGAGATCAGTTAATGATGAAGCAGCAGCGCGTGCATCCTCAAAACAAAATACATTTCTGTTAAAACACGAGCCTTATATGCCCGGAGCTCAGATCGGCTATGACACACTGTACTCTATCGTATGTAGAGCGTGGACCACAGTTCCTGACAGGGTAGCGTAATCCCGCGAGTTTGGGGAGGAGTCCAGAGTCGCCCTCAGACCGGCCCCGCCCCTCCCGCCAGCCCCGCGCCCCTATTGGCTGCGGTCGCCTCCCCTCCTCTTCTTATTGGCTGCTGCGGGGAGCGGGAAGCTCGCGGCGGCGGTTAAACCGTCGATGGCGAGCCGGCTGGGCGGGGGGAATGGGGGGGGTATGACTGCCGTGATGGTGACTGCCATGATGGCGGTTGCCTAGTCAGCGGGGCGTGGGGGGAGTCCTCCCCGTGTGGGGTGCCGTGTGCGCGGCACCTCCGCGAGCAACTGCCGCTGTGGGGTCGCCGCGTGAAACCCCCCAGTGGCTTGGGCCCTTAGGAGCACGTTCTGCACGTTTCCCTTCGTGTTTAGCCGATGTTCCCAGTTTATCAGCTCCTGGGCTCTGAGGTGGTTGGGGGGTCATTCACGGCAGGAATGCGGGTTATAAACGACCACAGAAAGGGAAAACCTAGCTTCACGCAAACACTTGCTATGAAGAAAGTACCTAAACGTTCCCTAGTGCACTATATCCAGTGTGGGTTGGGTGAACTTCCGAGTCCTAAGAGGCTGGGGAGAGCTCAGCTCATTTGCTTTGCAGATGTTAAACAAGTTGCCAATCCAACACCGGTAATGTGCAGGAAAAGTATTAAGGTCATCAGCTTAAGGTTATTTCGTAACGTGCTCTGATGTTTGCTAATGTCTGGTGGTGTGTAATGCAAACATATATATATATATTTTTTTTTTTTCCTGTGTGTTTTGGTGAAATCTTACAAAATGTGCTACTAACCAGTGTCTTAATATCACTGGCATCCACGTGTAAGGGAAGAAAGGCCACTATGTTCCCACCTCCCGGGGAGCTGGTGCAAGCAGAACCTGAAAATCTGCAGCCAAATCAAAGCCTAGCGGGAAGTGTTGGGTCTAGGAACCTCATCTCCCTAGTCCTTCAGTTACCATCCACATTAGTAATGACAAAATAATAGTTACAAAACCTTACTAATAAAACCTGGGGTTTAGTGAAAGAGGTAGGAAATATTTTCTCTGCAATTTGTGAGTAGTTCCAACTATAATAACAACACAAGGTGGCACTGTTGTCTTTTAGTATTTTGGTTAACGAGTTATCTGAAGTATCAAATACTCATTTCTTGCACTGTTCCTATGGTTTCATGGGCTAAATGACTCGGTGCTTTGAATAAACTTCACGCGTCAGCGTAATAGGACTCTTATGCGTTATATATTTTTTTTTTTCGTAGTTTTGACTGTGAATTGGAGAAAAGAAGTAGACAAATGCTGCTTTTCCCTTTCTGTTAAGGGCAAATTACTCTGGTTGTGTTCTAAAGGACGTACAAATCTCCATGTAAACGTTTCCTGTCGAGTTCAAACAGCCTCTTGGAGGTAACCACCATTTTGTAAAACACTGAGTGATGTCCATTTTTCTTAGTGGTTAATTCTAGTTGTCTTAACCTTAGTGAGCCAGAAGGATAAAAGCTCCAGGCAGAGGAGGAGACCTTTTAAATAGAGAGGTTTGACTAACATCCCACCTAATTTCAGAGTGATTCGTAACATTTCAGCAAGATTTTTTTGCTTCATAAGTAAGAGGCATGACAAATGTCTACCACCTTTCAGCAGTAGAGAGCTAGAAGGAAGAAGATAAAGCTTTGTCTCATGTCATCCCTAAATATTCCAGTACTGGCTATTTAAAATATTGGAGGAGACTGAATAGTGTAGCATTTGGCATTTTCAAGCATTTGGCATTTTCAAGCTTATTAAGCTTATCAAACTTTATCGCTCTGTTGAAGTGTTTTACAACTAATAACTAAATCTTGGAACATCTCTCAGCAATTAAATTTGTCTCTGCAAAACAGATGGTGAAATGGAGTCACAAGCAAAAGGATTTCCACAGGCTCTTGGTGAAAAACCGGAGAGCTGAGATTAGCCTTGAAACATGCTCACTCCCAGCCCTGTTTGATCATTTGCAAATTATAGGAGCTCCTTTTTATTACTGTTGCTGACTGCATAGATTAAGAACTGTATTAAAAAACTATATATATGAAAGAGGGGATGGGATGTACATACAAAAGAATTTTCCTGATAGTCCAGTGTTAACCTATGTGTTCAATAAATGTGTTGGTCTATTTAATGCAGCTCATCTTTGATGAGCAATGGGTAAAGAAAAATCAATACATGATGTAAAATGCAAAAATAAAAGCACAAGAGTAAGCGTTGTTGCTTGTAGCAAAACATAGTAGTTTAAGCACCAGTAACCTAGAAATCACAGTGGGTCAAAACACAGTTCCTGCCAAGAGGAGCCTGCACCTCAAAGGAAATGACATTTTATGGAGTCAACCAACAACAGCCATTCATATTATTAACATATGAAATCAAGGCTAACCACAGAATAAAGTGTGGGCTTTCCCATGGAATTTTGGCTAACCTCATATAGAATTTCATTTTACTTTTGATTGCACAGTTGAGTGTTGTTAATTTTAGAGGTTTATTCTCATTAAAATCTTTGTGTATCCTTCTGCTAGCGGTGGTAGTATTTCAGACAAGGTAGGATTTATTGGGAAAACTCAAGCTTTGGCAAATACATGCCAAACCCTGCTAAGTACTCTTGATCTGTGATATCTTTATTTTAATTGGATTGCAGGCTTTTAGCTGCTTTCTTGCCATACTTGTATGCACCTATCAAAATGAGGCTTGATTCTCATCTGGGGCCTCAGAATCACCATGATGCAAGTAATTCTAACAGATAAAAAAAAAATAATAATAGAAGTTATGATCACTTATTGGCTCTGGGAACTGAGCTTTTTTTCTACCCAGAAAATGGATCTTCTTCTGTGCTGGCCAGCCCTGGGACTATTAGGTCATTGTAGAAAGCTCATTCTGTCCCAGACACAAAACACTCCAGTATTCATTTATGATTTGGAGCCTGTCTTTCTGAATCTCTGGGCCATCACTCCACACATAATCGAGGAATTTTCACTTTCCCAGGATAAAGCCAGGTTAGTAATAAAAGGCATCTTCTCCTGTTGCAACTTTGACTGCGGGTAGTCAGCCTCTAAATAAAGAGTGATAGGTTCTGAGTTTGTAGTCCTCTCCTTGTTCTGGAAGTAATTAACCCTATTATACAGCAGTTTTTGTACCTGGAAGTGACTTAGTGGCAGATTCAGAATTCAGATTAAATCCTAATTTCTAGGTTTTGCTGCAAGTACTAGGAATATTCTCTCTTCACCTTAATGCGAAATATATATATATATTTTTTGTAATTACTTCTAACTTCGAAACAGGGCAGTCTTCTGTAGGAAGCTGCTACACAGATCTTCAAAGCCAACATCTGCTCTCCTGAAGCCCAGGGTTGTAATTCTGCTTATTGTCTTGCTTACATCTCTCAGGATTTAAAACTCCACTCTCTGTCATAGTCACTGCAGCCAAGACTGCTTTTGGCCTTCACATCCCCAGCCAATTCTTTCTTGTGAGAAAACAGATTCAGTAGAGAATTTGTTCTAAGTGGCTTTTTGAGCAACTACATCAAGAAATTATCAAGACACTCAAGAAACACGGAATTGCTTTTTCCTAGGTGTATTTCCCTTCCAGCAGGTATTGCTGTTTAAAATACCCTGTATCTACCAGAGCTTGTGATCAGGTGGCCTCTTTCTGTGATCTATTTCATTGTCAAGTATGTTCTGAGACATTATGGATAATACTCCTAGGAAAGGAGAACAACTCCAGAGAAGGGCCGTGAGGATGATCAAAGGGCTGGAGGACCTCTCCTATGAAGACAGGCTGAGGGAGTTGGGGTTGTTAATAATATGTTAAAGCTGACTGGAAGAAGAAGAATGCACGTGAATGAGATCCTATGGTTCTGAGTTCTACTTTGTGGGCTTTGTAGACATTGTAGGCTTTGGCTAGAATTGTTTTAGGTAACTGCAAAGATGACAGGGAATTTTAAGAGTATGGGAATCTAAATGGAAACCAGTAACAGGCACATTAGAATCACCTCAGAATGAAAGGTAGAGCAGGGATTAGAAAGATGAATGTGTTTTGTGTGTGAGAATTGTGAAGTCAAAGGTTAATGAAAAAAAAAGTGGGGTAGATATAGAAAATAAATGCAACGTAAAATTCAACTGGCATAAATAAATGAGTGCAGATCAAAACAATAAATTCTTGCATTTGTGAAGAGGATGAGGACCACGACTTTGTCCCCTTATTTTGTCATTTTTTTCTTCTACTCTTTTGGAGAAATTGAAGTGTTGTGTGGAAAGATAAGTGGGCATAAAAAGGCATTTGAGAAGAGTTCTAGACTACCTCTATGTGTAGATGTGGAGTCTTATCCAAATGGGAGTGCATGTGAGGGAAGAAACTTAGTAATGGAGCTTTATGTTTTGAATCATTTTTCTTGTTATTTCCATTTTCTGTCAGAGCTAATGTGTGAAGGGAATAAATACCCTCTGTGCATGCTAATTATTTTTGAAGAAGCACAATATACTAGGGCAGTGCTTAATGTATTTTGCTGTTTTTTCTTTGCCTTTTTTGTCTTTTTTTTGTTGTTGTTGTTGTTTTTCTTTATTTCTTCATAATTAACCATTTAGTTATGGAATGCTCGGTGCTCCTTGCATCATTGAAAGTGCTGTTGTGAATATGACATCTTATGTGGCCGATATTCTGGAGTGTGCTTCCTCTTGCTTTTTAACACATCTTGTTTTCTATGAGAATCTTGGTCACTTGAAAATATTTGGTTTTGGTTGCTTTCATAATCAGCTTTCCTTCTTGCATGCTTGTTTGAGGTAGACTGCGTTCTGTGAATGAATGCATAGTTCTTTGATATGTCACCAAAGGAGCATATGGTGAAGTCTCTGTATTTATGAGATTTGGTGATGGTTGTACTACTTTTGGAGAGGAGACTTGTGGCTATTATGGAGGAAAATCTGGGAAATGTCCTGACACTAGGAAATTGGGAAAAATTTTTTTTTTTTAATTGATAAGTGAACGTGAAATATTAAAAAAAATAAATAAATAATGAGTGGCTAACTAGGTATCAAAACTAACCGGTTGGTTTCCTAACAAGCTGATGGATATTACACAAAAGTGTAGATTATATTAACTGATGCTGTTGTTAGTCTGAAGAGTGATAAGAGACTGCAAGTATTAAGAATGTTTCTTTCTCATGCCTAGAAGATATTTCTATTTTATTAATTTAGGAAAGTGTTATCTGAACAATAGAAAAGGTCAACCTGACACTGTGACTGCCCCTTTTTTCATGTTCTGTGGGCAAATAGGTATGACCTCCTTTTCTGTGAATGTCAGTCTTGAAACCTCAGAAACATTGTTTTAAAAAGTGCTGCTTTCTACAAAAGACTGGTTTGGGGATAGTTTTTCTTTTTGGTATTAACCATACCAAGTTATATACATGTTTGAGGTCCATTTCATGTTCACTTTTACTGGCTTTTGTCTTGCAAGCAGCAATATTTTGGTGGGTTTTTAATGTAACTTTATGGGAACAAGAGCTTTTCAATTATTTGCTTTGGTTGTGCTCAATTCAAGCACTGGTTACTGTGGTTTGTTTTTCTTGGATGTTTCCTCTGGACTGTGCTTTCCTAAGAGCATGTGTCCTGATGAAGTGTAGTTTAGTCTTTATTTCACTGAAAGAAGTTGGAGAACATACATGGGTAGATAGGATGTTAAATACAAACACAAATACACAAGAGCCTGTTTAGTCCATTTGAAAAGGAGAGGAGAGGAAGGGAAGACACTGAAATGCCTTACAGCATGTTGGATTCACATAAATAATCTGACTGTGAGTAGTGCTCACACATTCTGTTCGATGTTGTGTGAAGCAAGTGTTGCTGCTCTTCTCAGGAGAGAAGGCTAGACCAAAAAAGTGGTGGGTTCCTTTCATTGAGAAGGAAACAAGACTCATATGTGGTTATCTCCATATTCCAAAAACTCTTGTATTTTGAAGTGGGCACATTTTTAAAATTTTCATCTGTGTTCTCACCAGTTAAGAAATTATTTATAACAATGAATTTTCCTTTCAAACACTCTTTTTATGCTTTCATCCTAGCTTTAAAATTGATTCCCAGACAGCTACTGTTTAGCCAAAAAACAGCTGTATTGAGATTGAATGGATATTATTTTTATGTGGGATGCTTAGGAACAATGTTTCTTTGCATCCCGTGGTAAACAGGAAAAGGAATTTCAATCCATGTAATTAACAGCTTGCCTGGTATACTTGGTATTTTCCATGGATTAATATTTAGTAGATGGACTGCATTATGAGCAATCCTAGTGGAGCTCGGCTCTGATTCAAGAGCAGCTATTTTTGACCATCTCTATGTACTTTTATCAGTGTAACAATAGAATACAGTGTAAGGATTTCCTTGGATTTTAGGCATACGGAAACCAGAGGCTTAAAATATTGTGTATTATGTGTCTTAACAATTCACTGAATGATACAGAAAAGTGCTTTCCTACACACTTCAGAGGCATGTTGAACAATACATTGCACTCCCCAGTGATGGGGCTGTTGTTGACTACGCCGCCTAGTGATGTTGGTCTTATTGATCAAGAGTGAGAGACATAAAGCTGAGGTGTCTCAGTAGTACACTTAGCCTTAAAAATACTGTAGTTTTTTTTTGTTTGTTTGTTTTTAATTTGGCTTTTCTAAGCTGTGTGGGTTATGCACTGATCAATAAATCTACTGATGGATGAGCATTTCAAGCTGAAACTTGATTTTTAATTATGACTTTTCAGCCTCTCAGCCAGCAAACATCAGGTCTTCTAATTTTTCTATCTTTCATTTTCATTTGATGACTTAAAACTATTGGAAATAAAAAACTTAAACTATTGGAATAAAACTCATTTTAGATCTAATTCAATTCAATTCCTTTAAATCTTTAAGTAGTATGCATTATTAAATGTGTAGATGGTTGTGCATTTATATTAGGTCCAGTATTCAAGATTATTTTGGAATATAAATGGAGAAAGTGTTCATTAATCCAAAAGTAGAGTCCTCGTGGCCATTTAAAAAAATACTTTTTCTAAAACTTTTTTTTGAAAAGGGAGTTGGATTCATTGTGTTATCCAGTTTGTTTTCTTTTCAAATTGACCCATGTCTGAGTGCATCATTCATAAGTCAACTAATTTACTTTTGTTCTTAATCAATAGACATTTGATGAACTAATATACCTTTGGAAGTGAAAAGGGAAAGAAGCATATACTCTCCTACATCAGCCTTATAAACTCAGTTTGGAGCATTAATACAGCTGTGTAACAAGACTGAGTATAGGCTTTTATTTGGGAAATGCTGACAGGGGCTTCATTGTTGTGGTAGAAATGGCACTGTTGTAATTATGCTCTGTTCTCATCACTGCTTGTATAAAAATATGAAAGCAATAAAAGCTCATGCCAGGAGTGATGCATACAAGCTGGTAAATGCTAAAATAATACCTTTATTAACCCTCCAATGTCAGGATGACTCCATAAGTTGAAGTAGGTATAGATGTTATAAACCCCAGTTATTACTTTAATTGTAAAGAAAATACTGAGAGATAGGGACATGCATGGAAATTTTAGAGGGAATCAATTCAAAACAGATGACAGAAAGCATTATTTTTACAGAAAGAAAAAAAAAAATATTGAGCTGCTCAGTGCACAAGGCTGATGCTGTTAATGCACCTAAGGTTAGAAACTATCTGAAATAACTGGCAGGGTGGGAGTTGTTGCTATCTACTTGCTGTGGTTTAACCCTGGCAGGCAACTCAGCACAATGAAGCCACTTGCTCACCTCCCTCAGCGGGATGAGGGAATCAGGAACGTGAAAGTGTGAGAACTCACGGCTTGAGATACAGTTTACTAGGTAAAACAAAAGCCACCTGCACAAGCAAAGCAAAACAAGGAATTCATTTGCTACTTCCCATTGGCAGGCAGGTGTTAGGCCACTTCCAGCAAAGCAGGGCTCGTCATGCGTAATGGTTTCTTGGGAAGACAAACACTTTGTTTTTTTGTTATGGTTTCAGCTTTGTTCAGGTGTTAATGTTCTGACTGTGGTGCATTTAAAACAAGCCTCAAATTCAATGGAGGAGCTGCCACCCATGGGGTGACCCGTGTTGGAGCATATCATCATATTTTTTCCCCCTCTTCCTTGGAGGAGGGGAAGGAAAAGAGCAACGTGGTGGAGTTTAGCTGCCCAGCAGGGTAAAACCACCACAACAGAGTATCAATGACTGCACTAGCAAACTAATATTATGTGTTTGAAAAAGTTTTGGAGGGCATTCATCCAATAAAACTTCTCCATAATGCTCTTAGTAATCTTGAAAATTTCTCATCTTGGCAGCTTCCTGAGATAGATGCATCTTTTTGTGGTTTTCATATATTCCATCTGATTTATATTCCATTAATATAAGCATCTTCTTTGGACGGCACCTTGGACTTTTCAGAAACCACACTATCGTGTTGTGAGTAGTTCTACAATTTTGTCCTTTACTCAGCAGATAACTACCTGGAAAGAGAAATAGCTGTCTCTCGAAGCTGACAGATTTCTTTGCGCCTCTGCTCTTGTATTGGAAAAGACAACGAATAATTGATGAATCCTCGTTCACCATGCTACACATAAGTGTTTTGCTGTGGAAGGGCACAGGGCATGGGAGAAACCAGACCTTTTTTTTTTTTTTTTTTGAGGTTGTATATTATGTCCTGATAAAACAAAGGGAAAGGGATGTGATATGGAACGAATACATTATGCAGTCATTGTATAACTTAATGGAGAAAATAATTCTGAGGCTGTGGAATTGTAAGTTCATGCAGAGCACATATGCAAATTAATTATTTTAGAGAATATGCTGGGGAGGCTGAGTGGAGAAGTAACAGTTAAAAAAGGATTCAGATCATCTTCTTCTCCTGGGATTTGGGTGTAGTGGAAGAGAGATTCTTCTCTCTTCCACAATATTAGTCTTGCAAAGACTAATGTCTGCTTTCCTTTAAGCACAGATTTATAAACAAAGTTGTGAAGACCATCAAGCTGTCTGTGCAGCTTTTTCTTCATGTTGTATTTTATGTTCCAGTAAATAAGCCAGTTCAGCTAATTGCAATCTCTGGAATGATCTCCATCAGAGGTATTTGAATGATTGTTTTGTTTTGAATGATTGTTTTGAATGATTGTTTCCTATGTGTTATTGTTTATGGGTTTCTAGACCCTGAAACTTGCACGAAGCAATCATAGGTTAATTGCGCACGCACCCAAGTGAAAATGTATGCAAAAACGGTGATGTAAACTTTCTATCTCATTGTAGCATACCAGATGTGTTGTAGTTGTACTAAACAACTTTTCTGCACTGATGTTAACCTTAAATGGTTACAGGTATCTCCATCCATAGCTCATTTGTGCATGTCTTGTGTAAGACATACTGTTCAAATTCATTTTTCTTTCCTATCTCAGATGCTCATAATTGCTTTTTTTTTTTTTTCAGATTTTTTTAAGAATTGATGACTTCCAGAAATGTTATATAAATGGAGGAGAACAGTGCAATTATCTTTAAAGCTCAGGGGCAGACTACTTTGCAGGGTTTCTTTTGAACTAGCAACTTCTTAATCAGTTGTTTCTTGCATACTTTGAGCTTTCTGCTAGGTGGTTTTTCTTGAACAGCCAGGACAGCAATGAAACTGGTGAGTTTTGGTAATGTGGTTGATAAGTGTGGTGATTTTTATCTTAAAACTAATGTTTCTCAAAAAATTTAATACACAGTTGAAAATTATAGCATAGGTTGGTAGTTATTTGATTTTTTTCCTCTTCCTTTTTTACCTTCTCAGAGATGAATAGAGCTTTAAGAGCATAGGGCAGAGAGAATATCAGTGAACTTCCCTAAGCTGTCTCCACACAAGGAACAGTGAGACCTAGAGCTATGGCTATTATTTTAGGGAATTCAGAGACTGAGGTTTAGGTCCTTGTATTTGCATCGCCTGGATATATAGTGCATTATTTTTGCTAAAGAAATATACTGGGGTTTGGATGTTTTCTTCTTGAAAGCATATATACTCCTTGGTTTCAAAACAGAGCCCAGGCCTTGAGAACACATGTCGGGTATTCAGATGTCAGTTAAGTGATCTGACCTAAAAATCAAAACCTTTCTGGAATTCTTGCCTAGCAGAGAAAGTAATTCGTTAGTTCTCTTCACTGCAGTTGATGTGGTTGACAGCACGTCTGTGTGGCTATATGTATACACATATTCTTTTTTTTGTTTTGGATTTTTTTTTTTTTTTGGCAGCTTCTTGGTAGCCTTGCCCTTGGTCAATTCTGTTGAATAGTTATTGGAAACTCACACTATTTTGTTGAGTTTGCAGTGGACACGAAATGCTGTGGGATAAAATATAAAATTACCAGATAAAACACCAATATCAGATAAAACTGCAGTAATGCCATACAACCAGCATAAAGAGAGATGATCTGTTACAGTTAATGGAAACTTAATAGAAGTTTTTCAGATTTAATTTAAGTATTGTGGTTTAACCCAGCAGGCAGCTCAGCACCACATAGCTCACACCTCCTACCCTCCAGTGGGATCAGGGAGAGAATCAGGAAAAAAAAGTAAAAGTTTGTGGGTTGGGATAAAAACAGTTTAATAAGGCAGAAAAGGATAAGAAATAGTAATAATGATACTAGTAATAGTATGTGTGAAACAAGTGATGCACAGTGCAATTGCTCAACACATGCTGACTGATGCCCAGCCTGTCCCTGAGCAGTATTCCACCTGACTCCAGCCAGCCACCCCATACATTGTCCAGTGTGACACCACATGGTATAGGATATTCCTCTGGACAGTCTGGGCCAGCTGTGCTGGCTGTGTCCCCTCCGAGCTCCTGGTGCATCCCCAGCCTCCTCGTTGGCAGGGCAGTGTGAGGAGCTGAAAAGTCCTTGGCTCTGTGCCAGCACTGCTTGGCAGCAAGTAAAACGTCAGTGTATAATCAACATTATGCTCATCCTAAATCCAAAACACAGCACCGAACCAGCTGCTATGCGGAAAATTAACTCTATCCTAGTCCAAACCAGGACAGTAAAATCAAGAATCTCATTTAGGTGTAGGACTTTAAAATGTATGCTGCACCATAAACACACAGTGCTGTTCCTTTTATTTTATTTTTATTTTTATTTTTATTTTTATTTTTATTTTTATTTTTATTTTTATTTTTATTTTTATTTTTATTTTTATTTTTATTTTTATTTTTATTTTTATTTTTATTTTTATTTTTATTTTTATTTATTTATTTTTCTGGTGCAGATACAGCAGGAACTTATTGTTCTTATGTAGCAGTTTTCTTTTCTGGGCTTTGACAGTTTTCTCTTTTCCTGTGTTTCAATACTCCTGCTGGTAAAACAGTGAGAATGGTTAAAGTTTTAAATAAGTGGATAATGTTTCTTAAATTGGTAGAGACTTATATATTTTTCCCTGTTTTAATGCTTCATCATATCCAGTTGCTATTCGTATGACTGGCTGGGGTTCAGACCCTTGAGGAAGAGGCCTCTGGTTCTCATTCAATATGTGTAATGTTCACACTATCACTTTTTCGCAAGTTCTTTGTGGTGTCATTTTGTAGGACTGGCTAGTAGTGTTAGCTAGATTTGAGCTAGCTCGGGGTATTTCTGTTTAGGATATACTATAATATGACGTAGATAAATTTTTGTGCATGACAGTACTGCTGAGCTTCTGCTTTGGCCTTGGAGTTCAGAATTATAAACCTCAAAATCCCTGTTTGGGTGACCAGTACTTTTGGAGTCTTCTACGTGATGGCACACCACCAGCAGTTTCTGCTGGAGTTGGTTGTGTCTCAAGATCTGGTTTTGGCCACGGGTAGAAACACCTCATTCTTGACAAGCCCAGGCAGCAAGGAGAGCCTGCTCACACTGAAGCAATGTCCAAACACACAGTTTAAACATTTCTGCAGTCACCCCTGCTGACAAACTGGTTGGCATTCCTGGAATAAGCTTAATGGGGGCGGGTGAGAGATCACCTTCTTTATCAGAGTGGAGAGACTGTTCTGTAAAGTTATGGAAACAAAGAATATATATTCTCTCTCTGCTGTAGCAATTTGGTGTCAAACACATAAACCGTCATGATAGGGACTAGAATTTTATTCTAGATGTGAAATCTTTTGCTTTTGCTTGTTCCTGTTTTCCTTCTCTCCTGCTTTAAAAAGTACGAATACAGCATTGCAAAGCTTTGGCCTCTCAGAGTAGATTTCATAAATCTAACCCTTTTCTTGGATTTAAAATGTCTGGTTTGCAGCATTAGTTAGTTTAGGTGCTTAGCCTTCATGTATAATTTATGGAAAGAATTAAGAAACACACCTGGGGCAGTGAGATTTTTTGCTGTATTTGGTTTTGCAGTACATTGCCAGTCCCAAGGTCTTCTGTGGGCTTAGCACAAAGGCAGGTTCTTCAGCTGTCAGTCTGCAAGCCACATTCATTGCACCAAAGTTAAACTGTTGATTCTAAGTGAGTCTAATAAAACCCTGTAGAAAAGAATAAAGAAAAAAAATATATATATATATATTTAAATATAAAATATATTTTTTTAAATATATATATATATATATTTAAAAAAAATGCTAATTTAAAAACCTGGGCAATGAAAAACTGCTACAGGTTTGTCCTTTCAGAGAAGGAGCATGAAATACTGGGTGTTTGAATTGCCGAGGCATTGCTGTTGGCTACATTAAGAGGTGTGGCTATGAAGAAAGAGCATGGAGCACTCTGAAATAACCACTGGATGCTTAAACTCAGCAATACCCCCAGCAGTGCCAGCCTGGTCACTGAACTACAGCCATGCTTGAGGAGAGAGGAGAAGCCCTAAAAAAGGCTGTGTACAATTCTTACACACTTTGACACATACAAAGAAGTCAAACACTGTGGAGCATCTGGAGATGGAAGAGGCAGCAGCATGCATTCTTTGATGGGTCTGGTAGCATTCTGTAGAGAGTTAGCAGTGCTGAGCTTTAGTGCTGACAGGCGAGGAAAGTCTATGCCTAGACCTAGAGCTGAGGAGCTGATTCCTTGCAGTAAGGCTGGAAAGAACCAAAAGACTTTCCTCAAAAAAATAGTATTAGCTAAAATTATTTATATGTATATATACACATTTTTAAACAATTGTAATGAGGAAGTATCATAATAAGAGGTGTATTTCATGGTGGCAAATGGAAAAATCGTCAAATTACTGTAAGCACAGGGGTGAAAGGTACTAGTAGCTTTGAAACGTATTAGCTCACCTGTTTTCTTCTTTAACAGGGGAAGGGAATAAAATGAGAGTCTGTGGAAAAAGTCTGTGTTGAAACATGACACTAGTAACTTGCTTGAGAAACTAAACCCTAGTGCTTCAGTCTCTGCTGCCTAGGCCTGGCCTAGGTGTTACCTGTACTGTCTACAATCTTGGCATCAAATTGCCGAGAGATTTATACTGCACCGTCTCTTAAATAGCAAGATAATTTCTGTGTTACTGTTAACAAAATGTTGGTGGTATTTTTCTTTTTGTAGCTTTTTCAAGCACTAGTCTTTCTTTGCATGTGTAATCAGCTTTCTCATTTAATATTTAGAAATGAAAGGGCTAATGTGTAGAGTACTTTGGAGAAATAGGTATAGAAGTATCTACTATGACAGGCTGTTTGGGGGGGAAATGGTTCTGTTTTTTTTTTTTTTTGCTTCAGCTTTTCTTTTTTTTTTTCCACATGGATTTGATGTTGAGGGGAGGAAAGGGACAACTTTTCTCTGGCTACTGTGCATAGCTGTCTTGTGCGTTTTAAAGTGGTAGCAGGTAATACTGCCTTTCTAGTAAACATGTAAGGCTTTTTCATACTTTGTTAACTGATCAGTGAACATGGATGTATCTGATGGAAAGTTCTTGTTTAGAAAAAAAGGATGTAATGCCTGTGCTTGGCTCTTTAAATGTGCTGTGCTCATAGCACATGCAAGTAAGTCTGTTTAACAGTGAAATCCTCCAAAACTTGTAGCCTCAGAGGAGTCATTAGTAAGAGTGTTTCTATTTTCTCTCCTTGTTTCAGAGTTGGCAGCAGAGGGTAATACTCTACTGGGTTCTGTCTGATGGCTTTTCTTGCAGTAAGTGTTTCCTGGAAAGCTCCCATTTGGACAAATAGTAGCCTTCTTGGAAACTAGCTGTTGGAGTTGTTAAGTCAAGTCAGTGCTGTGCTGGATATTTGTCGGACTTCTGAAGGGCTTTTTATTTCTGTAGACTTCAGTTATTTTACCCAAAAGCAGCTCTGAATCAATAAAACTTGCATGACAACAGCTGATGTCAAATGAATCTGAATAAATACACACCTTCAAGGAACACCAAATAACTCAGTAATTATGAGAATAATTAAAATGCCATAATTCCTGCTAATTTTCTTTCTGGAGTGAAATTCAAGTGTATGATTCCTTAAAAAACATACTATTTGGAGTGTCAGAAAAGGACAATAAGGTGGCAGGAAAAGTTTGTTAGCCTGGATCTTTGAAACCCTGGGAAGAGCAATTCTATGTTGAAAAAAAATCCCATATACTAGGGACACTTGTTGCTACTGCATCCTAAAATTAGAACCTTAAGCCGGCAACTCGTCTTTTAATGCCATTACCTTGTGAAATGCCCCTTCTCCAGAAGAGCAGCAATGACATACATAGGGCTAATTTTGCTGGTGTAGAATGTTTAAGTATTATTATTCTATTTGTCTGTAACTTCAGAAACTGAGGAGCCTAAACATCTAAAACAGGACATTGCACATCTTGATTCAATGTTTAATCCAATGTTTCTGATTTCCCTTTCTCTGGCTATTACTGCTATGACAAAATCATACATTCAGTATTGGCTATTACTTAAAAATGATCACCAGTTTAATCCAGAATGGAATAAAAAGACAGTGTAGATTTCTTAGAGAGGTCTTTGTGGAAACCTTGAATACTTGAATAAAAAAAAAAACATTTTTGCATTTTTTTCAGCTTGACTGTGTACCTAATTAAGGGCATTCAAAGAAAGGACTGCCAACAAGCAAAAGTACCTCCACTGATGATCTTAACATATTCTTCAGTATTCAGGTAGGATGGTGGTTTTTACACTCTTAAATGTACTGGAAGTTTTTTAGAGCTCTATTGTCAGACTTAAATTGTGATGGTCCTACAACCCTCATTACATGGGTATGTGTAATCTTTTTCAAGACTGGCCTCACAGAACATAATGCATAATAACTGTTTTTGAGGTAATTGATGCAGAGTTCTAATTGCCTAAGGACAGTTTAATTGCTGTTTAGGTTCTGTGCTGATAAACTTATTCAGCAAATGCTGTATAACCTTATTTGTAAGTGAAGAAGCCCTTGCTCCATACCACCTCCTTTTTCTGTCTCTGAAATCCTTCAAGTTTATAATTGCATGCTTATTTACTGTAAAGAATACAGACATTTCAGAAAAAAAAAACTACCCGAAAATAAGCTTTATTGCAAGAAGTGTTGTCATACTTATACAGACCTACAAACAAAACTTTTTTTCTTAAAAACATTTTAATAAAAATGTACAATGTTTCTTTTTTCAAAAATCCCCATAAGAACAAAAGTAAAGAAAAACCACTGAGTATAACTTGATACTAATCTTTGGTCAGCGCTGATAGGCGACTGAAACAATCCTGGAGTCAGCATGTGCTTTGGCTATTTTCACATCTGAGATTCTGTTACATGACTAGTTACAGGCACCAGCTGTCAAAAAAAGCACCATTGAGACATACACTTAACACATAATGGTACAACATTAAAAAAAAATTACTAAAGTAAACTAAATGTCAACTCATTGTACACACATCGTTCTTACAAAATAAGCTATGATAAAATGAGGCGTACGGTGTATAACTACAGTATTAATGAAACTTCTAAAAATGGATTTCAAATACACATTTTCCTTGTCTGCACTGCATAATTAGTTTGCACATATGGCAGTCCTGATACAGCTCTCAATTTTTACTAAATGTACCATTAATTCAAGCCAGCACCAAACAGCATGAAACATCATGTGTCCCCTTCAGAGTGACATTTTCTTCAGCTGCCTACAGTAATGCAAGTATGTAGAGCACCCTTTCTGAGAATGAGGTGTGGTAGCATGTGTGGTTCCTTGAGGTTATTGAAAGGAAGTACAGTACAGTTTGGTTCTGCAATTCTAATGGTATTAAAAGCAGTCAAGGTATTTTGCTACAGTGGTTGTGCCTCTTACTTTATTTGATGTGGTTGATTCAGAATACAATCCTATTGACCTGCTGTGAAATATGATCTTTGCTGAGACTAGTATTGCAATTCTTGTCCTTCAAGACTTTATTTTTTTGAATACTCAAGTTTCACTAGAGCACTTTAGAATAGCCAGAAGATGTATCACAGTGCTCTTTCTACTCTGATAAATTTAAAAATTGCTTATATACTATCTGGATGACTGGCACAAGTACAAAAGGAAACATTTTTCAAATCTTTTTTTTTTTTTTAAAAAAAAAAAAAAAGAAAGTACCTCTAAAATGTTATAGTTCAAATTTATAAATCTAAAGAAAAACAAGCATGTTTCCCTTTTTGTTTACATAATTTGTTATTCTCTCCATATATTACTGCATTAAAAATAAATAAACATCTATATTTTTTTTAATTAGGAACTATAGCAAAATACCCAAAGTGTTACAGACTGCTAACAGGAAAAAAAAATAGCTCACATTTTTTGTGCCATTTAGTGCCATATGATGATCTCTTGAACTTTAGCTTTTTAATATATTTTTAAATTGAGGTTATATAAAAGATACAGTAACCATGATTCCCACAAGTTACCCCTCCTGCAAGGGTGGTTCTGCAGTCTCAGCAGGATGGAGAGAAAGAAGTCTTCCCTTCTCCCTTCCTCCCCCAAAAGTCAGTGACTGTTTCAAAGCCTTTGAAAAGCAGATATGTTCAGGTGGGTAAATAGGTGAACAGAAGTGACTGAAGAACTGGACTCAGCCTGGAAGATGGCTAGTAGAGTTCTAGCCACAGCCTCATTCTGAGAGCTTCCCCAAGCTCTCCTAGGAGGTAGTTGTCCTCATTGCTGTCTTCCAGTTTCTTTAACTCCTTTTTCTTATATAGAGGAATGCTAGTGATTTCCAGTGTGTACGTTCCAGGCACTGACTTTTTCTTAGCTGTGTGCAAATAACTGAGTCCATCCCTCTGATGGATTTGAAAGATGCCATCATCGTTGCCATGTGAGATGATGTAGCGCACGTGGTTGGTAAGAGGCTCAATGGCTGGCATGAGTTCTAGGATGTGCTCCTTGTTGTCAAGCCTGGAAATGTTGACTCTCATCTTCAAAGGACTATCCATGTCTAGACTTTCCAAGCTAATCTGCTCAATCTGAAGTAAAGGAGGAAAGGATGTTTAGAGCAGGAGAGAAACAGATATTCACTTGCATTGACAGAAGAGTAAGTGATTAGTAACAGTTTCTGCATTTCTCAAACTCTAGTGGTTAAAGAAGCCATTGTAAATCCTTTCCAGCTGGGAGAACTGCTTGGTTCCATATAATACACCCTGTAAATCTTAAGGGCTTCTCTCACAGGCTTAACAGGATAATTAAAGTTACAGCATCAAGTCTATAGAGAGGGCTCAGATTTCAGTCTCTTTTCAGAATCTGTTTAACTTCATGCTTGCAAAAAGCCCATGTAAAGAAGAGACATATATTTAGTACTGCAGTGAAGACTGTAAATGAGGCACAATCTTGTTCTTATGATCAACGTGAGCGTGGAACATTACAGAACCAGAACAGGAGTCTTGACACAGTACTGCATAAGAACTCCCTAAACTTCTGATAAAACTGTTTCAATCAATCCTGGCTTCTAAAAAAGACAGGCTTGGCATTTGGTGATGAAGTACGATGATAAAAATGGAAACTGAAGCAAGGAGAGTACTCCTGTATTGTTTGTATTCTACAAAAAGGGCTGGTATGTCATGTTCAATTACATTGTACTTTCACCACCGAGAAGAGTACAGAAGAATGTCCTGGCATTGTTTTTCTGACAAATCAGTCATATGTTTTTTTTTATGTAAGCTTCAGTATAGTTCTGCTACACATGAGGTGTGAGCTGTGAACACACTTGGGGGTGGGAGGTTGAGAATGAGTGCATTCCTACAAAAGCCATCTAACAAAGAACAGCTTTAAAAGCACTCCGACCTAAAATACACAGAATGGTTCATAGGCCTTAGTCTTCTTCAGGAAACCTAAGTCGGTTATCTAGCCTACTTGTCAAGATTCCTTTTGCACTTTCAAATATTGGAAAGGATTTTTTCTCTCTCTGAGGGAATCCCAATCAAATGTGATTATGTATATGTACTACTATGTAATGTAATTAAAAACACATGGTGAAAATAAGGAAAAATTGTGATGGGGGCAAGTACAGAAGAGTATTAAATACCACACCCTATACACATCGTTAGTGGTGAGATTGTTATTTTTCCCCCTGTAGTTTTATGGATGTGAAATCTTCCACTCTTGCTTCTCAGGCAGCAAGAAAGCTTGCTGCTAAAAAATGTAGTAACAAGATATAATAATTCTGAACAAGATATGAAATTAACTGTGCAATGGAAGAAGTGTTTTTCAAAAACATCCCGGTATTTCTGTGGTGGGTTGACCAGAGAATTCAGATTGGAACAGTAGGAGTGGGGTGGGAAGGACAAAGCAGTATTTGCGTGAGGTGTGTGTCTGGGGGGAAATCAAACATTTAGTTTTTAAGCTCCAAAGCAGAAGTTAGTTACACAACTGCTGTCTTCTTTAGAAACTCTATCAATATCAGAACTGGCTTTGATGGCAACTGTCATGAGAAGTAGTGTGTACTCACGATCATCTTAAGTTTTTATCCTTTTAGAAAGGAAACTTGTTTCCTCATTCCTTCAATGTAATTTGTGTGTTCAGCATACTTCACCATTTTATTTGAGTTTGCATTTTGCCTGTTTGCATTACACAGCACTTGCATTACTGAAGGAAAATTTCTCCCCCCACCTAGTCAGTTTCCCATTACTGCAGATTTCAAGACCAGAGCTAATGCTATACGACAACAGCCTATCATACAGACAATGCAGGTAACAGGTGTACAGGTATATTCTTGTTTAAATCAAAAAAAAAAGTGTCTAAAATAAATACTAGGCATAAATACTAGGGCTTGCCTTTCATGAACATCCCATATAAGCCTAAAAAGGCACTAAGAAAAAAAAAATCGTGTAATGTCTAACACCCTCAACAATTTTGCAAATGTAGGACTTAAGCTAGGTTGTCATGTAGGTATCAGCTAGGTCATGGACTCTAGTCCCCCACAATTATGAGCAACCAGGAACAGAGGCTTCAATTTAATCTGCAAGAAGATCTATTTAGCTGACTGAGACCATACAACACTATCCAAACTCCTCCTTTCAGCAGAACAGATTGCAGAAATGACCATTGTCGTAGCTCTCTGTAATTACAGGAAACCTGATTTTGAGATATTTTGAGGAACTACACCACATCTCAGACTATAGAAGACTCTACAGGCTTAAAAAATTTCTGCTGTTCATAACTGCTGATGTCTTCCTGTCACACCACTCCCACCGACAAGACACAAGTCTAGAAATCACTGTGGGGACAGGAAAAAGAAGATTTTGGCTATTGAATGTGGCCTGTAGTAAAACTCCCTCAGCTTACTGATAGCTTTGAATATTTAATCTCTAAAAATACTTCGAAGTATATTATTGTGTTTATTTATCTTGGTACGTACCGTGTCATTAATACTTCTCTTTTTCCTGTTCTCTTTTTTTGAATAGCCATTGATTTTGCACTCGTAACATGCTTCAGGGGATAAAGCATTTTCTTCATCAGCATCTCCATCCAGTGGCAGGTACTGGCCTTTGTTAAATCCCATCCCTGAGACACAGTGACTGTTGGATAAAAGCAGCTGTTTTAGTTCTTGCAGTTTTATGAACTGTCCAGTTAAATGGAAAGTGAGTGTATGTAATCTGTACTATAGCGCCAGCATCCCGTCCCCTTCTCTTTCCTCACCAGGATGACTGTGAATTAATTTTCTTCACACTAGTGAATGAAATACATTCACATACTGAATGAAATGCAACTGCTGGCTGAAGGTCTGTAGGTTTTTCTAATTTTCATTCACAAGTATCGTGAATAAACAGAACAAACCCAACCTGCCCTGACTTTGGAAATAAAAGATTTTAGCATTTACCATGTACCAGAATTATGTTAATTTGTTTAACATTTTGGGTTGACCAGTATGGCTTAAATCTCTTAATTAACTCAGTGAGGATTATACTTATCCTTATGCAGTAACAGTCCTCACTGAGCAGACCTGGAGTTTTTGTGCTCATACCGGTGGAGAAAGCAGAACTAACTATGTAATGCTGTTTATATGTTAGAATTCAAATGAGTGTCATGCTGCAGGTACAGACATGTGTCTTTTTTTTTTTTCCCTAATATTACAGGTATTTGTGCACAGCTTGTGTACATTGTGCACAGGAAATGTAGAAAAAACCATGACTTATTAACCTCTCCTTCATTTGCACCTCTGCTCTTCAAATTACTGCCTAGACTTTTTGTCACCCTCTGAATGTGTCTCTGATGAATGACTATGTGAGATACTCACCCTTGTCCAACTCTGTAATAGCCTGGTGGACAGCCACAAAGATAACCACCTTCAGTGTTAGAACAACCATAATTGCAGGGGTTCTTGGTAGAAGAACACTCATTCACATCATGGCATGCACTGGAGAATTGGTCATAAGAAAATCCAGAAGGGCAGGCACACTTGTAACTTCCAAGTGTGTTGTAGCAAGAAGCAGAGCCACATGTGTTAGGATTGGAACATTCATTTTCATCTAGTAAGCAAACAAATGTGCATTGGTATCTTTAATCTGGACAAAGATCAGACAGGCAAGATGTAGGTAACAAATCAGAATATCTGCAAGTCCTAGGGCTCTGCTACATCCTTGACCTTACTACCCTACAAAGATGTGGTCCCCAAAGTAAAAGTACACTAGCAAAAATTCCAGACGTATGTATCTGGACCATAAAGATGTTTTAGGATACTGTTACTGTCAGGTTTATATTCCCTCAATGCTTCCCTTTCCTTCAAGGCATGTCTCCTGTTTTGCTTAGGGGTACTTATCAATAATCTTTCTCCTGGCAGGGTACATTCCTACCATGCAAGATCCACAGAAGAGAAATGAACTGGAACTCCAGTCATACTTCAACCATGACAGTGTTCATGGACACCCAGAGATGGGGTGAGGTTACTACCTACTTGTAGTAGAAACCTGCAGGCTCTGTGAGGGGAAAGACAAACTGAACAGCCACTCCAGATGGAAGAGAGAAGCAAGAATTGTCTTCACTTTATGGGCATATAAAGGGAAGATCCTCCAGTCAGTCTGATGGATTTAGTTCCAGGTTATCTTGTGAAAAATGAGTAAGTAAAGTAGCTGGTTGTATTGAAAGATTATGCATTTGATAATTAGCAAATATGCTGCTTATTTTATTTACCTTACCAAGGTACAGTTTTCATCTCCAGCATCATTGGTGCATGCTTTACCATTTTTGCCTGCAGTTACTAGAAGACATGTTCTTCTGAGGAATATCTATCTTTATTCTACATTCAGAGACCGTAGCTGTTTTGGAAATTTGTGGGAGTTGCTACTTGTGTTTTCCTGTCACTCCTACCTCCTTCATTAGCTTTCTTTGTTGAAGAGCAGTACTAAGTAAGGAGTGATGCTGGTGGCTGCGCCTTCAGAAAAACTGCCTGGTGTGCTATTTAGTGTAAAATGGGTGTAATAAACTAATTTTGATATCTAATATAAGGGCATTAAGATCAGCCTATAAGAGATCTACGGCAGGGCTCACAGCTATCCTCTTATTGTGACACCATTGAGGTAAAACCATGAAAGCAAACTTGAAAAGTTAAATATGTTGTTATGGTACTTTGTGAAAAGTACAGGATGGGGTTATTTGGCTGTGTTGTTTTTTATTTTTGTTTTTTTTTAATTTCCTACATTCTGTTTGGTATGGGATTTGGCTTAGTTCATGAAATGCAGAAAAAAAAAAAGATGGACTGAATCAGCCAGATATAGAAAACTGCTGAGCTGATTCATTTGTCCCTGTTCTCTGCCCAGTGAACTACTGGTAGCCGTAACACTGTATTTTGGAATGATTATGTTGGTATCTTTTTCTTCCTATTCACTATTAATACTACTCTGTGGTATTCTCAAAATGCTAATGGTGTTGACTGATTCTTACTGATGAAATGTAGGATATTTTTTTCTTTTTTTCAAGAGAGGTATGTATATCAAGCCTGAAGGAATTCAATGAAAGCCTTTACACCTTTCTAAGATGGGGATTTTCTTGAGGACAACGGAGTCAGAACATAGAATGACTAAGAAAAACACCTTGTCACACAGAGTTTTAACAGGCTGAGTGAGTTTTCTCGTCACCATCTGTCATTGATTTACATTAAGAGTAGTAAGTGGATGGAGAGAAGGGGAAAGAGAGAGAGAGAAAAGATCTGTCTGCATATCCTTTGTCCTGTGCATTCTCGCCCTTACTTGGCAGTTGTCACTGTAATCTCTATGACAACTTTGCTGTTTAAATGTTTCCTATGCATTTTGTTTCCTTACCAACGCATTGATTCCACTGGTAATGCTGTATATACCCTTGTGGGCATCCGCATCTGTATCCACCCAGGATGTTTTGACAGCCATGCTGGCACCTATGATTTCCATCACATTCATCCACATCTTTGCATTGGGGAGAGAAGTAGAACAGAGAGAACACATCAATATACATGTTGCAAAATATGTTACTCACTTTGATAATAATCGCCTAAACACCCATATTTATGACAGAGGAATACTGTTCTAAGATGGCAGCACTGTTCAGGGTTTTTTTTTTGGAAGGTCTGAAGCTCAAATTTATGCAGTGTTCTCTGTATCTATCAATAATCCAACTAAAGCTTTCAAAACTTTAACTCAGATTTGGAAAAGAAACACTAACCCTAATCACACACGATGTTGCTTTGATGTAATACTGAGAACAAGAATGTTTTTGGATTTCAGTTGCTAAACCAACTATGTAGGACTTCAGTTTCCTGGCACATTCTGAAGTGTTTGAATGTGAGGAACACATACTAAATTTGTCTGTAGTGCACTTGTTCACCTTTGCAATTAAAAAGCCATCTAAAAAGTCTCTGATGAATGTGTAAATAAAGAAAAAACCCATAAATTAAAACCAAAATGTAAAAATCTGGTCATTAGAAGTAGTGTCTGCTATAAGAAATAAGTACATACCAAGCCACTGTAAGCACCCCAATGTGTAAGGTACAGTATACAATGCTAATAGAAAATAAGAAATTGTACATGACACCACAGATTCTAAGTTACACTCTAGTTGTACACAGTTGTCCACAAATTCCATGGAACTGGATTGTCCCAAAACATGAGGTCTAGAAAACTACTGCCAGGAACTGAAACTTGTGCTTTCATCAGTAAAAACATATAGAGCAGTTCTGATGTTCTAGTTATGTACCTATCTTGTGAATGCTTTGGTATGTGTAATTTAGTGCTGGATAAAGTACACAAGATGGATGTATGTGCTTGAAGAGGATAAAATAACCTGACAGATGATAATGCTTTCTAAAACTTCTAGATGGGCAAATTCTGCATTGTTACTTTAGAAATGCATTCCAAATATCAATTCCTGTTAAATCCTTTTGTCAAGGTAGCTGACATTTTGAGATGTCATAAATCTGTGCACTTACACCCTTGCCTTTTAATTTTTTGTTTAACAGTATCTGAGACCAACTAAAGACACTGCAACTCTCAAATATAGATTTCATGACCGGGGCTCCCTTTTGGGCCAACACAGAGAAATGAAGCTATAGAAGGAGAGATAAAAGTATGGAATTTAGAATCTGATCTTAGATACCTTCAGGCAGATGATTACAATTAGCTGAAAGGAAAAAAAAAAAAAAAAATAAAGTAGCAAGATTCCTTTTAGAGTACATGGAAATGAAAAAGAAAAAATAACCAGACTTTCTGATGCATAAACCTATGTGAAGGTGAAAGCAATCTGGGAAGAGTTGTTTGAGAGTTCAGATAAACAGTAATTTTTTTTTCTAACTTGTGTAAACAAAGAGTTAGACAGTATGCTCTTACATACATTTATGTTTTAAATTCCTCAAATACACTCCTATTTATTTTTGGTATGTACTTTCACTATGTCTGCTTCTCTGTTTTATGACTGTGATTTGTCTTTGACATCATAGGATTCCCTAGACACAGAGGTAAGAATTTGCACCATAAAAGAATTTGACTTTTACTAGTTACCTTCACAGTTTAATCCAGTAGAATCCAGAGAAAATCCCCTTTGACATTCACAGGTAAAACTTCCAGGAGTGTTTTGGCAAATTCCTTTTGATCCACAAAGCAATGGCTGAGAACCACATTCATTGTTATCTTTAACAGGGCAGAGAGAAGAAGGTTAGCATCTTACCTTGGGGTAAGACATTAGGTATGTTCATATAACACTTCCTTAGAGGTTGAAAACCAAAGAGATGCAAAAATTTATTTTAAAAATGTTATTTTCCGTACTCAAATTTCAGATGACCTGATGACTCATGCAGAGCTAAAAGTACTTAATAAGTTGGAAGCAGAGGTTGTAATTCAGTTATGAGTGTGAAAGACCCAGGTATGTAATTGCTGACAGTGGAAAAAGGCTGCACCTACGTATTAGCTTAACTAAAATAGTTTCAGTTGGCAAGATTCGTACATGTGCTTAAGATCTAAAGACATCTGTATCTATTAAAGAAGAAAAGGCAGTCTGTTTTTCTTTTAACTACATTTTAAATCAGATTTTAATACTCTACTCCTTTGTGTCCATGTGGTTATACTTAGCATATAATAACATGTATTAAATATATATAACTTTTTACTAAGCAAGAAAATACAAATGGTGGATATACTTTGATATTTCTTTAGCTGTAATTGCTGCTTTTCAAAATCTGTTTTCTGGACTGCTGACATTATTGCTCTGTATTACTATTGTTTATATGATGCAAAAGGGTAAGAATTGAGAATGTTCCTCTTATAGAAAAAATTAATGTAAGAAAATTCATGTTTTTCTTACCAATACAAGCTGTGTGATGTTGAGTAAAACCAGGTGGGCATTTGCATGTGAAGCCTCCAAGGGTGTTGACACAGAGAAACTGACAATTGTGTTGTTTGGTTTGACATTCATCAAGATCTGAAAGTAAGAGATGATGTTGTCTTAACAAAAGTCAAAAAATATGAAGTACATTTAGTCTAACTTGCAAAAAAAAAAATCACACTTCAAAATTATTTCCTTTTAAGTCAAAGTGCAACAAAATTAAAGTTACTGTGTATAGCTTCCTTTACCTTTGCATGTCTTTCCATCTTCTTGAAGGATGTAGCCCCGAGGACATGAGCACTGATAGCTCCCTTCTGAGTTCTTGCAGATAAAATTGCATGGTTTGGGAGACTGGGAGCACTCATCAAGATCTAAAAAGAGAAACTGTTAAAGATTTGCTGTACTGATTTCTTTGAAAGATGTTTCCTGAACAGTACTATATTTAAGACAAAAAAGTTTGTAGAAGAAGTATGTTTTACATTTTTGCAGCATTTCCATTTCTTTCCTTATGTGTCTGTCACTTTGGAGTCACCTCTACTGTGGCAAACAATCTCTTGAAAGAGTGACACACTAGAGCAACAGTGACATTAATATTTTCATCTATGGACAAAGCATTTCTTTTCAGGCATACTATGATATACTTTGATGAGTTAACCAACAGGAAAGTGGCAAAAACAAAGCAGCGAGCTAGCTGCTTTGTCAGTCAACATGGTTATACAGCTGAAAACATATTTCAATGCTCATTATACTGCAGGAATATTGTCAGTACAGCTTGTTTCCCTACTTTGCAAAATGAAATACAAAATCAGAAGGCATATTAGGAAGACAAAGAAAGAAAAGAGTTAAGAGATAAAGAGATATTCAAAGGCTTACAGAGGGAGACTGATAGTTGCACTGTGTAAATATGTACCAACTAAAAAAATATTGAGGATTAAGAGGCTGAATCTTACCAACACAGGATGTGCTGCTTATGTCAGTCGTATAGCCAACTTTGCAAAAGCAGCGAAAGGAGCCCATAGTGTTGATACATTGTCCATTTCTACACAGGTTTGGCATGACCTTACATTCATCAATATCTGTAGGGAAAATATTAAATATATGATCTTTCAAAAAAAAAAAAAAGATACTAGTTTTGAATTTGGCACTTGTTAAGTTTTCCTTCTGAATAAGAAATTCAAAGAAAAAAGACCAGGTTCTACCAATGATCTACTCAGCACTGGTGAGACTGCACCTGGAGTACTGTGTTCAGTTCTGGGCTTTCCAGTACAACAGAAAGCTGGACATATTGGAAAGTGTCCAACAGAGGGCCACCACAATGATCAGCGGAATTGTGTAGCTCTCTTACGAGGAAGGGCTGAGAGAGCTGAGATTGTTCAGCCTGGAGAAGAGAAGGCTTGGGGTGATCTCATCAATGTCTATAAATAGCTGAAGGGAAGAGGCTAGGCTCCTTCCTTTGTGCCCAGTGCCAGGACAAGAGGCAGTGGGGCCCAAACTGTTACACTGGAGGTTCTGTCTAAACATCAGGAAGCACTTTACTGCATGGGTGACTGAGCACTGGAATATGTTGCCCAGAGAGGTTTTGGAGTCTCCCTCCTCGGAGATCTTCAAAAGCTGCCTGGACATGGCTGGTCCTGGGCAACCTGCTCAAAGGTGTCCCTGCTTGATCAGGGGGGTTGGACCAGACGACCTCCAGAGGTCTCTTCCCACCTCAGCCATTCTGTAATTGTGTATAATGCCATGGGAACGTTACTGGGAATGGAAAAAAAATTCTTCCATTTTTTCCACAGTTCCTGATCATTATACTTCCGATAGTAACTTTAAACTTTCTTTCTCTTTAAAATGGGCCTGAGCACACAAGCAAATATTTTTCCAATTTTTAGTATTGTTTTCTGCATTGAAAGTTTTCTGCTATTTCATTGGGTAATCAAGTTCTAGTTTTGATAACTCAGAGGAAAAAATAAAAAATCAAACAAATAAACAAAATCGTAGAAGTGAAGTTTGTTATGATTAGTAAGATCATAAAAATTTTTCACCAAAATTTAAAAATATGTGCTAGTTAGAACTACTGCTGTTACATTTTGCCTTGTATGTAACATCTCAGCACACAAAAGCTTTGGGATAATTTCTAGCTTTTAGAACTGGTTGATCCTGTTTTAGATCCCAACCCTGAAAATTCTGCACAGCTGTGAGTATTCCTGGTGCAGCTACTGTTTAAAGGTGTTTTTAATTTCTGATCACACAGTAGTATTTGAAAAATCAAACTCTGTTGTTTCACAGGAAATTCTTCAAAGGAGCTTCAAAGAGAATACTGCATTTTCTTAAGCATGTAAGTGTATTCCTTCACTATTTTCTACCTCCTTTCATCTCTGCAAATACCTCTTCCATCTGTAGTATATCCTGGACCGTGTGGACAGAGCTTCTTATACTGGGTGGTTCCAGGAAGTGGGCAGAGCTCACACTGATTACCCCAGCCCCGGCCTCCATCACAGCAGCACTCAGATTTAGTGACAAGATTGCGGCTGCTTGAAGCCATTTGACACATAGTCTGTAGAACTTCAGCAAAGCAAAAGCCTTGACGATTATCTGTAAGGAAGAATTGGAGAGATTAAGAAAGAGCAGGAGATAAATATCTGAACCATTGAGCATCTAATATATTATTCTGGCTCTCTGTCAACTCTCAAGCACTAGACTACTAGCAACCAGTCTGTGAAGTCTGTTTTGACTTAGCCTTTCAAAAATTTGTCATGTCTTCTGAACATCTGTTGCCATTCCAAGTTTATTCCAGACATCTCCGAAGTTCAGTACTCTATGACTTAATGTGACTTTTACTTCTAGGAAGGATGTGCCCTTAGGCATCCCTGGCAAGCTTACTTGATAGCAGAACAGGCTGCAAGCCAAACTGAGCTCCCTCTTAAGCTACCTATGTTTAGCTTGCATTTAACAGATTTACTTGGAGTGGGGTTAGGGCTTTGGCTTCTTTCTTTCTTGTTCTTTTTTGTTGTTGTTGTTTTTTGTTTGTTCTGTTTTGTTTGTGTGTGTAGGGTTTTTTTTTCAATTTTTTTTCCTGGTAAAAATAGTATATCTGACCATCTATACTGTGATGTGATTTAAATGACAAAATCCTTAGCATTTAGAAGTCTCTAAGTGCTGCTAGTCTGCTATTTGCTAGCCTTTTTAAGCAGCACTCCTACTTTGCAGGTGGGAAAAATGGTTTTATATAGCCATACTGTTAATCTGTCCATTTCTTAATCCATTTTCCTTCACTTTTGAACCTTTTGACTAATACATGTCAATCATGAAAGAGGAGTGAAACTATACAATCATTAACATCCTGCATGTTTCCTTCAAACAGGCAGATGAAGAGAGGAGAGATCCCAGCTTCCAGTGATCATGGAAACTAGATTTTGAAGAGATGATACTTCTAAATAGGTAATATGTCAGTTGTCATATTTGTTAATAAAAATGAAGATATTGTCAACTACTCTGACAGATGCTTATGTTTTTAAGTGAAAGATCTTTTGTTTTAAAGCTTAAAGTTAACATCTTTCAGATCCCTAAGAATGTGTACATTTTTGAACACCAAGGTGACCATGTGGTATACAAGTATAAGGAGTATAATCTGTGGATTTCTCACATGAATCAGGTAAAATGTAATCTTTGACTTTAGGTGAAAATTGCTTTGGGTGCCTGGTAACTTAACTGGTTACAGTAGAGAAAGCTGTCCTCACAGGAAGTGCCACTTGTGTGAGACAGCATGTTCACTGTGATGACTTGCAAAACTCAGCAGATTTCTGTTCTTGTAAGTTGGTATACTGGGCAGGTCTTTACACCCCTTATAACTTGAAGACCATGCAATGCTTAGTCTCCAATTTGAGAAGTGAAATATACTTTAACGTGAACAGAATATAAAGGTTTTCACAATATATTTAAAATAGTGTCATCTAAGACTTAATGTTTGTTCTTTAATTCTGAAGATGCAGTTTGTTTCTGCCAGACTAATTTTTCAGTCTTGTCTGACCTGGACAGCCCTAAAGGAAAAGCAGCAATGAGCAAACTAATCCAAAGCATAGTTTTTTAAAGACGATCTATGTAAATATGTGTGTGTGTGTGCATATATATATGTACATTATTTATATATATATATAAAATATAAGAAAGTAATAATGAAAACAGGGTATTTCCTTGGCATTAATGACTGGCTGGGGTTAAAAGCCTGCAACGTCCCACTCCCATCTGGTCCTAATCCTTAGGAAATACTTAGGAAATACATTATTGCTTTGCCATGACGTCAGCACACTACTGATGGCAACTTACAGAGAGCTGGTTATATAGTACATAGGTAAGATAATATCTAAGTAGTTTTAATGCAGGTGTTCTTTATACAGTTCTAAATACTCCTGCAATTTAACATGTTGGTATTGAAAAAACACTTTTAAGTATTTACACTTGCGCACTGGTCATGAAAAAGTTAAGATTCTGCAGTTTTGTTTGATTTTTAAAAAAGTAACAATTTTATAGTGCAAATGACAAGTCTGGACATATTGAAAAGGAAATATAAGTTGATGAATATTAAACCCTTCATCCGCGTTTAATGTACAGACATGCCTCAATAACTTTTCAACATAATTTTTTTTTTTTTTTGTGAAATCCTAATATTTTTATTCATATTCACTATCTACATTAAAAGTACAGAAAATTCATATGCCTAGTTGCAATATTGTTGCACTTAAAATCATGTTCTTAATATGTAAACACTTCAGTTTGCTATGCACCCCAGTTTTTCATCTACCTAAGATAACTACATTCTGCTTCTTTAAAAATACCTATAATTTGTCTGGATAGTGTTGCTCCACACCATGTTTATGCCCTGTGGAATGTAGATGCCTCCATGTGAGGCCCTTTGTAGCTTGATTAAGCTGACATTCTCAAGAGGCTCCTCATTCCTGTCATTATTTAATATTATATCATTTAATATCATTTAATTATTTTAATTAATCAGGAACATTATTTAATTGTTTCACCTAAGAGAGCTGTTAGAGATAATCAGAACCCCAATTTACACTCTAAATCCCAGCACCGACACACTCTGTCATGTAAGATGGAATGCATATGAAGGAGGGAGGGACTTACCAAGACACTCAATGCCTGACGGGCTTGACAGGAATCCTTCATTACATTCACATCGGTAGCTCCCAATGACATTCATGCAGCGACCATTTTCACAGATACCTGGCTTGGTACGGCATTCATTTTCATCTTTACAAAAATATCAAATGCAGGTTATTGTTACAAGAAGATGTGTCAGACTTGCAGAATGTATTCAGCATTTTGTGTAATATTTGCAAGAAGTGGAACATCAACAACTGATTAAGTGTGAGAAAGACTTTTCTAGTAATGATATTCTTCTATTCCATGCCTTATATGCTGCATCTAGGATGAAGGCTTTAGACCTTTTTGGGCTCTGCAAGTAACAAGAAGCAGAAAACAGCAGAGGAAGTCCTATCCACAACTTTTACCTGGCAAATAGCATTTAAATAAAATTGGAACACGAGCATGATTTGTGTAACAAATTTTCACTTTGTAATCATTAAGAAGGAGTCTGAGTACATTTAACTTCCTTCTGCAATCAGTCACAATTCAGTCAGCACATCATTTCCCTGAAACACTTTACAAACCCAGTATATTTTCTTCCATAGCTAATGGCATAGACACTGTAGGCAATTAAATACCTCTACAGATGCTTAAAATTTAACTGAAAAATAACCTCAGGTCATTTAAAGGCAGTATTAAATAGAGAAAAAGACAAAATTCTTGTTAGTACAGATTCTTTCCTCTGAGTAAATTCATCAAGTTACGTAAAGACGGTAAAGAGGTCATTCTGCTGCTGAAGGGATGCTGTTTTGAAATATTTTCATTTAAAGCATTCTCTGAGACGTATGTTTATTTATTTATTTTTTTTTTCCTCTGAGCCAATGATAGCCTCAGATACTTCTTTCTAAAGAGAACTTCGGAATGGTCTTGAGTTTTTTACCCATTAGAAAAGTGTAATTTACCAACACGTAGCTATCATTTTACTCTCAACCAATTCCAAAAATAATAGAGGAAATACAGAGAATTATTGTGAAGTATGGCGGTTTTCACACCTTCTCCTCTTTGTGGCTTTTATATATTGTTTCAGAATCTCACAGTTGTAATTCTTTAAGGAACTGCCACATTATTTATAAACAGTATTAAAGCTGAAGGAAGTTTAACTTTTTATTTACAATAACTTTGCTTTGTACTCATCAGATGAGGTCTCTTTTGTCCTCAAAAGAGGATATTTAATGCTTTAAATCTACCAAGTGTCTGAAAAACTTCCTGATTTTGTTGTACAATGAAGTAAATAAAACCAGTTTTTCTTCTGAAATACTTCCTAGTTCTTTATACCTATTTTCAAGTAGGGCTCAAACATTGAAACAAAAAGTAAATTTAAGACGTTAGGCACTATCAGCTATCTTAAGTGTCCTTTATGAACTGCAGTTCTCTAGTTTACTATATACACATAAAGAGAATTGTTTTTTGTTGGAATTGCAATAAATGTCTTCTTCCTTTTCTAAGCTTTACCTGTGCAGCCTTCTCCATCAGGTCTTCGGGTCATTCCAGGGGGACAAATGCACATGAAGGTACCAATTAAATTTTTGCACATCATGCCTCTTGATTCGCAGTCATGGAGACCTTCAGCACATTCATCTAGATCTGTAAAAATACATTTATTTTGTATCTGAGCATCCTTCCAGTAGCTTCGTTTACTGAAGACAACAAGCACTTTCTCATGAAAAAAGTGCATCCAGACTTTCCTACCAAACAAGAACTAAAAAAAACAAAAATGAGTGTTGTGCATAACTGCAGTTGTCAAAGTAATCTTTGTGAGCTGAAGGACAACTTCACCATCTTGACATTTGTGTCTTTACATTCCCCAGCAAGAACACAGAAAGCACTAGACACTGGCATTATGTGAATTTTGAAGGAGTAAATTATCTGCTGTGCTGCTTGCTACATTTCACTAAGAGGATGAACACAAGATGCACAGAAATGTCTGGAGTATGCTTTGGCCAGCACAGGGTGATAGAAGGTGGGGAGTTCATATCTTAGTCATTACCTTTGCACATCTTTTGGTCTTCTCTCAGTTCATAGCCGACTGGACAGGTGCATTCATAGAAACCATAAGTATTGATACAACGAAAAGCACACAGCAAGGGATTCTGAGCACACTCATTTATATCTGAACAGAAAGGAACAAAAACATCATTCTCCACTAAGTTTTAAAACAATTACCCAGAAGTTTCTATACCTGCACTTCTACATATTTATAACTATATACATGTATGTATATAATCAGCTAAAAACTATCAGAAATGTAATATAATGCAAACCAGAAACTTATGGATGCTTGGTTATGAGTAGTCAGAGAAAACTGAACAAAACTCTGCGTAAAAATATTTACAAAAATAATATGAAACTAGAACTTAAAATGGCAAGCTGGGACTGCTCTATTTTAGATTTTTATTAAATGAAATTTTTAAAATGTATTTCTGTGTGATGACAGATGTCAGCCTTTTTTCAACTATAAGAAAATGAATTCTTGCTTTGGAAAGGAAACATGATTTGTAAAAGACAAAATTTTTAAGAAGGATCCTGATAAGGATCTGATGAGAATAGAATGATTGTACATACACCCCACACTATGAAACTTATTGAAACTTATAGAATGAAACTTATTTAGTGAAACTAATAGAGGATTAGTTTAAAATAAATGAAATAAAATACTTCTCTAAGTTGTGAGAGTAGTAAACTTCTGCATCTTGCTGCCACAAGAGGCTTTAGATGCAGATGGTATCAGTAGTTTGAAGAATGTACTAGACAGATTCTTGGACAACTGATCCATAAATGGATGCTAAACCCACTCTGCAGGAACACATCCTCCAGTCTGCATCATATTTTCCCATATATTCTTGAGAGGAGTGAGCTGCTGAAAGTTGTTAGTCATGCTTATATGCTGTCCTGAATTAGCATTTCAACTGTGAAGGATGAAATAAAGGACTAGATGGACCAGAGGTCTGACTTCAGCTTATTGTGTTCAATGTAATTCATTTGTTACTATAACTGTGATGAATGGGTCAGTTCATAACTGAGCTGCCTCACTTATGAAAAATGCTCTGCAAATTCAGGCATTTTTTGCAGTGGTAACTGATTCAGCTGTTTGCTGGAGAGGAAAAAAAAAAAAAGATGATAACTGTTGGGTCCCCAAAATAGACTCACAATAAATACAGCTAACCACTGCATTGACTACCACAACACATGATTTCAGAAGCCCTGTGATAAACTAAAAATAATGTTTAAATCAATTAATGACTTGCTTTCCCTATAAGATATTTCAATCAAAGAAACTTTTTCCCTCCTGGTTATTATAGCACCAAAGGCCTAGTGAATAAAATAATCTGATGGACAGAAACTAAAGGAAAAAAAAGTAAAAGACAACATACCTTCACAATTCATCATTGGGCCTGGCTCAAATCCATCATGACAGTTGCATTCAAAACTGCCAACTACATTAGTGCATGTACCGTTTCCACATGGGTTGCCGATTGAACATTCATCGGTATCTGTGTATAATGAGTAAATGTAAGCTGAAGAGAACTGGGACACATTTCAAATCATGTTTTAAATTCAAGTGCTATAATTCTTAGCATTTATGAAACAGGGACGCACCAATACAATGTACTCCAGTGAAATCTAAGTTGTATCCCATTGGGCACTCGCAGCGGAAGGATCCATCAGTGTTGATGCAGTGTCCATTCGAACAAATCCCTGGGCTTTCGAGGCATTCATTAACATCTAAAAGGTAGGAAGATATTGGTAATCGCTTATTAGCTGATCTGCTTTTGTATCAAGTCTCACTAGAGCATTTTTAAAAAACAAAGTGCCCCATTCTGTTGGTCTCTACCCATGCATTTTTAAAGGTAATCTCTTATCTATCTCATAATGGCCCACATCTATTAAAAGTCAGCCCCTTGTAACCTGTGGGCCATGGGGAATAAGCCATCATACACTACAATATCCAAGTCTAGTTTTAAATATATAAAAAAAAAAATTTTGAATGATGAGGAAAAAGCATACCTACCTTCACGTGTATCATCAATTCCTGGAATAGTCCCATGACCGTAAGGACACAGGTCCTGAAAAGCAACTGTGGAGGTACATTTAAAAAAAAAAAAAAAAAAAAAGAAAGAAAAGAGCAAGTGAGAGAAAGAGAATCAGGATAAATGGTTAAACCTATAAAAAATCATGTATCTTCTATACCACCTTTTTCAAAACCCAACCGTTTAAATCATGGCCATTACATTGTCTTGCCAGATGCAAAAGCAACGCTGTCTCTAGGGCAGGGTAGCAGTAGCAGTACTAGAATATGCCCAACTTCATTGTGCACATGCTTGGTGCCTTTCTCTTTCTGCACTTGGAACTTGGAGAAAACCAAGAACTGAAAACTGCTGATTACTTCAGGGATCCTCAGCACCGTCCCATTTTACTCTTTTGCTTTTCCTAAAGCAGGTGAGATCCATCAGGATATGTATATGACCTATGATTCATGATACAGTTGGAGGATACTAGTTCATTTCTCTACAGAGCCAAAACAGTAACTCAGGCTGTTTTTCTTTAGTTTCTTCTGTGTAATTTTTTTCCATTTGTTCACCTCAGAATGATTCTACAAAAGGCTGTAAGAGAGAACACCAAACAGATCCCTCCTTCTACTGATTGAAAAGGTACTACACAAATGTGTTTCTCCTTTTCTCCCAGCTAAAAGTCGTTACTTTAATCTTCCTGTGTACCTTCTTCTTCCTTTGGGCAGAGCTCACAAGGATCACCCCATCCTTCTCCTGGCATTTTACTGCAGCAACACTTTGCCTTTGTGGTGTTGAAAGCCTTTGGCACTGAGCACTTCCCATTCTCAAAATTAGTGAAACAGAAGCTCTGGCGAGTATCTGAAAAAGAAAACTCAATTATGTGGAGCCCATGTCTCCTACCAGGTTAAACAATGCGTGTCTAGTCCTGGAAGGAATGATGTTAGGCCTGTATTTTTCTTATTATTTTGAATGCACTTTCCAACTCTCGTAAAATTTGGAATGGGCCTCCCAAAGTCCCTTTTTAGCCTTTTCACAGGGTATGTGTTATCTGTTAAAATTAGCTATTACCTTCCTCAATTGTTAAACTTACCAAAACATCTCCGTCCATTATCAGACAGCACAAAACCTGTAGGACAAATGCACTGGAAACCTCCTGGAGTGTTTGTACAAGAGCCAAAGAGACAGATGTTGGGGTCCTCATTGCACTCATTAATATCTATAAAATTTATGAGAAAAATTTCATCAGAATCCCATCAACTATCAATTCACTGGTTAAGAAACATCATTTATTTATTTATTTAACTTCAACCAGAGGTACACCTCCAATAAAACAACCAAAAGATAAAACAAGCTCCACTAACTTTTTCAAATCAGAGTGTTTCAAATCATGTTATCTGTTCGTCATATTTATAGCATAAACTTTAAATAAATGCTTTCAGACTGAAACAGAGAATGAGATATATTTATAAGAAAAATATTTTCCCATCAGCATAAAACTTCCAAAGATGAATTTTAAAACAAACTGTATGCTGGGGATTCTTTGGAATAAAAGATATATATATTTTTTTCACGTTGCCTGACTGACTCTTGAACTGACACTATAGATAGACGGAGGACTATGAGACACATTTATATTTACCAGTTTACTATGGCCACTCTCGATATGTTATTTAAAAATGTTTTCTATTTAATTAGAAACTATAGCTATGCATACTCAGTTTTTTTTTAAGTAAAGATCTTTTTATAATTATTAAAAACTAAAAGCAAAGGAGTGCGTAATATAAATTACACAGGTCTGTAAAATTGTGCAGCTGAAATAGTATCAAGCTGCATATCCTGCACCTATATAGACAAAGAGTAAGAAAAGTAATATAATAATAGACCTTTACTTTATTATTATTATTATTATCAGCAATCTTTTACTTTATTCTGTTCTGCAAATGCTGTCAGAAGAAATAACCCTCTTTGGTAAAGTAATTTCTAAAGGTAATTATAATTTAATACATTCTGAAATGTAATTTAAAATTCTCCAAAGCTATAATTGCAGGACAACTCGTTCTGAGTCTTTTAGTAATGGATTTTAGAAGAAACATTATAGGGACCTGTGGCTGCATAAACATTCTGCAGTTATATCAACACTGATCTTAAATCAAAGTGCAGGCGGGAATGGAAGTAAGCTTCATGGATGCTGAGTCACAAATTTGTAGCATCATTTTTCCTGATACTTGTTGGACTCTGTACTATACTGAATCTTAGAAAACTGATCTGTACTTAGCAAAAAAGGCAACTAGGGAAAAACAGTTTTTTGTACAGGAAAAGGTTAAGTAGTATGAGGGGAGGAGTCAGGTAGGAACAGGTCCTGTTGATGTTAAGTCTGAAAAATGTTACCTTGAGTCCACTTTTCAGAAGCTACTATAGGTATAGCATATGAGCAAACCACTGTAGCATAAGCTGGCATGTGACCAAGCTCCACAGAAACTTCCCACGGAAAGATTCCTACTACATGTTTTGAGCTACTTTATTTCCGTGAAAGAAAAGTAATCAATTTCTTAGTTAGTGTGACAGTTGCTAACTTACAAAGCTCAGCAGCTAAGCTGCAGTAATGGGATTGAAATGCTTCTCTTTTGAAGTTCTGATTGTTACTGTAAGGTGTGGCTCAGGACTAGTGGAAGAAACACTTTTTGTGGCCATGACGGACAGGCTAACCAAAAAATGGAAGCAAGTCCTCTCCCCTTCATTCCTCATAAAATAAAAGAAAATATATTAAATGTGTAGGTGAAACTAAGACTTTTTATATGGCTCCCACCTGTTTTGATTTCTCTTGCACTCAAGAAGTAATGAGCTCAAGAAGTAATCTAGCTGTACCCAACCTTCCTGAGAGAAGTAATGAATTTTTATAAAGATGTCTGCTTTTAAGATCAACAGAAAGTAATGGGGAACATCATAGGTTTCAAGAGCTGACAGATTATTAATCAAATTATTACTACAATCATATGATTTTCTAGGCATTGTCTGGTAATTTTATCTCAAAATCTTCTGGACGCATGGCAGAATGAAGAAGAATGCAATTAAGTACCCTCTACTAAGGGTAAAAATCTATTTGGCCATCACTGATACTGTCAAAACCATCAAGACTTCTCTCAGGATACTACAGTGTCATGAACAGTGATACTCCAGAAAAACCAAAAGCTTTCATTTTATATTCGTGATTTTACAACCATAGGTGATTTGAATGAATCTCAAACACAATTGCTAATGTATGGGAACAGCAGCTGCCAAAAGAAACCATAAAGCTGGCAGGCAAATTTAATCTTATGGTGTGATACAACAGAATGAGAAAGGTTTGGGGCTCAGAAAATATATCCTATTGTTGAAGACAAAAAATCAAGAAGGTTCCTATGGCCAATGGTCTTTGTTCCTGTACTCAGAAAGTTAGGATAACATAGGCCAAATCATTAATTGCTCGCTAGTCTTTTCTTCATTCCATACAAGGACAAGCTACTCATTTACTATCGGGAGTTATTTTGATGAGTGTGTCTGAGGGGTGTCAGCTACCCTCAGCAATTTGAGCTGAGAACCACGTTTCACAGTGGACAGGCAGTTGCTTATTCCGTTCTCTGACCCCACAGGAATCTAAGGCCCCCTAGGTTAGCTGCCGAAAACTAGTTGCGTGCACCTTTCTTGCCAGGTGCCCCCACATGGTATAGTTAGATGTCAATAACATTCACAGCAGTCCTGTTCTTTGCTCTCCTTGTAGCTTGAATCTATTTCTCTATCTCTGCTACACCCACTCTTAATTCACTATGCGACACTGCTCCTGAACTATGTTCAAATGAGACAGTTCTATGAACAAACAAGAACATGCAAACTGATGGAAGGTCTATTGTACTCTCATGTCCCTGTGGATCTCAGCACTTGAGAGACATACAAAACACCAAATCAGAAAACAATTGTTAGAATAAACCAATTTAAGCAATTTTTCCCATAAATTCCAAAACTTTTTCCAAATCCAAAGATTTTAAAATGTCATAGCCCTGTGAGACCAAAGGTTTCTTCATGCATTGATTGCCATTATTTTACAACATTACAATAATTACCATTTTTTCAAACATTATATAAATCCACTACACAGGTTGGTTTGTTTTATCAATAATATCTGGAAAAAAAAAAGGGGGGGGGGTCATGAAATACAGGACACCATTTTTTTGGAAAAGTAAATCCAAGTATTTTTCAGTTTGCATCAATGAAGAAATGAAAAGTACAAAACATAGCACAATACAGATCAAGGCGATATCTTGTCTTTCACTTTTAAAATCTCTTCCTGAAGACTTTAACTACTTATGCCCTTTCCCCATGATCTGAAGTAGGACAGAATTCACAATCATCAGTACGTACAACTACTTTAAAGCCAGATACTTTTAATTTTTAAATTGTTTAGAAGCAACAATTACAACTTGCCTTACCAATACAACTTTCACTCTTTACTTCATATCCCGGTGGACAGATGCATCTGAATGATCCTTCCAAATTTTGACAGGTACCAGGGGAGCATGAACCAGGTAGTGCCACACACTCATTAGTATCTTAGGAGAATAGAATCAGGAAAGGTTTAGAATCATGTAATTCTTAACAGCATTGTTCTTACATTACAAAACAGTGTTATTCATTACAAATATGGTAGAGTACCTTCCAATTTTCTAAGACATTTAAATGCACATAGATTAACTATTTCAAGCCCCAGTTACTTCTATTGTGTGACATTAAAATCATTGTCATTTTTATTTTTTCTTTTTAGATACTCAGACTGTGATCCTTCCCTCTACATAGGAGCTGATAGCTGTATTATTTCAGCTCAGCAGTACTGTAACATCTCCATGTGGTATCATACATACCAATGCAATTCTTGCCATCTAGAGTAAGTTCATATCCTTCATTACATAAACATTTGAAGGAACCAATTTCATTGAAACACCGGCCATTTCTGCACACCTGACCAAAGAAGGAACTGCACTCATCAATATCTATAAAGAAACAAACAACAACAAAAAAAAACACACAAGTGAGAGTTGAGTCCCTCCAAGAATTTAACCATTAGAATGTGTAAGCATGCACAGTATATACAGAGTGTTATAAACACACTCAAGTTGCAATGCATATATTTCCATGGAAAAGGCAAATCTTGCAGCAAGAAGGGAACAGTTGACAGTGGAAAGTAACTCTCACTCAAGTGCTTTAGGGTATATGTTCTATTTAAACAACACTCTTTTTTATGGGGTATTATAATTTTTAAACTTGCAGCATTACCTCAGCTACTGCATCTGGAGACAGTCAATTACTGCCAACTGACTGTATGATACTAACTCCAGACACAGAGAAGAAAATGTAACATGGGGTGTTCTGGACTTTATCGGGATTTTATATGTGCTCAAGTTCCCCCCTAAAACCTGCTTTGTCATTTTTCAATGTTTGGAATATGTCATTTGCTTTCCATGGGAAGATTTTCTCCTTCATAGCAGTTCTGAAAATGAGGTTTGAAATGCTTATTAGTTAAGAGTTACTTTAATAAGGCAAAATGAAAGAAACACTGCATAATTCAGTAATGTATTACAGATGAGTAATACGGATGAGAAAGTTTAAGAAATGAAAATCAAGGAGATTGGATAAGTATCACGGTGTAAGAACAACTTACACTTCACTGTTGTAAAACACTTTAATTTGAATGATGAAAACTAACATCAATTTTACTGAAAAGGTTTTAGGTCTTCTTCAGAAGTGTTAAGAACCAGCTCCTGTACAAGATGTACCTTCTGCTTCAGCCAGTACAGACCTGCCTGGTTACTAGTTTATTCCACAGTGTATTTCTTCTGTGTGACAGTTCCACAAGTACAAATACTTCCAGACTATTATATTGGGATGGGCTTAAACTGAATGACCGGGATGGCTTGGAAGAAAGATGTGGGGCTCTCCAGGCTGTCAAGAGGCAAGCTCACGAAAGCCAAGTCTCTGAGTCAGCTTGAGCTCCTCAGCCTCCTTGAAGGCACAGCCTGGAGGATGCTCAGAGGCACAGCCTACTGGATGCTCCTGGCAGTAGCCTGGCAGCTGTACTGCTATGGGAAAGAAACTCCTTGGCAAAGACTGCCGTTCTTTGGCTGCAGTCTCTTCTTTCTTGAACAAGTTTTGAATTTTCTCTTTCCTGGAGAAGGACAGGATTTAAAATACTTATTTAAAATGTTTTAGTTCTCTCCTGAACCACAAAGGAAATGGTAGACTTTGTTTTGTCTTTATTCTGTAGCAGAAAGGAATCTGAAGGCTTCTGTTTTGGCTTAGGCTTTGCACAAGGCAGAGGATCTCCAGAGACTTATGAGTCTGTTCTTCAGCCTAGGAAGATTTTATTTTCTTTATCACAAATATTTAAATTATCCAAAACTATCAGATATTCTGGTGTTCTCCACTTTTAAGGAATAGGAAATAGCAATGCCTCTGTGTAAGCAGAGTTTGTCTTAGGAAATTTAGGTGATTAGCCGTGCTTGCTTTCTTATTGCTGGTCTCATTCCTTTTTCACACCGTGCACAAGCTTCAAACAATATGGTGAAATAAAGAAATGATTTTAAATTCCTTAGGTAACTCTGGTGTTATGTTATTATTCAAACTTATTGTGAGTGGCTCCTATGGACTTTGCCAGTAGTCAAGGACATTTGCTGTAATTGCCCAAGAAATCTAATGGGGATGAGGACTGCATTAAAATGACAATGAACTGTAAGGCTGCCCCAGTGGTCAAGAGCTTTAGGGATTACATTATCTCAAGCTGGATGGTAAAACATATTCTGAATTTATTTTCAAAAATTATAATAATGGTTAACCTCTAGGGTTGGTAGCTGTATCAATTACTGCACTCAATTAACTTCCCTAGCACCCTGAAACATCTGTTTGAGTTTTAACTATATACATCCTCCTTGGCATACTAACCCAGCCACAATGAAAGCATGGTTTGGATTACATCACCTACCCATACAATCATTATTATGAGTTAATTCAAATCCTGGATAACACAGACAGTTATATGATCCAACTGTGTTTTTACATGTTCCGTTTCCACATGGATGGCGTTCACATTCATCAACATCTGCAAAGAGAAACAAAATTATATGCTAGAATTTATTTTTACAGGTATTTGTTAAGGTGATGTCTTTGCACGCAGTGACGATACTCTAAACCTGTAACATCTGTCACATTTTTTATTTATACTACTGATTTTTACAGCATTGTGTGCAAAGTTCTGGGCATGTGTAGGAAAACACTACATATGACACTTATTTTTCATTTGTATTTTAAAAGCTATTGCTACATGTAAAGATCAAAATAAGTGCATATGCAGTACCATGAAGCTTTCTTTTTATTTTCCTTCGTAAAACTTCATTTCTTAATGTGCACTAGTGATCTGAAATCAGTACAAAGGATTGAGCATCAAAGTCTCAGAACTATCTCAAAATTCATATACACCTCTTACTCTAATGCACATGAAAACCTGTTCAAAACACTCTATAAAGGAGTTATGTATCATTGTTCACAATGACGTTTGCATACGTAAATTCATTATGTTATTATTACTTTCAGAAATATAAAGACTGCCTTCAAACTCTTGGATACATCCATTTTTTAATGCACTAGAATTCAATGTTTTCTACTGTGTATTTGAGTGCTGTTTGGATTTTCATGGGGATATGAAGGTTATTTGTCTCCGAGTTCTTGTGGACTTTCTGAAACATTTGTTTATTTATATATTTATAACATTTATTTACAGATGGTAAACAATTTGTTATAGGATTGTTTCCATAACCTGTAATTGTCAAGATTTGTATTTCAGACTGCATTTCAGTCAAAATTTTTATTTCAGACTATGAAAGACAAATTTCAGTTTTAGAATTATTATTGTTTCAAGTAACCATGTTCTGGAAATTTTGCATTGTTAACAGAAGTCACTTTCTGAAATATCTTTTTCAGGTGATTTGACAAATATGATTTAGTTCAAAAATGGGAAGACTCAAAGCATATATGAATATATAATATTATGGGAACAGGTTTTCAATGCCCCCATGAAATAGAAGTATGAACACACCTGTGTTATAGAGGTCACTGAATGTCGCTAGTGCTTAGAGCTGACATTTAGTTTTTTTTTTCAAAGAGAACCAAATTCACACATGCCTCACATCTTTCTTTAAATATCCTTTAGAATTTAATATTTAACATTAAAAAAGAAAAGAAAAACACTCTTATTTTGCTATCAGCTTATTTCTTAATGTCATCTCTTTCATGTCATCATCTGAATATAAAATTAGTATAGATTACATTGTGTGGGATTCTATTTTTTTAATGAAGTAGGAACTCAATAAAATTTGAAATAATTGAAAAAAAATCTGTATTTTTTTCTCCAGACTCTATTGCTCTGTAGTATCACCTGTAAATTTTTCTTTCAAATGAGTCTTTATCATGCATTTTTGTGAAAATGGGGTTAACATGTTCTTCGGTAATACGGAGCTACCTCTGAAAATATTGTGATTTTTTTCTCCTTTCTCCAAGGACAACTTCACATACTTTAATCACAAAAACTCAAAGACATATGAATCAGCCTTTCAATGCCATTATATTCTTTTTATACAATTAAAAAAAAGAATTAACTCATTCCCCTCTATTATCCTCTCTTTTAAAACCACAAAAGTGTATTCTTTCCATACCCATGCACATAGTCTGGTCTTGAGATGCCTTAAAACCATTGTGACATATGCACTGGTAACTTCCTTGCATGTCCACACATAAACCATGACTGCAAACATTAGGAATTTCCAGACATTCATTGCGATCTATAACAAAAATATAAAACAGATGGTACACATTATTGACTTTTATTATTCATTCATGTTACACAAACATGTTTTTACAATCTGTTATTATTATTAAAACCAGACTCAAAATTATCCATAACTAAACCTGAATCATAACAAAATTTCATTTTATAAGAACTTCTTGCCTATACACCTCAAGGTCAAAACTACTGTTAGTATTTGGTTGATACCTCAAGAATGTTCTTTAAAAGTTTCACTCTGTCTTTTCTTCCCTTGCACAGAGAAACAGGGCTATAAAATAAAAACTGCTACATAAAACACACAGCAGAATATGCAAGGTAACAGAAAATAAACATTACTTTTACCCTTCAAAAGAATCAAATACAGACCCTTGATTACGTACAAACAGATTCAGACTAGAAAAATCAACTGATTTCTTACCAACACAAGCACCATTGGGTGAAAGTTTAAAACCAGCAGCACATTCACAGCGGTAACTACCAGGACTGTTGATACAGTCCGCGTTTCTTTGACAGAGATTGTCTCCATTGCTGCACTCATCAATATCTGAAATACCAAGAGTCATAGTAAGAAACCACAAGATGCATATTCCTGCCTAGTGTTTAGACTGTATAGTCAGTCTTGTGCAAGACTGGTCTTCATAGGCCTTCCTGAGCAAAGTATGAAGTTGCTGACCTTCAGCCTCCTGTGCCATACGTGCAAATGAAAAGCAACATCAATAGAATTTTATCAACAGCACAGTTTTTGGATGAAGGAGGATCCTATGAATCCAACTCCCTATATACTGAAGCAGTCATGCAGTTTTAAACAAGTACCTGAAAAAATTTATTCTTTGTAGTAAGTTCCTCTGTACATTTATGTATTTTAAACAAAAGAACGTTTTGAAGTGAAAAAGTAAGTGGCACAGTTTGTTAGCAACTTAGGGCACAAGTGTCATCAGCACAAGACACTTAAACACCAATGACAAAACTACTATTGACTTCAGGACACACAAAATTTCACTACTATCTTCTATGAATATATGATACTTCTTTACTGATAAACCCACAAAAGAACAGATATAAGGGGGAAAAATCAAGGGAACTTTTTCTTCAAACAAGTTTTAACAAAAATTAATAAAAAATACCATAAGACCATAATAAAATGAAGCATTTAATTTACCTCTTATTTAGGAGCCAGCGGGTTGCTTGACACAAAACTATGACAAACTGTATTGAGTGCGTATGCATATGTATTAGAGACAAACACATCACAAACTCATTTATGGATTTGACCCCTACAAGAAAGCAAGTTCACAACCTGTCCCTTAGAGCCTGAAAAACATGTAATTTAAATGTTCCCCTTCCCTTTATGATAATTATGCTTATGTGAACTAAGTAGAAAATAATGTCACTTCAAATCACCTTCACAGACCAAGAGCAGGTCATTGTAGCTGAATCCAGTGGGGCACTCACAGCGGAAGCTGCCAATCTGATTGATGCAAACACCATTTGCACAGATTCCTGGGATCTCCTTACATTCATCGATGTCTGAAAGTCAGATGAGCTTGTCAAAATACAGTGCTTCTTGACTTTATGTACAATATGGTTTCTCAATTGCACTGTTTTTTATACTGAGATGAGAAGTTCCTTTTAATTTACTTAAACTACTAATTATATACAGGGTATAAATCAAAACATATGCCTGTTACAAGAAAAAATAAACTATGTGAAGTTCAGCAAGTGATCAAAACAGAGAAATACTAAATATTAGCAAGATGCAGAAGTGTTACAAATGTGCTGATGAGTCCAACAAAATTTTTGAAGGCAAAACCTTCAAAAAAATCGCCAAACCTTCAGAAAAACAAACCTTCAGGAGGGGGGAGGAAAAGATCATTATCAAAATGATCAAAAGTTATCTCTCTCCTATGAAGAAAGGCAGACAGCTGGGGATGTTCACCCTGAAGAAGAGAAGGCTCTGGGGAAACCTCAATGCAGCTTTTCAATACTTAAAGGGGGCTTATAAAATAGATGGAGAGCAACTTTTTGCTTGTGCAGATATTGTTAGGACAAGGGGGAATGGCTTTAAAGTGAAAGAGGGGAGACTTAGATTAGATATTAGGAGGAAATTCTTCACTCAGATGGTGGTGAGGCACTGGAACAGGCTGCCCAGAGAAGCTGTGGATGCTCCGTCCCTGGAGGTGTTCAAGGCCTGGCTGGATGAGGCCCTGGGCAACCTGATCTAGTGGGTGGCATCTCTGCCTACTGCAGGGGGTTGGAACTGGATGAGTTTTAAGGTCCCTTCCAACCCAAGCTGTTCTATGGTTCTACGATTCTGTGAAAATGGAGGAATCAAAAAATATAAACAACAAGCCATTATAACTTTGCTCTCACACTCTGTCTCACCATCAGAACTTCAGAATGAATTAGAATTTTATTTTATGAAATACTCATTTTAGTCCACTATTATGGAGCTGCACCAATCTTATGCATAACATCTTTTGGTTATCTTCAGGAAGTTTATTGAAACTTACCAACAGCTTTTCCAGTATGAATATCAAAAGTAAAGCCAGGAATATTCCCACATATGTTTTTGAATTCAGCTACAGCAAAACAAAGAAAAATGCATTTTTAGTGAGTATTTATAAATCTCTCAATTACTTGTAGTTTTCTCAGAGCAGATAGAAGCCAAATTTACGCAGAAGAGAGAGCAATTGCCTTCTGTACAAATTATACTGAAAATTCAGGTTGCCAATAAATGAATGCAAACTGGAACACTAATTCATACTTGTTTTTTTGCAAATCTTCGCAGACTTTGGCACAAGAACAAATGTCTGGTTTGAGCAAGCAGAGCTTCAGTTTGTTTTAAATAGAACTCAATAACTTACCATTTAAGGTTCATTATTGCTTTCTAGAAATCTGTAGAGAGAATCTGCAGCAACACTTCCAGAAAGAAGTAAATTTAACTTACTGGTACCCAGAGTGGTGATAATTTATTTCTCTTCTGGTTGTTGTCTTAGTTTCTTGATCCTCTATATTTCAATGGCAGCTTTTCATTAGTTTAAAATTTGGTTAAGTTTAATCACTGGCATTATAACTTGAGTAATTCTTATTTCCCTTAAACCAAATGTTCTTTATTAAAATTTCTGCAAATGTAGTTGATAATTGCGCAGAATGTGATTTGGCAAAATAATTTTTTCACATTCAAATATTCTTATTTCTTGTACAAGCTGACTAGAATCCAGTATATAAACCTCAGCATTTTCTTCTGTGCTGCTCGTTAGTGACTGTTTAATGCCTACTGACGTTACTCTTGTACTACACAATAATCTCAGAGCTCACTGCCACCATGTTTTACCATCCAGAAATTTTGTGTTCTATTAACATTTATAAGATTTAAGGTTTTCTTTATAACAATTGTTTTCTGCATGGAGATTTATGCCATTTATATTGTTGTTAAACCAGTGAAACACACATTATGGGTAAAAAGAGGGCCCTGTGTTCACTACCTTATCCCCATGGATGATGACAATCTAGTTCTGTAATAATGCCTAACGTCAGTTCTGGGAGAATGAAGAAGAAGCTCAGAGAGTTGCAGGCCTTCTTTCCTTCTGTGCTATGTTACCTATGTATTTCGTATGTTCTATTTAATAGAGTTCTTTCATATTTTTTCAGTTTGTAATGTGTAGAAAAAATTGCATGTAATTACGTAAGGACTGTAGTATAATGCTTTTATAGAGACTGCCAAATTAGTAATGCACAAACACTTCAGAGATTTACTTTCTGAAAGCTTGACTTTTTACTATTTGCAACAATGACTTTAAAAAGTATTTACAAAAACCACATACTTATCACTATATTATTTTTCACAGGAAAAAAGATCTATCACATAACAGGGAAAAAACTCTTTGAAGTCAAGCACTACCCAGATGATCCAACCATGAAGAGAGTTCTGCAAATACTTAGTTACTTTTTAGCAGCGAAACAGCTTTTTACACTTATTTGGGTGGGGAAAAAAAAAAAAAAAGAAACAAGAAAGATTATTCTGTTTAAAGCCTGTATGGTGATGGTTATGATCTATATTATGTGTAAAACCGAGCAAGATAATCTTTCCTACCTGAAGTCATCAAACAGAGATTAATAGTTAAGCATAAATATATGAAAAGGAAGAGAGAACACAGTTCACAAAGAAAAAAATTGCAAATTAATTGGCCTGTGAAGTTAATTTAGAGGAACAATATAATTCTCATCAGAGCAGAATAATACTTTTAATGAGGTACTGGGCTCAGTCTAGCAAACTGGTTAGGGTCAGTATATCATAACCCGTCTGTGATGTGTAGCCCCCACCCAGATTTCAGTACAACTGATTATATCCTGTAACTTCAGCTATTCAAGCATTTACGCTAGGAATAAGTGTTTAATCCCTCAAACAATCTCTTTTCATGGTGAAAGAGCATCAGCCATGTTTCCAGATATAGTAAAGGCATTTAAAAGAGCTAACAAGGCAATACTGAAGTATTTCAGGAAATATTTTAACCCAATAACTTCTTGTAGACTGTCTCAGTGAAGTTGTTTTAACAAAGATTTAAAAACTGCAGCAGTTCTTGAAAACTTGTCTTAACAATTTAAAAGGAGAATTCTCTCCTCCATGCAAGAATATTAATTGCATGAATCCCTGCTAATACTTTGGTATATTTTTTTCATATGTTGTCATCCTGATGACAATTTTATGTTGCAAAGACAAATGACTATGGAAAAGAATTTTATGAGCTCTCTCTGATAGCAAACATGTATTTCCTCTCTCAAGCTTATTTTCAGCCCCCATTCCTGACTGCTAGAAACATTCCTTCATTTTCCCTCCTCCTACTTAAGAAAGAAACGGAAGAGGGTGTTTTTCTTTTCAGTCCCATTTTCCTCCTCTTTACTGCTTGTGGGAGAAAATCTTCCCTAATTATCTGCTATTTCCCTTACGTCACCAGAATAAACCATGTGGAATGAAAGGAATACACTATTTACACTAACACAACAGAGGATGCACCCCCAAAAGTATGGCTTTAGTGGTACTAGATTGTTGCAAAGTGAATTAAACAGTAAAATGTATATATATTAAACAGTTATTTTATCTAGGCAACTTTGTTCTTTTTACAAATGTAAGAGTATTTTAATGAAGCCCAGGTGCTACTGTCAGGTTTCCAAGTTGGTGATTCTCTCACCAACAATTTTTCTGAGTTGAGCTTTCAAGCGTGATTTGTTCCAGGCAAGAAACTCCATAAAGACTAACTGAAAAAGGACTGAGTACCTTTTTATTTTCACTTCATTTTGTAGAAGGAAATTTTTACTTCCCTTTACTATGCCCTACTTACAGAGCTTTTGCAAGTTAATCACCTTCAGTAGAGGTAATGTAAAAACAACCAAGAGGATCACGCTCAGATTTGAGACACAAGTGAAAAATCTAGAAAGGCAATACACTCAGGTTACGAAACACAATCTTTGTGTTCAAACAGAGATTAGGACTACAAGGATAAATGTATCCCTTGCTATGCAGTTACTAAATTATGCTATCCTAAATCAATGATCCTGGAAGGCTGATCAGGCAGCAGACATCTCTTTCTTTCCAGGCCTTTATGTTCACCTCCACTCAGGGGGACCTGACAGTATTTTCTTCCCTTGTCCCTGATCTCACTGACAGCAGAGAGGGAAAATGTGCACATTCTTCCTGTATCTTTTATTCAACCTGGGTGAATGATTGGTTTCCTCGACTATTGAGGCTGTATCTTTCCTCTGCAGAAATGGAAGAAATATCTAGACCTGTTTAGCACAGCAAGACTTATTCCAACCAGTGAGAAGATGGCAGAGTATTTGTCACACTGTTTTAGCATAACAACTCCATACAATGCTACAGGCTTGGGGCAGAATGGTTGGAAAGCTGTGCAGAGGACAAAGATCTGGAGGTGTTGCTTGACACTTGCCTCAACATGAGCCGGCACTGTGTCCAGGTGTCCAAGAAGGCCAATGGCATCCTGGCTTGTATCAGGAATAGTGTAACCAGCAGGACCAGGGAGGTGATTGTCCCCCTGTACTCAGCTCTGGTGAGGCCGCACCTTGAGTACAGTTTTGGGCCCTTTACTACAAGGAGGACATCGAGGACCTGGAGCGTATCCAGAGAAGGGCTACAAAGCTGGTGACAGAGGAGTGACTGAGGGACCTAGGGTTGTTTAGTCTGGAGAAGAGAAAGCTCAGGGGAGACCTCACTACTCTCTACAGCTACCTGAGAGGAAAGTGTGGGGAGCTGGGGATCAGCCTCTTCTCACAGATAACCAGTGATATGAAAAGAGGAAATGGCCTCAAGTTGCGACAGGGGAGGTTCAGGATGGAGATTAGGAGAAATTAGGAGAAATTCTCAGAAAAAGTAGTTAGGCACTGGAACAGGTTGCCCAGGGAAGTGGTGGAGTCACTGTCCCTGGGGGTGTTTTAGGAAAGGTTGGATATGGTGCTTAGGGACATGGTTTAGTGGATAATATTGGTGGTAGGTGGATAGTTGGACTACATGATCATGGAGGTCTTTTCAACCTTAATGATTATATGATACTGTGATTTTGGCAAAGTTTTTTGGGGGCCTGAAATTTCAACTTCAGCTAATATGCTGAAGGAGCAGATGCACAAAGAATGTAAGAAAATTGAATGATTATGGTAGGCTTTACCCGTTCCTGGAGTTGGACATGGTTCACAAGGTTTATTCCAGGCTTTCCCAACATTGTATGTGCAGCAACACATCCTTTTGGTCACATTGAAGGGCAGTTCATTCTCACAGGAGGTTCCATTATAGCTTCTGTAGCAAAAGCTTTTCCTCATGTCTAGATGTGAGAGAAGAATCACTTATGAAGTAACCAATGAATTGATTTAAGTAAATATCTACCCCCATGAACCAAGAGAGTAATTCATTAACTCTGGCTTCTGAATGCAATCCAAAAATGTGCACAGATACACTCAGAAATCATTTAAGGATTGCACTCCTCTAACTTTTTGTACTAGACTTACCTGAAATGACAAAGGGTTAAAAGCAACATTCCCAAGAAATCAGAAACAAACTGTAGATGCCCATCAGATCCATCTATATATCAAACCCTACTATTGGAAATGGATGGTGAAAATAAAAAATATTTCTGAGCTCTGTTAAAGAATAAGACCATGAGAACACTGCATTTGGCTCTCTTTCCTGGCTACATGACACAACCTCCTGGGAGTTAAAGGTAGGAAAAAGCTATAATAGAACTTAAGTTTATGAAAAAACGTAACAGCTGCAAGTCCAGTTTTCTGGTGCGAGACTTTAAAGACTTCAGAATTGACCACATGAAAAAGGAAATTTTAGAGCAGGGAGTCTGGTTCCAAAACAGGTTGATATCTAGACAGTTATAGTAAAGATGACATTTTGCATACCCATGCAGTTATGTCCTCCATTGACCTGCATATATTCAGGAGGGCAAATGCAGGTGTAGTTCCCCAGGGTATTGTAGCAGGTTCCAGGACCACAGACACCCGGATGTGCAACACATTCATCAATATCTAGAGACCAAGTGAAAAAAATATAATTAACGATGAGAAGGAAGACCAACCCCAGCACATATTTCTGAGAAACACAGCCAAAATATACTAAGATAAGAAAAATGTTGCATATAAAGGCTAGTTTGGGAAGTACAGTTCAGATTTGGGTCAATACAGGGAATGTAGTAAAACTAGTAGGCAATATAAGGCACTGAAGCTGGAATTTACAAATCATGAATAACCACCTTATCTATATACTATATAGAAAATACACATATCTGAGATCTAGTATATAAACATTAGTATATGCAAATGTTACATTTCAAGTTTAATATTAATCATATCAATAATGCCCAAGACAATGATTTTAGAAAAGATTTTTGGTAAGAGAGTGGATAGCTACACTGTGGTAAGAGTGTGTGGCCACAGCCACTTTTGGATTTAAGGCTAAAACATTGTTTTTCATCATAGCTGCACTGTGATAAAACAATTTCAAGGGACTCAACCTTCACAGATTCTCGTCTCTTCACTGAGGTAGTAGCCTTTTGGACATTCACACTGGAAGCTGCCAAAAGTATTGATGCAATTTCCACCTTGACAGAGACCTGGCAGCTCCTGACATTCATCAATGTCTAAAAAAAAAAGAGACAAAAACTTACTTTCAATCCAGAATTAAAAGAAACATCAGACTGTAAGTACTCCCCTGAAATTTTACCAACTAGTAGCTTTTAACTGTCACGTGGATTTTTGTTGCTTCTAAATTGCACTTTATGAAAGTATGGATGTGATGCTCATTCTCTCCTATATAACTAGTTTTTCCGGAGCACGTTTCAGCTTGATGAGCACCTGGAGTTCAGCTTCTGTTACTGTTTACAGGAATTTGGCATCTAATTCCCCATTCCTTCATGCTCACTGGAACCATGGTTTCTTTGTCCAATGAATGTTTCCTGAAACTTATACCTTCCACTGATAAACTATAATTTTCATAGAAGACTTACTCTTCAGGGCCAATTTCAAAGTTCAGCTCAAGGAAGGAGGCACACAAAAGGTATGAGATCAGTTTATTTTCCTACTGAAATGTTGCTGGACTTCTTCAATGTTCTTTTACAATGCTCCTTTTCACCATGCTATTGTTCAACTCATATTAACTTTTTGGTTTGCAATAAATGTAATGGCTTCTTCAAAATACAGTTCATGCATTTATCTCAACAAAGATGGCATTTTTTTTTATTACCAAATTTCATTGTCATTTACGATGAACTCACCTTCTAAAATAATAGTGATGGGATTTGGTCTGAATCCTTCTCCTCCTGGACAGAGAGTATTGTATTCCGCTAAAGTAAAGTATAACAAGAGAGAGCATGTCAGTTATATGAAGAATAAAGTGCTAAGAATAGAAACAAAGCATTTCATTTGTGTTTCTAACACTTCTTTTTCCCTACTGCCATTATTCTTCTACCTTCCTTGGACTATTTACTGGAAACAAAGCAAGTCTGCTTTGACCATTACCATAACCTTGGATATTCTTATAGGCAGGGACAAAACTGTTTCCTTCATTTTCTGCCTGTATAAGATATATATGCATCCTCCACTTTTAGCTTTTACTAGTTCTTCAATACAAAACACCAGTATACAATAGATAAAGAGAGATGTTAAAATTGCAATTCATACTATTATGAGACTGTTAAGAATAAGCTGCTTTATATTTCTTTTGCATTATTTCATATATCTACAAAGTTGGTAAGTATCACTGCGTAACAGTTTTGAAAGTACTTAAGGGTGACAAAAATTGTTATATAACAGTTACCAAGGTTCCCTTTGAGAACCACCACAGTTCTTTGAATTAAAGACATAATTTGAATTCTAAGCTTTAGTCATGTGTTTATTACCCTACCAACGTGGAGCTGCTGATTAAAAATTGCAAACAGATGTATGCAATATATTCAGATTCTCGAAGTAAATCGGTTTCTTAAATGATAATATAGTAAAAGATTTCAAATATTTTTTCTAGTCCTTAGTAGTATCTTTTATAATAATCTTCTATAATAAGAGGGCAGGGGAAAATATGAGAACATTTCCTTACTGCTGTTTACAGGGGGACACGTCTCACAGGGGTTTCCCCAAGCTTTTCCCAGAGAGCAGCAGCACGAGGAACGACTGACTCCAACTCCAATTTCAGTATTGCAGGATAGGCTTCCATCCCCTCGTGGTCCATACTTCAGGTAGCAATTGCCAACACGATTATCTACATATAAAGCACATATGGCTACAGCTGCACAAAATAATCTGGGCAAAGCAACAGTAGGCATTCATTTTAATATTCCATATCTAGAAGCAGGAATTTGGATAACATCATTCTTTTAAAGTCACTGGCAAGCTGAAAACATTCATGTATGCTGCTACTGATGTTGAGAGAGATAGCATGCAGAAAAGGTACCTTCAGCCTCCTAAGAACCCAGAGAACAGTTTTAAATGTTCGAGTATCTTCCAGAGATACACCATACTCTAGTGTAGAACATACACTATTCCCAGTCTTTCAATCCAGAAAACATCCAGAAGCCTTGCTGCAGTTTGCTGATAATACTTCTTCTCTATTTTCTGATTTTGACTAGGCTGAATTCCACTCTCTTGTGGAAATTAGAAGTTACCTATTTCTCTATGGAACTGCAGAAAAAAAGTGCCATCTGTCATTGCACTGGAAGAGCTCTACTAGCAAAAAAAAAAAAAAAAAAAGAAAAATCTCCAAAAATCATTAGCATTGAAGAAAATAATCTAAACATCCAGAAACTTTGAGGAAAAATTGTTAGTTCACTCAAACTGTAACTTCATGATGTAGACAACAATTGGCATTGGTAGAATGAGCAATGAATCCACTAAGAGAAATAAAGCTTTGAGTTTTCTTTCTACTGCCAATACTACCTCCTTGTTCTGTATAAATAACAAGTAACTAGCAGTGAATCATAAATACAAGGAATGAGAAGACAGTCAATTATGACAGTATTTCCTATTACAGTCAAATAAGAAGAAATTAATTTCCTCAAGTTTAGTATTATAATTTTAAAGATCACAGATATGAATTAACTTGCTATCAAAGTATGCCACTAAAGAAGCATAGAAACAACTTGGAATAAAGATGATATATTCATTTTATAAAGGCCACAGTGTCTTTCTGCATTTTTACTATTTCTGTTAATAGTATAACTAAGAAACTTGTATATGAATTTTTGAATGGTTTTCTAAATGCATATTTTACCCAGAGATACCACATTTTTAATTTACTACTTGCAGCAAGTGCCACACACTACATTCTTAGCATTTTACATGGAGTGAGATGAACCAAGTATCATAAATATGTGTAGTTCATCCTTTCAAAATCTTCAGAGTTTAACAAATGTCTTGATATGACATGGCTTTTTAAATTATCTTGAGATTTGGTACATATCACTGATCAGCCCATGTTGAGTGGAAGTCCTTTTTTATTTATTTATTTTAAATTTATTACATTTTTTTAAATTAATAACAGATTCCTAGTAATAAATACAAGCTTTACAATTTGTTAAGGCTACAAAATAATATTAAGTTAGATCAAAGTAACATGAACAGCCTTTCCAAAAAAGAAAAAAAGGGCATATCCTGTTGTTCTCATTATGGACTTGAGCTGAAAAAAACCCAAACACTTATTCTCAGAATACCTATTTCCTCGTGTTCTCAGAGGAACTGCATGCTCTTCTCCATTTGTGACAGTGGGAGACATCTGCCTTTTTACGTGAAGCCGAGATTTGGCTTCATGGTTCTTGAGAAAAGTGGGAAAAAAAAGAGCTTTTTGGAAGATGACTTCGGCTAAAGACCTCAGGTCCATTACGAGCAATAGGAGATAATAGTCCTTGGAAAGAAGGCAGAGTGTGGAATTCTCTAGCAGAGTATCAATACGGAGTCCATAAAGGGTTTTAGGTTTCGGTTTACTACTCACATGAACTGTCTTGACAAGGCACCATGTTCTTCTTTGCCAAGGATAATAATTCTGTTCCTTCTGAGAGGAATTGGAATTAAAATTCCACTTTTTGCTCAAGCGTGCAAGAGATAGTTGCTATTGAAGAGAACCAGAAGTACTGTCCTTTGACAAGAAGTTTCTGGAACATTTTTTGGCACAACTGTTTAATTCCAGAAGTAAGAAAATTTCATGTATCTTGGTAAGGTCTACTGGCCTGTGTCTTTTGTTGTTGTTTTTGTTGTTTTGTTTTGTTTTTCCCCAAGTGACTACAATCTTAGAGTGAAAAATGGGTAAGGCTTTACAGTTGCAAATGACCCAAACTTCACTGTCACTGAAGCTGCAATTTGGACTTGCAGTCCTGAGACTATAAAGGATCACAAGCAAACTGAACTTTAATTCTTCCCTCTTTGGACTGCATAAGTCAGTATGGTAGGCATATCCAAAGTACACCACCTCTTAAAACAGAATTAGTATAGCTGCACTGGAATGGCAACTGTCTTGGTGTTTCCTTTGCCCATGTTAACTCATTTAATCCTCTAGAAATTTTATAAATGAGAACTGCTGGTGAAAGGAAACAGATCAAAACCTAACAATGTTTAAAATCATATAACATAGTATAACTAAGATGTCTTTATTTACGCTTGATGCCCCCATCTCTTAAAGGGCTTCTAAAAAAAGGGCACTGAAGTGTCATTTCATTCATGGAACAGGACTTACTTAGTATCTTAATCTGATGATATTTCACGGGAAGCAGAGTCTTTGCACACTCCTATTAAAAACAAAAGCTGAATGTTCAGTGAATGTTTTTTGCATTTCATCATGAAATCAGGCAATAGAGAGATGTAAATTGTGCATCTGAGAGTTATAGTTCCTGCCACATAGACAAAAGGATTCCAGTTCTGCCAATCTCTGAAACTGAGGTTAAAACAAAACAAAACAAACAAAAAACATGTTTGTGCATCAGTCTAAGCCTCGGGAACTTCTCTTTTCTGTGCAGGCAGTCACTGAGGAACTAAAAATATTTCTTACACAGGGGAAAGGAAAAGAGTGCTTTAGTATCAGAGAGAGGCCTAGTAGTACTTCTGCAAGACAGAAATAAGGTAGGGTCAAACAGTTTTTCTTTCACTTTCTTATTAAACTTTTTTTTTTTCTTCTGAGAGGGAGGACTTGCTCTCTCACTTGGGACTCTACAGTTGCTACAGAGAATATACACAGAAAAGAGAGACATATGGAAAAGATGAGCAATAAAATGTGTTCTGAAGGAAATATGCATTTCTACAGAAATGATTTGTTTAGAATATATTTATTTATTACCATACTATAGTAGTATTGCCAATATTTAGAAAATGGGCAGATTTCTACTTCCCAATTTGTGCAAATCTGAGTCTTCCCAAAGTATTAAAATTAAAAAGGCTGTTTTCCAAATAAAAAGCTAAAAGGCTTTCCCAGGATCCCACACAAATCTTTATGGCTGAACTTTGGCCCTTCTCTCAACCTTATCTTCCCGAAAACTTCCCTAGACTGATCGCGCTTATATATCCTAATCACATGACAGTGGAAAAACGTAATGAAAGTAGAAGATACAATGAAAATTCCCTTTATGTCAGTATAAGCCAGAGATGATTATGCCAGAGAGAACTAAACTACAGTGAAATGTGCTTTTTAGTTTGTTTTTAGTTAAACAGGTACCACAAGCAGTTTTAATTCCGGTTTAGACTTAACTTAAACAAAGAACTGGTGACTTTCAGGAAAATGGAAATGCAGATAATATATGTTTGAACAAATAAAAAAAGTGTATTTTAAAGACTTTATAAACACCATCGATCATTTACAATAACTAACAAGCTATAGAAAACTATACAGAAGGATCAGCAAGTGAATGATAATTTTTGTATCTTGCTACCCTCATGTGCATCAAAACAGGCACCCTCCCTTCGAAGAGAGGCCAAAACTACCCATGTTTGATATATCTACTATCCATCTAATATGATTATACATTTGATTTCTACAGTGATGTTTTAGGTGGCTTTTACTTACCCACACAACCCACCCCGGTAGGATTCAGCTGGAAATCTGGAGGGCAATTACATTCATACCTCCCAGGAGTATTTACGCAGAGACCATTAACACAGTTAATGGGATCAGCACATTCATCAATATCTGAAATAGGAAGGCTATGTTTATAAATCCATTCACTTGATGGAAAAGAGGAATCATTTTACATTTTAAAGCAAAATGGGCAAGAAAATTTCAAATACAAGTTATTTCTACCTGAAAATGAAGCAAAGAGCTGCTAATAATTCATCAAACACTTAAGAATAACCATTGTACAGCTGCGTATATAAGAAGCATTTTTTAAATTTAATTCTTAAACTAAATCAAAAGCTTACAATGCTAAAAACTTGTTATTTGGTGGAGAAAGAATGCGCTTGCATAGTTGCTAGAGAATATAATGCATGTTGTGAACTCCTGTTTCAATTAACCCGATGCAATTAGAAAGGTATTTTAGCCTTGACATATTTCTGAACAGAAGAAATATACCTGTACAGTTTCCTCCGGTTCTATCTAGTTCATAGCCATCATCACAGATGCAATGAAACATTCCTGGTAGATTATTGCAGGTACCAAATACACATATATTTTGGAAGGAGCATTCATCGATATCTGAAGAAATATATTAAGAAAATTAGATACTGTTACCATATTAGTACTATAGTAGTGTTGTATTGCAAAGTGCAAATGTAGACACATGTAACTTCTGAGTGGAAGAAAATTAATAAAAGACAAAAAAAAAATAGGCAGGTACTGTCTTATAGCAAGATTCCTAAATTTCTAAAATAAAGCATCTGTGTAAAAGGCGAATTCAGCTCTAGCATGCCTTAGTGAGCTATTTTTAGCAGAGACAGGAAAGCAGACAGCATTGATACCGTTTTACTAAGCACAGCTAAATTTTCACTTGGAATTCTGGGTACAGAGCTCTGTTCAGGAGTGATGAGCTAAAACTAGAAGAGGTGTAAAAAAGGAATATTAAAATGATCAGAGTAACGAAAGATCTATGGTGAACTTGGCTTGCTTGCCTTAGTCGAAGCTTGAGAAGTGATATAATGCCTCTTTATAGGAACATATGAGAAAGGGTAACTTTGGAATGGTGGGGAATGGGGATAAATATTTAGGTGAAAAAGAAATTTAAGATAAATGCCTAGTATTCAATGGTTCTCAATTAATTTAAACTGGAAATTAAAGAAAGTTTTCTAAGTTGGACTATAGCCATGAAATGAACTCTGAATTGGGTCAGGAAGATAATCTGTGTTAAGATAAAGCTTTATAAAGTTGTGGAAGAGACTATCATTGAGAAGTTAACATACTAACATCTCAAGGAATTTCTGAAGAAATTGGGTGAAATATTACAATTATCACACTAAATAACAGGCTTTGGATTTTATCCCTTGATGGCAGAAATCAGCCAAGGAGTCACCCTATCACAGGACAAATTAATACATCAACTTAAAAAAACAAAACAAAACAAAAGAATTCCTCTACAGCATTCAGCATCCATACATTCTAGTTCTTGAACAGTGTAATTTAATCTATGCAATGCTTTCAGATTTCTGTTGGAATCACAATAATATACCAAGATTTTTGTCCAAAATTCTTCAATTTGTTTTTCAGCACACTACTGTGGACCAACTGAAAAGCCAAAATTGCATGACTTACTGTCTCTAGAATTAGAATATTTTGTTTATCAATATACTGATTGGGTGATATCTTTTTTTATTATTATTATTAGAACATTGGAACATTGGCATGATTATAAAATGGCTAACTGGGCTGCACTGAGAAATTTGCTAATTTAAACAATTGATAATACTTGGTAATTATAATAGCTCCGACCAGAACACTTGTGTAGCTAATTTTTCACAAGCTTCTGCCTGAAGTCTGATTCTTATATATACACATGAATATGTGAACATGCCAATAAAGTAAAATGCTTTGGAACATTAGTTAAAAAGAATTTATCTAATACCCAGTTTTCATATCAAACCGAAAAAGGATGTAAGAATACAACAAGGAACAGAAGCTCCATTGGATTAGAGAGAATCATTTCTTCTCTACTTCAGATGATCTGCTACAATACAGAGAGTGAAAGGATGATGATAAAAAAATCTTCAGGACACACTTCAAGGAGTATTACAAAGTTGTCAAGTATGGTTTATTAAAAATGAGGTCACTCAATGCAGTTTATATTTCCTAAGCACATTAAATAAAATAGAGATGAATGCAGTTTTTTTCCAGACACTATTCACTAGTGACAAGACTAAGAGAAATAGTAACAAAAAAAAATACCAACACAAAATTGCCAATCCAAACTGCTGAGATTTCTGGGCCACAGCCAGGAAAACTTCATAAAGAGATGACAGCTACCTTCAACGTAATTAAAACTGTAAAATAATCCTTGGTTGAAGAAATTAGTTTTATATGTGAAGCATGTGTTACGTATTCTGCTTCCAGGTTGAGGTCCTTCCAGCAGTTCTCGTGGTTTGCTTTATGGCAGCCAATCCAAACTCAGAAAAAGAACTTGAAGTACCGGTAGCTTACCTTGGCATGACTTGCTGTCCGAGGAGGGAGTGAATCCCATCTCACACTCACAACGGTATGCACCAGGGACATTCAAACACTGTCCGTTTTCACACAGATTAACATTTTCTGCACACTCATCAACATCTGTGGGAGACAGAAATTTGCTAGAAACCATGTTTCGAAATACAAATAATTTTATCCTACCACTCAGTGTTGCAGAGTTTTGTTGATATAGAACAACATGTTTACACCTGAAGATGAACCATATTGAAAGAATGCAGAAAGGCAAATCTAATGTCATTTCCAAAATGACTCCTTCTACCCTGCTAAGATTCGTACTTTTTTTTTTTTTTTTAACAGAATTATTCTTTTTAATAATGCAAGGTTTTCAGATTCAGTACTGTTACTTCTAATAAATACATTGAATGCTTTGCTTACAAAGTCAAAGCTTTACTTTCTGTAATATACACATCATATATTTCTGTTATATATATTATATATATATACATATGTTATATATATATCCTATTATATATATATAAGGATATATAATAGCAAGTCGTTGGGGCCGGATGGGATCCACGCGAGGGTACTGAGAGAACTGGCGAAAAAACTGGCCAAGAAACTTTCCATCATTTATCAGCAGTCCTGGCTATCAGGGGAGGTCCCAGTCGACTGGCAGCTAGCAAACGTGATGCCCATCTACAAGAAGGGCCGGAAGGTAGACCCAGAAAACTATAGGCCTGTTAGTTTGACCTCAGTGCCAGGGAAGCTCATGGAGCAGATTATCTTGAGTGTCATCACACGGCACTTGCAGGGCAAGCAGGCGATCAGGCCCAGTCAGCATGGGTTTATGAAAGGCAGGTCCTGCTTGACGAACGCGATCTCCTTCTATGACAAAGTGACGCGCTTGGTGGATGAGGGAAAGGCTGTGGATGTGGTCTACCTTGACTTCAGTAAGGCTTTTGACACCGTTTCCCACAGCATTCTCCTCAAGAAAATGGCTGCTTATGGCTTGGACTGGCATACGCTTTGTTGGGTTAGAAACTGGCTGGGTAGCCGGACCTAAAGAGTTGTGGTGAATGGAGTCAAATCCAGTTGGAGGCCGGTTACTAGTGGAGTCCCCCAGGGCTCAGTACTAGGGCCAGTTCTCTTTAACATCTTTATCAGTGATCTGGATGAGGGGATCGAGTGCACTTTCAGTAAGTTTGCAGACAACACCAAGTTAGGTAGGTGCATGTGTCGATCTGCTTGAGGGTAGGAAGGCTCTGAAGGAGGATCTGGATAGGCTGGACCGATGGGCTGAGGCCAACTGTATGAAGTTCAACAAGGCCAAGTGCCGGGCCCTGCACTTGGGGCACAACAACCCCAAGCAGCGCTACAGGCTGGGAGAGGAGTGGTTAGAAATCTGCCTGGCAGAGAAGGACCTGGGAGTACTGGTTGATAGTCGGCTGAATATGAGCCAGCAGTGTGCTCAGGTGGCCAAGAAGGCCAACAGCATCCTGGCTTGTATAAGAACCAGTGTGGCCAGGAGGGCTAGGGAAGTGATTGTCCCCCTGTACTCAGCTCTGGTGAGGCCGCACCTCGAGTACTGTGTTAAGTTTTGGGCCCCTTGCTACAAGAAGGACATTGAGGTGCTCAAGCGAGTCCAGAGAAGCACAACAAAGCTGGTGAGGGGTCTGGAGAACAAGTCTTACGAGGAGCGGCTGAGGGAGCTGGGGCTGTTCAGCCTGGAGAAGAGAAGGCTCAGGGGTGACCTTATCGCTCTCTACAGGTACCTTAAAGGAGGCTGTAGAGAGGTAGGGGTTGGTCTATTCTCCCACGTGCCTGATGACAGGATGAGAGGGAATGGGCTAAAGTTGCGCCAGGGGAGGTTTAGGTTGGTTATTAGGAAGAACTTCTTTACTGAAAGAGTTGTTAGACATTGGAACAGGCTGCCCAGGGAAGTGGTTGAGTCACCATCCCTGGAGGTCTTTAAAAGACATTTAGATGCAGAGCTTAGTGATATGGTTTAGTGGTTTAGTGAAGGACTTGTTAGTGTTATGTCAGAGGTTGAACTAGGTGATCTTGGAGGTCTCTTCCAACCTAGATGATTCTGTGATTCTGTGATATTGCTCTGTTAGTCTGACATGAAACATTTTTTCTAAGTGTTACTTTGAACATTGGTCCTTTCAAACAACATGGTTCATTTTCATTTTTCTAAGATTTTTGATAGCTCTTAAAAAAGAGCAAAAATTTAAATTAAATTAAATTTTAAATTGACAAATCTAACGCATACTTCATTAACAATAGGGATTAAAATTCATGTTCATGAACCACAAACTTGAAACACATAAATAAGCAAAATCTGAAGATCCTACTTCTGAGATCAAAAACTAATATTAATAAGTCTTCTGACTTATTCTTATATTAAGTTTTAATAATATTTAAGGTGTAAATTGATTTTGGTTAGTTAGCTAATAGTGAATGCATTCACATTACTTTCTTTGTATTTTACTATGCTTAGGATGCATTCCTTCAAACCTCAGAAATTGCTGACCACATAGAGAACAAATAAGTACTGTAGAACAGAGACATTGTTGCATTTCCACTACTTAAGTGATAAAAAGCACAGTAACTCAATGCTCATACATTTATGTTTTATATAAAATCCTTACACTTTATATAATCTTTTACACTTTGAGCTATTTTAAAACACTTTCTGTGTGGTAAATGATGTTCAAAAAAGCTTAAATGCAGAGATAGTGGGCAACATTTTTCAATTGCAACTTGTTTTTATTTAAAAGAAAATCATTAAAAATAATGATTTAATCATTAATGATTACATCCCATTCAGTCCTCTTTCCCCTAGCGATGGCAAAATAAAAGATCTCTTCCCTGTCAGAGGCAGACCCAGTCAACAGGGCAGGGTCGACGACAGCTGAATCCTTGTCCTCTTGAAACTGCGCGTGTACATTCAAAAAAGTTGGAGCAAAAAGGAAAAGGAGAAAGGAGCAGACAGGAGCTTCACCCAACAACTGGTCTCACTGCATCCAGTTTGGCATGCAAATCTAAGGGTCGACTGTCTTTGTTAACATTTCTTCAGGAGATGGGTCTTAATAGACACTTTTACATTTATTCTCTTGCACTTTGGGCTTAGGTCTAAATTTGGAACTCTTCCATGAAACAGAAACCATCAGTGACAAATCAGCTTTCACAGAAACTTCTTACCAGAACAAGTAAATCCATCCCCTGTGAATCCCTCTGCACATGCACAGCGGTATGACCCTGGGGTGTTTACACACTGGGCATTCACGCTGCACTGGTGTGTCCCATTGGAGCATTCATCAAGATCTATACATCAGGGACAAAAGAGCATAAGCAGTAATACAGCAGGTAGTGTACTTTGCTTGCAATTAACTGCCAAACTAAACAAGCATACAACATCCACAGAATGGATGGAATTCAGCTGATTCATTAGAGTAAATGTTGATATCATTACCTAAATGTTAATATCCTCATAAAGAGCTTGGAACCAAAGTGTGTTGTGTTAATATCCTCATAAAGAGCTTGGAATCAAAGTGTGTTGAAAATAACAGAACAAAGAGATATGGTGAGGTGAAAATCTAACACACATCTGATGAGCCTTCTCAATTAACAGAACATAAAAGCAGCCTAACGCTATGAAAATCAATGCAGGCTTTATTTCTAACTTGGATGCCAATTTGGATTTAAAAATAACACAAGCCAAACTAAACCAAACCAAACCAACAACAAAAACAGAAGACTCTCCTGCCGCTAAATGGCAATTGCAGCTTGATTTGATGGAAATGGCCATTCGAGTGCATGATGTGAGTCAGTATCAGGTGCCGCACTGTGACAGGTGCTATGTGGTACCTGATGGTCCTTTTCACACTCTGCCTTGCCCATCAGCAGACATCTGTATAAGGGACTCCTGGAAGAACATTCTGTACCCAGGACCTATTTTAACAATATGGGTTCTACCACATCTTTTTGTTTAAGTCCTTTCAAACAGGATGTCTTATTTGCTTAGCAGAACCTCACCTATTTTTAATTAAATGATAACTATAAAGACCAGGGAGCCTTCTTTTTTTTTTTTTTTCTTTTTTTTTTTTTTTTCTCAGACATAGCTTTAAAATCTTACAAAATCTGGCTTGCAGTAAAATGTCATAGTACAGGTATTTTTTCTTTCACATATTATACCAATAAAGCCTAATTTTTAAGTGAATCTCATCTTCCACAGATCCAAAAATGTTATGCAAAAAAGGTAAATATTACAATCTCTTTTACACACCAAAATTAAAACAAAGGCAAGGACACATAATGTGACTGTAGCAGCCCAGCAAATGTAGAATCAAGTTTCCCATACTTCAGGTCCAACGTGTTTTATATTAGGCCTATTAACTAGAAACACTACAGGATTATTTTTTTTTTTTTTCCCAGAAAATTGGTATTGAGTAACAGAAATAATATCTAATGGCAGGAAATCTCAAAACAAACTCCACCATATTTTTGACTGAATTTTGTATTTTGTCCATTCTAGCAGTTGTATATAAACTTTGCAAAATACATATTTAACACAGTAGGATGTTACACAGAGAGGCTCCTGAGACAAAACCTTTTTTTTTTTTCCCCAAAAAAAAACAAACTCCCAAAACACAAGAATCTTGTATACTCATCTATCCACAGAGTACAGCAAATAGAGGAATAATACTTTTGTTTCTAATGGAGTAATCACAGTCATATTGCATGTTTTGTTGAAAAAAGAGAAAAGATAAAAAAGAAAACTAAAAAAAAAAGAAAAATAGAGAGAGAAAAACTTTATTTTTCTATATACTTACCAATACATTTAATGCCATTCCCGACCCATCCCTCTCTGCAACTACATTTAAAACTTCCTGGTACATTGACACATGAGGCATGCATGTCACAGTTGTGAGCACCAATTTCACACTCATCCACATCTAGAAGCACAAAATAAACTATTAGTATTTACATCAGGAGAACCAGAATATTACAAATGATTTTCCCCTTGGATTTTACTCATTTCCATTGTGTAGTTTTGCAATCCCTTAAAAACAAAAAGTTCAAAACCATATAATAATTCAAGCAAGTGACATTACTTTATAAATTAATGATAATTATACTTGCATTTTCAATTGTACTTTCATTATGTTTTCATAACATTCTTTGTTAGTAAACATGGTAAAATTAGTTTGATTTCCTACAGTTGCTTTTCAGTGTGAAATTAAAGCTGTCTTACAGACAAGTATGCCGATATGCCTAAAAAGGGTCGACACCCTTGATTGTGTGGGCACATTTCAGTTATAGAAATGACTTGTCCAAGATTTTTGAAACTATAAAACAAATTCTTAAATATGAAATTACAGGAGGAATTCCATCAACCTTCCAAGAAGAGTCATCTTGGATGACCTTAGCTTCCCCCTAGAAGAAGAAGAAGAACAGAGTAGACCCAGCCTGCAGAAGGAAACATGCCAATTAGCATGGGAATTTGTACAGTTTGAAACTGAATTACTATGATTCTTTAAAATTTGTTAGCATGGATTGAAGGAAGGCATATACTTTTCTTCTTACACCATCACTATTTTTTTCCTTCTTTTTTTCTATTTTTTTTCCCTTTTGACCTTTTCTTAGACTCCTGGGTCATTTCTCACAGCTGTAGTTGACAGATGAGTTCATACTTTCAGTATGCATGACAAATGGGTACAGATTAAATACTTCTACCACAGATGCAGCCATACCTAGCCAGGCTCTATTTGGTACTAGATATTCCTCCAGTCTATAGCAGAAAAAGTTTTGCCTTTAAAACCGCAGTCACGTATGAGGTCTCTTATATCATATTGATATTGGTCAAAGAGCAAACCTTTTCAAATTCCTGAATACATGCTGATACATGTAATATAGGTAGACTCCTACATTTACTACATAATGGTAGAAATTACAGCCTCTCACTTGTGTGTGAACACTTGTGCATGAACACTTGTGCATTTATTTTACCTGAAAGCCAATCAAGATGTGTTACACACTGTAACACATATGCCAGAAATTTGCTTTACCTGTGCAACCGGTGGTTCCTTTCTTGACCGAATATCCTAGCTGGCAGTGACAAATGAATGAACCTTTAGTGTTTTCACACTCCCCAAACATACAGATGTTGGAATTCAAATCACATTCATTTACATCTGTAAATGCACATAAATTCATTATTACTTAAAAATTACTAACAACATCTAACAACACCTAACAGCATACTTTGTCTTTTTGGAATATTGTTGTTGAGGTGAAAATACCAGAAGCACATGAGGAGGAGCCATTTGACTCCCTCAAGGGTGGAGAGGCCTTGCAGAGAGATCTTGACAAATTAGAGAGCTGGGCCATCACCAACCCACATGAAGTTTAACAAGAGCAAGTGCTGGATTCTGCACCCGGGAAGGGGCAGCCCTGGGTGTACATACAGACTGAGGGACGAGAGGCTGGAGAGCAGCCCAGGGGAAAGGTACCTGGGGGTTCTGGTCAATGGCAAGTAGAATATGAGTTAACAGTGGGCCATGGCAGCCAAATGGGCCAACTGTATTCTGAGATGCATCAAGCACAGCACAGCTAGCCAGTTGAGGGAAGGGATTGTCCCGCTCTGCTCTGCACCGGTGCAGCCTCACCTTGAGCACTGTGTGCTGTTGTGTGCACCACAATATAAGAAAAATATAAAACTTTTAGGGAGCATTCAAAGGAGAGTGACAAAGATAGTGAAGAGTCTAGAGGGAAAGACATCTGAGGAGTGGCTGAAGTCCCTTGGTTTGCTCAGACCAGAGCAGAGCAGGCTGAGGGGAGGCCTCATGGCGGCCTGCAGCTCCCTCACGAGGGGAGCGGAGGGGCAGGCGCTGAGCTCTGCTCTCTGGGGACAGAAACAGGACCTGAGGGAACGGCATGGAGCTGGGACAGGGGAGGGTCAGGCTGGGTGTTAGGGAAAGGTTCTGCACCCAGAGGGGGGTCAGGCACTGGATTAGGCTTCCCAAGGAAGTGGTCACAGCACTGAGCCTGCCAGAGTTCAGGAAGCATTTGGACAATGCTCTCAGATGTGTGGTTTGATTTTTGGGTGGTCCTGTGCAGAGTCATGAGTTGGACTTGATGATCCTTGTCCATTCCAACTAGAGATATTCTATGATTCTATGACACCTTTATTCATCACTACATATGATTAGTTTCTTCTCAGTGTGCACACGTATAAAATGAGTAATGAAAGGTTTATTTGACAGATGTTCACAAAATATAATTTTATTAATATAGCCCAAACCACCTTAAAGTATAGTGTATACAAAACATTAAATGTAAAAGGTTAGGGTTTTGTATAAACAGTAGAACTAACTAAACAAGTTAGTTTAATCTGAAGAAATATTTTTATTTTGATTTCCTTCATAATCACTCATAGTAATTTAATGTAGTTGAGAGGATAAACTAAAACATTTACAAGAGACAGAAGAAAATGCTGGGGCACCCAAACATTCTCTTCTCTATAGTGATGTTTTAGGCAAATCCTACTATTACAATTATATCAATCCTATTTTTGGAATTACAGGAGTTTATTTATGCATATGGACTTTTCAAATTTTCTGCTACACTTCCTATCATTTATACTGTAGCAAGAAAGATCAATAGATCTTTTGTTTTTTTTAAAATTACATACATAGTTCTATAACCTGCCTTCAAGTATTCATTATCCCTTCAAAGACTCCAAAGCATTAGCTGTACAACTTTTAGACTCTCATTACCTTTGGTTTGTAGAGCTACTTACCAATGCAAGTTTTCATGTCCATAGACGCCATAAATCCATCATAACAGAGACAGCGATACTCCCCTGGAATATTAGTACATTGCCCACCATCACAGATATCTGGATTGTTTTCACATTCATCAATATCTGAAATAAAAGCAGAAAATAACTCTGTCACACTGGTACAGACTGGCTAACAGAATACCATATTCAGATTGGCTGAAAGGCACCATGCTGGAACTTTCAATCTATTTTTAATGAAAACCCATAAAGATATTAAAAACTACCTGCACATGTCCTGACATCTGGCATTAGAGCATAGCCATCACTGCAGCTACATTCGTAGCTGCCTTCTGAGTTAGTGCAGTGGGTGTCGCAGCCTCCATTCATTATCATACATTCATCAATATCTGGGGAAGCAACATAAGTTACAGTAAGTCTACTTTTATAAGGAGAAGTCACCTTCTCTTGTCATTTTACTTAAGAGATGAAGCAGTTTGCTGGTGATGATCTTGAGTTTTCATTCTCACACTACACTCTCTTGATTTAGATTTTGTTCAGCCTTCCTTCCCTCTTTCAACTGCATTTTCATCTATGGGAGCAAGTGACTACTTTTAAGTTATTTATATTCACATATATTATTAAGGATATAGGTTTAAAAAAAAGTGCAAAAGACAACAGGTGGAAAGAAAAAGAAAGAAAAGCCCTAAGAAACTGAAGTTTAACGTAAGCTTGACATGCAGCACAAATTTATGTTTTTGCAAAAAATAAGCAAAAGCAACAACAACAACAAAATCTCAGTCCCTCTGCTCTCATTGCCAATGTGTTGAAAAATACATAGTTCAGTATTACTACAAGTGTAGGATTTTTAGAAATTTATACAGTAAGTGGAAGAAAAACTTGGGCTGTTCTTGCTCAATTAAGAAACTTAGCAATATTTTCTCATTGTTTCACACTCAAGCTTGTGATTTTAATGGAGTAGCACCATAAGAGTATTATTTTCCCAAAGCATTCTTCAGAGTTCAGTACAGCAATGGTATTACACTTTCTTAATACTCTTCAGGTGAAATGTCCACAATAGTTCATGATATACTTAATAGCAAAAAATGAGAAGATGGCTCTGCATGAAATAGAAGTAAAGCCATATGAAACAATACACGCTTAAGTATGAATACATAGGTTAAGGAATAGAGCACTTGCCTACGCAGCCTTGTCTGTCGGAAGTGGCCTGGTATCCAGAGTTACAGGAACACTGGTATGTTCCAATCATGTTCACACATTTGCCATTTCTGCAGAGATTGTCGCTTAGTGAGCATTCATTTACATCTGGAAAAGAATCATTTATATCAATTACTTCTTAGTCAGAGAAAGGGGGTAAGGAATACATTTTAAACCACTGGATTTCAGACACTTTCAGTTTCTGGCTCTTAATACATTCCCGTTCAAGGTATGGACCCTAAATAGTATGTCTGAAACAGTGACCAAATGTTTATTTTCTTCGTTTTGTTCTGTGAACATTAACTGTAGCAGACCCCCTCATAAAGTCCATGGTACTCCAATCTGCTGGTTTAAGCCAACTCTTGCAGTGACTATTCATCAAACACAGAAGACAAAAAGGTAATATGATTTATGGCTTTTTCATTTTTATTTTTCTTTTACTGCTTCAGTATTGAATTATGTGCAAAAAGGAGAACTGCATTTCACTGTGGGACAGAAACACTTCTTTGTGATTGTAGGAATGAAGTTCACTTTATGCTTTTACGCCTCTTAATTGAAAATGGCCAACATGAGTGGTACAGTCCTTTGAGCTGCTTAATAACCCCTAGAGTCCTGCTAAAAAACTCCTCTTTGAAGCCAAAAGTGCTGAGGGCACTGGAGATTTTACAGGATCTGCTATAAGGATTTAATTTGAAGGTATTTATTTTATTTGAAGGTATTCAAAGAAGGAACATGAATTTGTTTGAGATATTCCTAAGGCCACATCCTTGCCAGTGACAAAAAGTTTTCATAGCAGAAATGACTGCTCTTCATAGAGAGGTGAAGACTGCTATCCTTAGTTGAAACTCACCAATGCATTCCTCATGTGATGGTGACAGCTCATGTCCCACAGGACAGTCACACTGAAAACTCCCTTCTGTGTTCACACAAGTGCCACCTCTACACAGCAGAGGATTGCGTTCACATTCATCAATATCTGAAAAGAAACCATGGCAAGAAAGTATAAAATCATTACTAAGGAGCAACAAAGGGAAAAGCAGTTCTCAGCGCCTGGAAGTGACAAAATCTGAAGGTTACAAATAAAAAGAAGTTTTCATTGAAGCAGTGCTCCTCCTTTCCTCATTCTATGTAACAGTGCAAAAAAAAAGTCCTTTAAGTTACTGAACTCTAAAATAAGTTGGGCTTTTTTTTTTTTTTCCAAGAAAATAAGATAAATGTATCATTCAAAATTAAGTACTCTAAGAGAAACCTGAAACAAGAAAAGACAGAATCTGTTTGGATGGTCATCATTTTGAACAATGTATTAACATTCTGTTGCAATTTTCAAAAAAGTTTTCTACTAAATTTAACCAGACACCCATTTTAGGCATGTACTGAAATTACTGTACATGGATTGCAGTTAATGGGGACATGCATGTAAACTTGTAACTAAAAGGATAGTAAAGTAAAGACAACATAAAATGTTTTTATAGATACATTAACACGAAAAGGAGGACTAAGGAGAATCTCCATCCTTTACTGGATGCGGGGGGAAACTTAGTGACGAGAAATGAGGAAAAGGCTGAGGTGCTTAATGCCTTCTTTGCCTCAGTCTTTAGCGGCAAGACCAGTTGTTCTCTAGATACCCAGTACCAGCTGGTGGAAGAGGATGTGGAGCAGGACGTGGCCCTCACAATCCACGAGGAAAAGGTTGGTGACCTGCTACAGCACTTAGATGTACGCAAGTCGATGGGGCCGGATGGGATCCATGCGAGGGTACTGAGAGAACTGGCCGAAGTGCTGGCCAAGAAACTTTCCATCATTTATCAGCAGTCCTGGCTATCAGGGGAGGTCCCAGTCGACTGGCAGCTAGCAAACGTGACGCCCATCTACAAGAAGGGCCGGAAGGTAGACCCAGAAAACTATAGGCCTGTTAGTTTGACCTCAGTGCCAGGGAAGCTCATGGAGCAGATTATCTTGAGTGTCATCACGTGGCACTTGCATGGCAAGCAGGCGATCAGGCCCAGTCAGCATGGGTTTATGAAAGGCAGGTCCTGCTTGACGAACGCGATCTCCTTCTATGACAAAGTGACGCGCTTGGTGGATGAGGGAAAGGCTGTGGATGTGGTCTACCTTGACTTCAGTAAGGCTTTTGACACCGTTTCCCACAGCATTCTCCTCAAGAAAATGGCTGCTCATGGCTTGGACTGGCATACGCTTTGTTGGGTTAGAAACTGGCTGGGTAGCCGGACCTAAAGAGTTGTGGTGAATGGAGTTAAATCCAGTTGGAGGCCGGTCACTAGTGGAGTCCCCCAGGGCTCAGTACTAGGGCCAGTTCTCTTTAACATCTTTATCAGTGATCTGGATGAGGGGATCGAGTGCACTTTCAGTAAGTTTGCAGACAACACCAAGTTAGGTAGGTGCATGTGTCGATCTGCTTGAGGGTAGGAAGGCTCTGCAGGAGGATCTGGATAGGCAGGACCGATGGGCTGAGGCCAACTGTATGAAGTTCAACAAGGCCAAGTGCCGGGCCCTGCACTTGGGGCACAACAACCCCAAGCAGCGCTACAGGCTGGGAGAGGAGTGGTTAGAAATCTGCCTGGCAGAGAAGGACCTGGGAGTACTGGTTGATAGTTGGCTGAATACGAGCCAGCAGTGTGCTCAGGTGGCCAAGAAGGCCAACAGCATCCTGGCTTGTATAAGAAACAGTGTGGCCAGGAGGGCTAGGGAAGTGATTGTCCCCCTGTACTCAGCTCTGGTGAGGCCGCACTTCGAGTACTGTGTTAAGTTTTGGGCCCCTCGCTACAAGAAGGACATTGAGGTGCTCAAGCGAGTCCAGAGAAGCACAACAAAGCTGGTGAGGGGTCTGGAGAACAAGTCTTACGAGGAGCGGCTGAGGGAGCTGGGGCTGTTCAGCCTGGAGAAGAGAAGGCTCAGGGGTGACCTTATCGCTCTCTACAGGTACCTTAAAGGAGGCTGTAGAGAGGAAGGGGTTGGTCTATTCTCCCACGTGCCTGATGACAGGATGAGAGGGAATGGGCTAAAGTTGCGCCAGGGGAGGTTTAGGTTGGTTATTAGGAAGAACTTCTTTACTGAAAGAGTTGTTAGACATTGGAACAGGCTGCCCAGGGAAGTGGTTGAGTCACCATCCCTGGAGGTCTTTAAAAGACATTTAGATGCAGAGCTTAGTGATATGGTTTAGTGGTTTAGTGAAGGACTTGTTAGTGTTATGTCAGAGGTTGGACTAGGTGATCTTGGAGGTCTCTTCCAACCTAGATGATTCTCTGATTGTAAAAGGATTGATAGCTTGCTAACTGCTGTGTATGTAGATATGTGGCTGAGAAATAGACATGTTACAACGTACAATGTAAAACTGAATATTTGACTCATGAATCTGAAAAAAACAGCTAATGCTATAGATATGGAAAGAAATATGAACAATGGACCTTCAAGGTGCAGGATGCACTCAGACTTTTGGTCTCCCAGGAAGCATGACTAGCTACCCTTGAAAAAAAAAGACTTTTATTCAAATAAATAGACTAGTGTTTTTATTTCATTCGCCTAAGAAATTAGCCAAGACATCATAGGGTTTAGCAGGTTATTCACATAAGGAGATAAACTGGCTGATGATAGAATCCAATTTCTCTTTTGATAGACTCTTGCTTGGCTAATTCTCAAAGCTCCAAAATGTTTTCATTCAGCATTCCTTCCTTTTCTTAGTTTCTGCAAAAGGCCTTCAAGAAGTCATTTCTCTTCTTATTTCCTCACTCTCTGTGTGTTTATCTGACATCTTGCATCCTTGCCTCTGACTTACAGAAACCAAACAGTATTCATTCTCTGCATTTGTAGAGAGTGTCTGTCTCTCCTGAAGGTTTCCACAGTTTAGCTTCCTTGTTATCTTTTTCCATGATTCAGGCAATGATATTTTGATGACTGTGGTTTCAAGCATCATAATGTACAGGAAATCAGTGAAAGGTGACAGGAGGCCTGCATGGAGGCCACAGAACCACATATTTGAGTTCAATCAAGGAGCACAGAATGCTCCTGACAGTACTCAAACATAAAAATGAAGCATAAAATACACAAAAGCAGGGATAGACAACCCAGGAGGAATACTGAAGCACTGTTTGAGTATGCAGGGATGCCACCAGGATGTGACCTTGGCAAGGGATGTAAAGGGCAACAAGAAAGTCTTTCACATGCAGAGCATCAGCAAAAGGAAGATGAGGGAAAATATGGGCCCAGTGCTGAATGGAACTGGTGACCTAGGATGCCTGGAAGAAGACAAGATATTCAATACTGTCTTTGCATAAATCTTCACTGGTAACATTTGCTTTCAGCAATTCGAGACCTAAAATCAGTGGAAAAGTCTGGAACAAGGAAGACTCACTCCTCAGTCACAGAGGTCAAGTTAAGGAACATTTAAACAATGGGGCCATGGAACCTCATGAATTGTACGCATGAGTGCAAAGGGAGCCGACTGATGTCACTGTGAGGCCACTACAGATCATCTTTGAAAGGTCATGGCAATTAGGTGACGATCTTTGGGATGGGAGGAAAGTGAATATTAATCTAGTCTTCAAAACGGGCAAGAAAGAGGATCCAGACCATTCAGCCTCACTTCCATCTCTGGGAAGGTGATAGAGCAAAGAATCCTGGAAGCCATTTTCAAACATATGAATTACATGAAAGTGGGTTAACAGAGATTCGAAGGGAAAATCAAAACTGACCAACCTGACAGTATTCTTCAATGAAATGTCTAGATCAGCAAATAAGAGAGCGGTGAATGCCTTTCATTTTGACTTTAGAAAGGCATTTGACACTGTATTCCCTAAGACCCTGGCAGACAAACTGATAAAGTATGATCTAGATGAGGGCACAGTGGAGTGGACTTAAAACTGGCTGAACTGCCATGTTCAAAGGGTTGTAATCAGCGTCACAAAGTCCAGCTAGACACTGGTTGCTAGTGGTATACCTCAGGGGTCAATAATGGGACAAATACTGTTAATCATCTTCGTTAATGATCTAGATGATGGGTCAGAATGCACCCTCGGCAAGTTGGCAGGTGACGGAAGAAAGACTGGTTAATGTACCAGATGGTTGTGCTGCCATTCAATTGGACCTTGCGAGGCTGGAGAAATAAGCAACTGGGAAACTCTCATCAACAAATAGTGATGCCCCTGGGGAGGAATAAACAGATGCAACAGCACAGGCTGGGGACTGACCAACTGGAAAGTAGGTTTGCAGAAAAGGACCTGGGGATCCCAGGGAACAAACTTAACATGATCCAGCAATGTGCCCTTTGCAGTGAAGGTCAACAGCATCCTGGGCTGCATTAGGAAGTGCACCACAAGCAGGTTGGAGGGGGGTGAACATCACCCTCAACACCGAAAAGACTACATCTGGAGTGCTACATTCAGTTCTGGGCTCCTCAGTACATGGACGTACTGGTTAAAGTCTCATTAAAGATCATAGAGAAGACCTAGAGGTTGAGGGTTCCGACATGCAAAGAAAAGCTTAGAGAGTGAACATGTGAACGTTAGCATGGGAAAAAGAAGGCTCAGGGGGTCTATCAATGTGTATAAATATCTTCTGGGGAAGGTAAAGAAGAAAGTCACCTTCTGAGTGGTGTCCAGTGACAAAATGAGAGACAAATGGGTACAAAACTGAAGCATGGGAAATTGTATTCAAACATGGAAAGGAATGTTTTTAGTGAGAGAAAGCTCTGGCACTTGAACAAGTCTCTGAGAGAGGCTGTACAATATCTGTCCTTGGAGATTTCCAGTATTGAACTGTGCATGGTCCTTGCTGTAGTTTATCCTGCACTGAGCACGGGTTGGACCGGATGACCTCCAGAGGTCTTCCAACCTCAATGAGAGGAACTGTGATTCTGTTTCAGCAGCCTTTGAATAGAGCTTAAACAATTTGTCCCTTTCAAAGACATATTTGCATAACAGAACTAAAAAAGTTAGGATTTAGTCAAAATAATAAAACTGAACATCTAAAATAAGGTTAAGAGTATTCTACCAAGATAAAGATTTCAGACTTTCCATTTCCATGGTGTATGCAGAAGTACTCCATAATGTCAACTCCAGATTTTTTTAAGGTGGCTAGTAACTTTTGGTGTCTCAGTACCTATTCTTATGACTTTAAACAATTTAAAAATATGTGGGGCTTTTTTTCACAAAGTGGTCTCAGAATTTCTTAAGTCCTAAAAGAATCAAGGAAACATGAATCACGTTGCCCTTGAAACTTCAGCGTTCTGTTCTTAGATGCATTAAATGTTTCAATACCTCATGAGCCACTGTTAAACTACATGAATAGTTCCTGACAATCTCAATTAGCTATACAGGAATGTGTGAATGTAATCAGCAAAAAGAATGTGCGAAGCTATATACGCAAATCAGTTATCTGTCCTATATATTGGACATCGATCATTTTTTTCAAGAAGTCACAATAATTATACATATGAAGTGTTCAGTGGAGTAGAACTAGTATAGTACAGAGTACAGCAAATGGAAGGTCTCCAGCTCATCCTGGCAACACTTACCCATACAGTTCTTCATCATCATAAACCCACTTTCATAACCATCAAAGCACTCGCACTCAAAGCTTCCAGGAGTGTTGACACAAGTTCCACTTCCACATAAGTCTGGGGAGATCCGGCATTCATCAATGTCTGTTTTACAGTAAATGGAAATGTAGAAAAATCAAAAAGAGTTTAAGGTAATCCTTGCTTTCACAGAAGTTAAGACTTGGACATTATAAATGAATTCTACAGAAATTATACGTAGTACATAAAGTGATAGAGAAATGAAATTGATTTTAATATTTAAAAGAATCGGATTATGTGAAAAAGTTTGTGGAAGATTCATAATGTAATGCCTTTAGAGCTCTCAACTGTAGATTAAACTATGTTAAAGTACATTTCTAAGGATGCTACTGTAATAAATTCTGAGTTATTATTATAGAGGTACCGTTTGACTCCATGCATACAGCGCTATTGATATTAAATTGCTTTTTATGAATACAATTCTCTAGTAATTCATAATTTTGTCATTAATTTTTTACATATTAAGAAAACATGAAGGATTCACAGGGAATAAAAAATAACAGAATATTTGAAACAATGAAGACACTAGTCCAAGGCAATAAGGCATAGAATTAGTGCTGTCATCTGAGAAGTCTGTGGAGCAAGGAACAAAAGAGCAGAGAAAGGCATCAACATGTCTGCAGTAAGGTGGTGAGCTGGACAATGAACTATTTCTTAAAGTGGCTCCAGAAAACAAAGCTAGTGCAAGCTTAACTGAAGAAACTGTAAGAAAAAAAAAAAAAAGATTTTAAACAGTTCTTTTTTTACTACATGAAAGAATCTCTTCTGCCTCTTGTTACTCCCAATGGCCAGTTTTCTACTGGGAGAAGATAGTTCATTTCTCGTGCACAGATGTGTGGAGGTGTGGGATGGTAATCCATGTGGTGGATCTGGGATGTCACTGAGTGCTTGGCTTTCTACAGGCTTTATAAAACATTTTGTTGCTAATTTAAAATTATAAAAGTCTTCTATTTAATAAAACCTGGGTCTCTGTGGCTTTTCTGTGGAACATTTTCATCAGGACAAAGTTTCAGTGAAAAACAGAACCCAAAGAAGCTTTCATAGTGAGAAGTTTTGTGACCAATTCTTGTTAGTTTAGAAATAAAGTTAGTTAAATGCATTTCTCATCAATGCAATCACTATAAAAACAAGGAAATCACCAGTTAGGGCAACATTAACATCCAGACCAACCTCAGTTAACATGCCTTACCACCCACACTTTGTATTAGTCAGACTCACTTATGGACTCCTGTGTGGTAAAACAAAACCTCCTTCATTTTCAGCTCAGAGCCACCCACAATGCAGGCATCCAGGTTCTCATAACCAGGAAACTATCACACTTATCTTCTATTTCAGTCTTTCCAGGCAGTAAATAAACTTTTAAATTAAATGCATGCCTCTTCTTGCGTTAATGCACTGATGTCAGAATTGCAAGGGTGCCTCTGTGTGTGCTTGGCTATCAAAGCTAAATGAAAATTAATTTGTAGTGGAGTCCCTCAGTTCATTTAGTAATAAAACATCCACAGAGTAAAGACTGTAAATTAAGTTAATCTATATGTTAAGAACTAGAAATTAGCTTCACTGGTGATTCTTCCAGATTTTTCAGATTGTACTGACAGAGCATGACTTGATCATCTTTAACACCAATTTAACAGATTCCTAATGTCCATTTACCAGAAGAATGTTCAATTTAATAGAGAATCACTTCCTGAAAGGGAAACAACACTGTTGACCACTCTGTACAAAGATTAAGCTCTTAGAAATTGAAGGAAATTAATTACATCGAGCTTCCAGATCACCAACATATGCAACAATCACAAGTTCCTTTAAGAACTGGGGAAAGTGCAAGACTTACCTGTACAGTTTCTTTCCTCCATATCTAAAGCAAACCCACTGTTACATCTACATTTGAAACTTCCGATTGTATTCCTGCATTTACCATTCATGCACATACCAGGGAATACCTTGCATTCATTGATATCTATGGAAAAAAAAAAAAAGAAAAAAAGAAAATAACATTCTTAAACACTAATATATAAATGTATATTGAATGGGAATTTCCTTTTCCTGCTTACCAGTTGTACTGAGCATAAAAGGCATGGTTTGGGCAGCAGGGTACTGCAGGGATGGCCTCATCCTTTACAGGTCTGGAGTTTGGAAAAATAAAACCAAGGAGACAAGTAGGAGGGGACACAGCTGGAGACACAGCTGTGATGCACTCCTGGAAGGCAGTACTCCAAGCCCTAGGAGGCATCCTTGAGGGACTGTTGCCCATGGAAGACCTATGTTGGAGTAGTCACACCTCTAAGGGACTGTTCCTGTAGGTGACCCATACCAGGTCAAGGGACAATGGGCTGTTTTGGCAATTCACTCTGGAGTAGTGACAACCCTGAGGGCTGGGGTACAGGAAATGCTTAAGAAGGAAAGAAGAGCGAGAGAAAACAGTAAACAAACAACAAGGGGTGGAAGAGAGAAACCATCCCCAAGGACCTGCTGCCCAATGCCTCACCTATGGGTCTGGGACTGAGTGCAACCTGCAATAAAAACAGAGGGACAGACACCAAGAAGAGTGGAGGAGAAATGCTGGGCTGAAGTTGAGCCTGGAAAAAAGGCAGAAAAGGTGTTTGCCTGCCTGTTCAATTGTTTATGCCTTCCTTGCTTTCCAATACACAAATCGGTAATTAAAAGTCTATGTTTATCAGCAATCCACTAAATTCAATGAAATTTCCCACATTGACACTGTTTTGCTTGTGACACAAATATGTATCATGTTCTTTACTTGGCTAACACAATGAATATTCATGGTTTTGCTGAACCTTCTTGTAAGAGATGTAATTATCATCTGTTTTTTTTTTTGTTTGTTTGTTTTGTTTGTTTGTTTTTAACTGAGTGATATTTCAAGATCAGTTTAGGAAAGGGTAACTTTTCTTTTGTAGAATATCAACCAAAATGTTTCACCTCTTCTAAATGTATTTTCCTGGACAGCTGGGATAACACAGGCTATTAAAATTCTTGCAACCTCTCTCATAAGCACGTGCACAAGGGGATTTACAGATTTGAATGAGCTTTTCTTATACTCTGTAACTTGCTGGATGAATATCCTTACTTGAGGACTAAAAAAGTATGGTGCAAAAGCAGAAACATGCAGCAAAATCTTACAAAAATCTTGAGGTGGATAGAATTCCATACTTGTTTAGCAAATCACCACTGAATGTTGAGAGCTTTGAATTAGAATAGTAACACTTGAAAAATGGAGCTTATTTATGGTGAAACAGAGCGCCAATCTGTTAAAGTTTTCTCAAACAGCTCAACATATTTTCAAGACAAATGTTTCAGAATACTGTGTTCAAGTATTAAAACATTTCAGGATAACCTCAGCTTCTGAACACACAGAAATTTACTGTTCTTCTTCTCAGACTTCAGTCATCTAAAATAATCTCATATCTTGTTTCTTAAGGTTTTCCAGCCTCTTATGTTTTGTCTGTGCTCTGTGGAAGCGAAAGACAGGAAAAAATGGACAAGATGTTTTTACTTTACTTCTTTATCACTGCAGCTCCATCGCCCTCATAATTTGAGTGTAATATCAGACACCCTTCCCTTTTAATCACTTAATTGGTGATTAAAACCAATTGGTGAAAAAACTCTGCAAAGCACAGAAGGAACCCATCCTTTTTCAGTCTGTATATCTACAGGTCAGTCAGCCTCACCTCCATCCCTGGAAAGGTGATGGAGCAGCTCGTCCTGGAGGTCATCTCCACAAATGTGGTGGATAAGAAAGTGATCAGGAGTAGTCAGCATGGATTCACCAATGGGAAATCATATTTGACCAATCTGCTGTTCTTCTTTGATGGGTTGACCAGCTGGGTAGATGAGGGGAGAGCAGTGGATGTGGTCTACCTTGACTTCAGCAAGGCTTTTGACACTGTATCCCGTAACCTCCTCATAGACAAGCTCAGGAAGTGTGGCCTAGATGAGTGGACTGTGAGTTGGATTGGCAATTGGCTGGATAGCAGAGCTCAGAGGGTTGTGCAGTGGTGCAGTCTAGCTGGAGGCCTGTAGCTAGGGGGTCTGTCCCCCAGGGGTCAGTATTGGGTCCTCCCTGCACCTAGGGAAGAATAACCCCTAGCACCGGTACAGGCTGGGGCCTGACCTGCTGGAGAGAAGCTCTGCAGAGAGAGACCTTGGAGTCCTGGTGGACAGCAGGCTAACCACGAGTCAGCAATGTGCCCTTGTGGCCAAGAAGGCCAGTGGTATTCTGGAGCACATTCGGAAGAGTGATGCCAGCAGGCCAAGGGAGGTGATCCTCCCCCTCTATACAGCGCTAGTGAGGCCATACCTGGAGTCCTGTGTCCGGTTCTGGGCTCCCCAGTGCAAGAGGGACATAGAACTACCGGAGCAAGTCCAGAAAAGGGCTACTAAGATGATTAGGTGACTGGAGCACCTGTCGTATGAGTACAGTCTGAGAGAGCTGGGCCTGTTTAGCTTGGAAAAGAGAAGACTGAGGGGAGATCTTATCAATGTATATGAATATCTGAAGGAAGGGTGTCAAGAGGATGGAACTATACTCTTTTCAGTTGTGCCCAGCAACAGGACAGGAGGCAATGGGCACAAACTGAAGCACAGGAAGTTCCAGCTGAATATAAGGGGTCACTTCTTCACTGTGAGGGTAACAGAGCACTGGAAGAGGTTGCCCAGAGAGGTTGTGGAGTCTCCTTCCCTGGAGATATTCAAAACTCCCTGGATGCCATCCTGTGCAATGTCCTCGAGGGGATCCTGCTCTGCGAGGGGGTTGGACAAGATGATCTTCAGAGGTCCCTTCCAACCTCAAACTTTCTGTGATTCTGTGGTTCAGAGAACCCTCACCAAATTGCAGTAATATTTTATGTTCACATTTTAACTCCTTGACTTCATAGAATTCCATCTCATCCTCAGTTCACTCTTTGCAAAGCACAATGTTAAAAAGGTGTGTATTTTCTGTTATTCTCATCATTGAGATCTCCTCTCCCTATCATAGTCCTATCATAGTCATTTCGTTTTTGTCCTTACCAAAATGAGACCTTGCATCTTTTCTTCGCAGACTCCTATAACACTCTTGAACATCATGCAAACAGAGGTAGGTTCCCTACCTTTACTGTCAGCTCTGTAAGGCAAACATCTTTATAATATTTCTCATCTCAAGTACATACGAAATATAAATCCTGGCATTTCCTTAGAATAGTCACCAAGATGTACATATAATTCACTTCTAGATCAGTTAGACAACAATGAACCCTTACCTTTATAAAATGGCCTGCCAGTTAGAATATCTCCCCTGTTGGAAAAGCCAGGACCTCTGGGACACAGAGACTCATATTCCTTTGTGCCAGGCTTTGGACACTCCTCACAGTCGGAGCCCCAGGCAGCACCCACAGCGCAGCAGCAGGCATCCATACGAAACTTGCCAGGCACAGACTGAATGCACTCATCTTCATCCCATTTCAAGTAGCATTGCTCCATGCGGATATCTGCTCATTAAAAAAAAAAAAAAAAAAGGGAAATTTTACCCTTTGCTAGGTTTTCAGTTCTTCAGAAGCAGCTATTTGAGTACATGTGTATAACAGTGGGTCAGTTTCTGGGAGACAGATTTCTGCTTAAGATGCTACACTTCTGCACAGTGTTGAACCATTTGAAATCGCTATTGGTAAGTTTCTGAATCTCTGTTGCAGCACATAAAAGTAGAAGTATTTATCTAAATGCTAGTTTCTACAACATACAAATAATGGGAAATGTATCAATTACAGCTGGGCTAGAGAAGATGTCTGTGATTCTACATCTTCCTAGATGGACTGGAATTCAAGCTGTGTTGTCAGAATAAATGTAAGCATTAATTTTTTATATCATACACTGGACTGGAAGTTAGGCTTCAGGAAACCTAACAGATATTTTAAATGCTTGGCACAAAATGCTTTGGTAAAAATGCATTATCTAAAAAATAACATGGATGAGCTTCTGAATTATTTTCCATACAAGTCCTTCAGAGTTATACAGTTTTACAGTATAAATTTACCCTATGCACATCTTAAGGTAAACAATTTAGAATCAAGTATAAGAATTAGAAATTGTTTAAAGAATACTTATGTTTTCCTGTAAACTACTCTATTTCAGGATCATATTTATTTTCATTTCAAAAGATTCAGCAAACGTATTTCTAATAAATACTTATTTTCATTGAAATCACTGTAGTGGACCCTGCAGGAAATAAACATATTTGAGAAGTATATAGCACAGTGCTTATGTAGCAGAGGAGAAGGCACATATCTTGTAATATAAAGGGACATCTTCTCAATAAATTAGGAAGAGGGAATATGGCTTTAAGGGTAAATGAATCCTGTGTGTTGCATGAAAACGACTCCCTTGTTCCAACCTTTCATTATCTCAGTCAACCACACCTAAATCCACACTTGTCCTTATGAAATTTCTCACTGAGAAGTAGTACAGGGTTGATGGCCACGGATGACAGTGACAGGCAACAGATTTGCTAACTATTGAGGAAAAAAAAATAAAAAGAGGAAGGAAAACCTAACAAAACTACTTATGCTATGCACTAAAAAATACACACATGCAACTTGGCAGACTTGGTTTTGAATTATTTCTTTTCTTCTATGAGATATTTATGCTGATTATACACATCTGTTTCCTTTCAAAATTCTATTTTTAAAAATATTTCTAGCATTACATTGACATTAAAAAAAAAAAAACTGGTAGCTGTTTGTATCAGCTAGGCATAGTGCAATTAAAGGAAAATTGCTTGCTTAAACTTGAATCTCCTTTGAGGAAAGAGAACACTGGTCAAATAAAAAACATGGATTAGAGCAGGCAAATTCTGGACTGACATGAAGCAAGGGCTGAAAATTTGTACTTGTTCTATTGTTCTGTTTTCTTAAAAGAAAGCAAATGCTGTAAGTAATAATATTTTTATAGTCCTTAAAACAGGTAAAAAAAAAAATTAACATGAATTCCAGAATCTTTTAAGCATTCAGTTCCCTGTCTGTATATTTTTCATTTCTGACTACTGATTTTTAAAGATTTCAAAAAAGCAATCTGAACAGATGTACTGCAAAACACTGAATTCCTGGATGGAGAAGGTGTGTGTGGTACAAATTAATTTCAGTTAAAACAGACATGCACTTTTATAGAATACATTACAACTCACAATAAATAGTCTTTTTTTCTTTCTTTCTTTCCCCCCCCCCCCACCCCCCCATAATCTTATAGATAAATGTAATTCTAAATTACTAGGTATGGCTTATTTAAAACCATATAAACATTTTGTGGTATCTGAATATGGATTTTACAGCTTCTCAGATGTAAAAAATACAAGCTCCCTAAGAGAGTGAGCAAGGGGATAGAATTTCCAATTAAAAAGGCAAGAAAAAGAAAACCAAGTACATTCACTGATATATATTGTTGTTTTATTACGATAATTCAGATGCTTCAAAAATTTGTAGCAATGTGACTTTTTATAATACCTGTGATTGTAAAAAGCACTATTATATGTTCATTCACGCACTTCCCCAGCTCTAGAAAAAAAGTTACAGAAAAGTTAAGGGTTTTCCAGGGGAATACACTTTCCTGGTGGTAGTGTAGGAACTGTGGTAAGTCTCTCTTGCTCTTTTTCCCTATCTTGCAACCTCAGGAATTGAGTTCTAGCTCTTTCCTTTTTTCTCTGCCAACAACAACAAAAAAGTTTAGCAGACTAGTAAAACTAACTACACTTGCTACTGGATATTTTTGCATTCTTTAATTTGCATAAGGGGTTCAGTACTTTTTATACCTCAAAACTTTCCTGTAGAGAACATTGTCTTCACAGCTATCATGTTTTGTCAGTAGAAGACATTTAAGTTCTGTACAATGAAGATGAGCTCTTATTTTTATCTACATCCATTTTGCTTTCTTACAAACAGAACAATTTGCACCAGTGTTTGTGCTACAAGCTAGTACCTCATTTTCACAACATGACTAGATAGCAAGAGAGAAAAGAGGAAGTCACACTGCATTATAAGCTTCTGGTTGGACAGCTAACTGCTTATTGTCTAGCTCCCAGTGAGTTAGATGTTTCTGTTTTGGAACAGAAGTCACAGTTAAGGGCAGCACTCTAGCAAAACCTATTGACTGCACTGAAGGCAAGACAAATCATAACACAAACATTCACATTCCCTCTAGGGATTAACAACTCTTCCCTGAACTGGCACAGGTATCTGAAGTCTTAGCAGGCAAAAACTAAGACATACATTTAACAAAGTCAGCAATACAGAAACAAATCAAACATCCTTTCATACTCTTTTGAGACCTATTTCGGATATTTCTTATACAGAGCCTAAAAGTTAGCAGAGTTGACTGTGGTCTTACCTAAACACACTCGCCCTGTTCCATCCAGTGTCAGTCCTTCAGGGCACTCGCAGTGAAATGAACCTCTGCTGTTAACACATCGCCCATTGGGACAAACTCCCGGGAAAACATCACACTCATTTACATCTGTTGGTAAATGAAGGGGTGAAAGAAATTTCAGACTGTATGCCAGCTCCAGCAAGTAGAAAGCTACAACTTTTTTGAGAACTTCAGCTATATGAAAGAAAGCATGACACTTTCATTCATAATGTATTAGGATAAGTAATATTTTCTAATAAATAAATTGAAGGAGTAGTTCCATCCTTTTTGTACCATTTTGACATTCTCCAATAGTGTTAACTTTTATGTCCCCAACAGTCAGTAACTGTGATGGCATTCATCTAAGATCAGTATGATTATGCCTGGCAAAATGAACAGCAAAATAAATCCTCTTTTATACCGTTTTCCAGGGGGAAAAAATGACATCTTGAGTAAGAAGCAAAAGCATTACCTTCACAGGTAACACCCTTAACTCTGGCAAATCCTCTTGAGCAAGCTGTGTCTGGAATCAAGCCAAAAAAGATATATCACTGCTTTAGAATGACAGAAATATAAGAGCAAGTAATTTAAAAATAAAAGTATCTTTGCAATTTTTCTATATTTTCTGACTGCATAACATGATGAGTGATCTAGCCTCAATGAAGAAAACTATGGACTCATACATGTTACTTATAACAAATAATAGCTGGGGAAATTAAATCTTATATATTTTTTTCTCATGGTTTCCTCAATCGGAAATTGAGGAATCAGACTAATCTCTGCACTCAGATGTAACTGAAAGGTAAATTTTTATAAAGTTCCCTAAAGATTTCAAGCTTTAGTGATGCTAGTTATCACTGAAGTGTTTGTTTGTTTGTTTTTGTTTGTTTGTTTGTTTCCACTACAGCTTAATAAAGGATATCAGCAAAGATGTTATTCTAGGATATGTATGTAAAATGTAGCATGCTGTAGAGATATGCAAGCTTGCTGGAATCAAGTGAGTTAGAGATTAGGAAATTAAATGGCCAAACATAGTCTGAACTAATGGGCTCTCTAGATTGATTAGTTTTTGATCAGTTATACCACCCTCACCTTACAATGCTGCTTCCTGGAGTTCAAAGTAGTATCTTTTCTTGATGCTCTACTGCATCTCAAAAGCTTGTTTGTTTGCACCATGCTTATTAGGTGAGATACATGTGACCACAGTTATTGTTTCAACTTAAAAATAAAGGCTGGTTCAGTTGCAAGTGGCATTATTCAAATCTTATGGCGAGAGTGTGGCACGGTGTTTATTCCATAAAAACAAGCATGCATTTAGCATTCCTGCTTCCAACCTCTAGCCCTACCCCTGTGATCTAATACTAGTACTATTCTGCAATCAATAATTGTACATAAGTTATGTGGTTGAAAACAGCTGGAACAAGTGTTAACAGCCCACAAAATAAAAAGCCCTCAAGACTTTTAGCAGATATTTCACTTTACTATTATAGTCTTTAATTCAACCTACCCCAATGCACAGTCCATGTTGAGAAGAAACATATATAGCTATTCAAAGATCAATTCAAATGTTATTTCCTTGTAGCTTCAAAGTTATTAGAATAATACCTGATGGTGGAGATTAGAAGTGATGCTGAAGAAAACAAACTCATTTCATAGTGTTTTCTTGTTATTATTTTTTAACAGAAGATGATGAGAATTTATTAGTGTTACATTTGCTCTTCTCACAAAAGTCACAGGATATGCAAGCACAGCAGCATACCTAATTCACAGCGCTCACATGGGCTGCCCCAAGCTGCTCCTAAGGTAGCACAGCATTCAGATTTCAGTGTAGCACCATTGATGTTGACTTCACAGCGACTATCCTGGATGTTAAGCCAGCAAGTCCCCTTCAGGCTATCTGCAATAGAAACAAAATGGAACTGTCACAGTAAAAAGAGCTGGCATCTTCTCATGCCACTGGCAGATGGAGTACAAAGAAAGCACAGTCTGTCTTTGCATCAGAGTCATTTTGTATGTATTTTATTTTAGAAGCAGAGGAAATGAATACCACTACCACTAAAAATGAGTGGTAGAGTGCACCGCTTGAGGCATTTTATAGTCCAGGTCCTATAGCTAGTTGAGGTCCTCCAGCAGCTACAGCAATTGTATTTATTTGTTTCATCTAGAGACTGCTCATTTCTAAAATACACAAGTAGCAAATAGAGATTGTAACCTGGGATTCCCCCTTCCAGCTGACTGCTTGAACCACTGGGCTATAATCACCGGGTGCTCTTACCTCTGTCCCACTCAACGAAACTTCAAGATTGTCAGAAAGAAAAGAAAAAGAAAAGTGTGGGGGGCAGGAGTGTGCTAGATTGTTTTAGAGGTGCAGTCCTCCCGGTGCATTAGGAGGGCTTTGATTATGTCTGTTAGCTTACACTCCACTCTCTGCTCCTGAGGATGCAGTCACAGCACATCCAGCTCCTCAATCACAAATTAGATTGTCAGGCTGTGAACTGAGACCTGCTCAGGGCAAATCCATTCCAGTAAGTGCCCAACTGAGACAAGCAGCACCTCCTGACTGCTCTCCAGCTAACCAGCCATGAAGAAGAGAGATTTTCGGTCACCGGTGTCAACTATGCTGCCTGAAATTCTCTGAAATTCTCTTTTAGGTACCCAAATATTCAAGTATAAAAAACTACGCTTTCAAAGCCCAAGCCACTTTTCAAAATGTCAATTAGATCCTAAATCGGGTATATACATTTGAAAGTACAGCACCTTGACTCAGTACTTTTATGCATTTATATTAAAATGAGATCAAATTTCTTGAATTCACCATATTTGAAAAGTTGTGACAGTGTGGTGAAGTTCCCACTGACTGGAAGAGGGAAAACATAACCCCCATTTTAAAAGAGAAAAAGGAGGACCTGGGGAGCTACAGTCCAGTCAGTCTCACCTCTGTGCCTGGCACGATCATGGAGCAGATCCTTCTGGAAACTGTATTAAGGTACATGGAAAATAAGGAGGTGACTAGGGACAGCCACCATGGCTTCACTAAGGGCAGATTGTGCCTAAAAAGTCTGGTGGCTTTCTGCGATGGGATTACAGCACTGGTGGACAGGGGAAAAGCAACTGACATCTTCTACCTGGACTTGTGCAAAGCATTTGACACTGCCCCCTATGATATCCTTGTCTCTAAATTGGAGAGACATGGATTTAATGGATGGACCACTAGGTGGGTAAGGAATTGGCTGGATGGTCACACTCAGATAGTTGCGGTCAACGGGTCAATGTCCAGGTGGAGATGCGTGACAAGTGGTGTTCCTCAGGGGTCGGTACTGGAACCGGCGCTGTTTAACGTCTTTGTTGGTGACGTGGACAGTGGGATCGAGTGCACCCTCAACAAATTTGCCAATGACACCAGGATGTGTGGTACAGTCAACATGCTGGAGGGAAGGAAGCCCCTCCAACGGGACCTGGACAGGCTTGAGAGGTGGGCCTGTGCAAACTTCATGAGGTTCAACAAGGCCAAGGGCAAGGTCCTGCATCTAGACCAGGGCAATCCCCAGCACAAATAGAGGCTGGGTGGAAAATGGTTTGAGAGCAGCCCTGAGGAAAAGGACCCAGGGATGCTGGTTGACAAGAAACTGAATGTGAGCCAGCAGTGTGCGCTTGCAGCCCAGAAAGCCAACTGTATTCCTGGCTGCATCAAAAGCAGCATGGCCAGCAGGGCTGGGGAGGTGATTGTCCCCCTCTGCTCTGCTCTCGTGAGACCCCACCTGGAGCCCTGAGTTCAGCTCTGGAGCGCCCAGCACAAGGAGGACATGGATGTATTAGAACAAGTCCAGAGAAGGGTCTTGAGGATGATCAGAGTGCTGGAGCACCTCTCCTATGAAGACAGGCTGAGGGAGTTGGGGTTGTTCTGTCTGGAGAAGAGAAGGCTCTGGGCAGACCTTATAGCAGCCTTCCAGTATCTAAAGGGGGCCTACGGGAAAGCTGGGGAGGGACTTTTTGTCAGGGAGCATGGTGATAGGACAAGGGGTAATGGCTTTAAACTAAAAGAGGGTAGGTTTAGATTAGATACAAGGAAGAAATTCTTTACTCTGAGTGTGGTGAGGCACTGGCACAGGTCTCCCAGAGAAGCTGTGGATGCCCCATCCCTGGAATTGTTCAAGGCCAGGTTGGATGGGGCTTTGAGAAACCTGGTCTAGTGGGTGAGAGGTGTTCCTGCCCATGGCAAGGGGGTTGGAATTACAAGATCTTTAAGGTTCCTTCCAAGCCAAACCATTCTATGATTCCATGAAGCAGACCACAATCCCTGTCACTGGATAGCAAAAACAGTCTTTAAATATCTAACCCGGATTTGGAGATCAGCCTTGACAGAGTTTACATGCAAGTGCATACTCAAAGTTCAAAGCTAAGAAAGTGGCACAGATGAATTTAACAAGATGACTTATGCAAGATGAATAGGAATTGGCTTTTAAGATTTACATGTAATATACATACGAAAAGCCAGACAATCTATTAGGTGCTGTGGATTATTATTACTGATACCTCATATTTAGGCGCAACGCGCTCCAGCTTATTTTTTTTCAATCAACTTGAACTTTTCTACAAAACTGTCATTAAAAAATTACTTAGACCACCAAGAACACAACTTTTCTTTGGGTAATGTAACAGGAGAAAAATGGCTAAAGAATGTGCCTGGAACCAGTTTTAGAAACTGGAGAATGTACTTCATACACATTTAATTATAAAAGAGTGCAATTATTTAGATTAATGTTGGTCTCAAACATGTAGGGCAGAATACTACCTTTAAAAAAGTGCATGAACCAATGAGGGGCTGAGGATCGTGGGCAAGTCATCTTTTCTAAGCCTTGTTCCACCTTTGTCTGACAGTCAGGATTAGGGTTAACATCAAAAGACCAAAGGAAGACATAAGCTACAAAGTGGCTACCTGGATCTGCCCTTGGCCAGTCATGGGTTGGTCATAATATCTTCACATCATATGTCCCAAATACAGGGGACTAACACAGGGAGAACAAAATAGGCCCTTTTAGCTGCTATTTCATGCTACATCTAGCTTACTGGCCATACATTGATGTCTCTGCTTTATGTTATCAAAATGTAAATGCTTCCATTGCTTCATTCACTAGAAATTTCTGAACAAGATATTATTCATTTTTAGTAGCCAACATTACAGGATGAAAAAGTCAAAACAGTATCTCAAAAATGATTTAAACTATACAAATTAGCAGGTGACTTCCTTCACACCAGCTGCATCTATACTACGCTGCCAAAGTCTGCTTGTCTTATTTTTTTTCAGGCTATGAGTTAATTTCCTTTATTTTACACAACCTCTCTTGTCCAGACAAAACTTACAAAGGGCAGTCACTGTGACTTTTACTTTGGTGAAAAAATTATTTATTATCCAGCATCAAAGCATTCTTTCTGCTGCTTGCAACTCTTTGATTCTGACTTGAAGAAGAATATACGCATACTACAGGCAGATGGCAGCCTACGGGTTGTGCACTGTGTGAATTCCAAAAATATTGAAATGTGCATAAAAAGCATTTATTAAGTGCACATTTCAAAGACCACAAATTGCAGTATCTCTACTACATGAGCAGTTTCCAAAATAGAAATGCAGCACTGGTACCACCAACAGAAGTATTTCAAAAACAGTTCCAATTCTACCCTTCCTTACAGGATGTCAGCCTTAATACTGCAGACACTGTCAGTGTGAAAGCAAAAGAAATGCATAATACATCATCTTTTTTTGTTGAATGCTTTTAATGTAAACGCTAAACTAACAACTTTCATTTGCTGGAAGTTGGAGCTCTAATATGAGGCCAAATGTTGTGACTTGAAATCTTGCTATTACTTGAGCAAGTCATTTTTCTTTTATGCAGGGAACCTCACAGAGAGAGACAAATGGCTTACATCTATGCTGGATTTCTACAAGCAATATGGACGCAAATGGCTTAAGCCACCTGGTTCTTCAGCATTAAGGCTGAGCAGCCCATGCAAAGGAGCCAGAGGAAATGACAGACTGAAGTTATCTGTCCACAAACTAAGTAAAGAACATGCGTCAGCCACATAACTTGGGTATTATCTGAGTCCACAAGAGAACGGTGAAAATCAGCAATAAGGCCAATTGGAACAAACACATGAGAACAAGATGTTGTAAAAATAAAATTAAGAGTGCTGTAATGTTAATGTTTTTTTCTTCTAATTATGTTGTCATGTGCAAATTTATGTGAATTTTAAGTTCAAGCTTTCATCGCCATCATGAAAGAAAGAAAAATATGTCCTTACAAACGGGAGTGATTTTGGTTCTGACATGAGACCAAATTTGGAACTAAACCAAAACTGTAGAGAGGTCAGAATCAAACTGACACTACCTTAGTTTGATCATTCTTATGAAGAATACAATACATACCCAAACCAGAACACCATTCTAGACATATGCTTCTGTACTGGTGTAAGCTTTTCATATCTGATGCTACAATAATGCTTTACAGGAACAATCAGCTAAAAAATTATGTCAATTATAGTCAATATACAAGTGGAGAAACACAACTTTCTCTACTGTGGAGATTTAAAACAGCTTACATTCAATGAATGTTTGCAATTTTTTCACACCAGAAACTGCCTATAACCTCACTCCCCTTTCAGTAACCTAGTCTGCCCTTCTCTCAATCACTACTGATTCTAATGGAAATTTTGCCAACACAGAAAAACATAAATGGACTCTACATGTACAAATCTGTACTTCTCACGTGAGCTATCCCGACCCTTCTGTCCTAACATATTCTCACCTGTGGCACTGAAAACTCTTCCTGTGGGAATGTTGATCAACATGAAAAGTAACTATTAGGCTTATAGTATGGGTGGCTCCTATCCTTCACTTTTAATCTGACTGTTCAACTATTTATTTTGTTTGTTTTACATTATTTGCCACTACTACTCAAGCCAAATAGGACCTCACATGACAACCAATTCAATGGAAACCATTTGCAAAGTAAATCCAGAAAACTGTTATAATTAAGTCCTTAATGAACTTGTAATACCTTTGGATGTCAGAACATGAAAATTAAAACAAGCAGTACAAAAAAGCACAAATTACTGTGGTCACATCAAGGCATAAGCAAAATGTGAAAAAGAACAAAAAGAATACTAAACTGTACAGGCCAATGATGGTGACAGTATCCCTAAAAATCTATGAGAAAGGCTAGAAGGAAGGCATCTAAGAGAAGGCTTAGGTGCAAAAGTAACTCACTTAAAAAACATGTTAAGGCATAGACAGATAGCAACATTAAATAGGAACTTGACTCTTTGCATTATATTTCCTGTCTTATGAAAATCTTGGCAAGACAAGAAAGTTGAAACAAGAACACCAAACAAATGCATCTTACAATAAAAAGAACATTTAAAAACAGCATCATCCCTTTATTAATGCACTCCAATCCAACTTATCCCACATATTCTACAATGGCTCCAATTATGTTACACTAATAAGATGAAATGGCAGCTTTTGAGCACCTGAGAAATGCAGATGTGTCCAAACCTTTGAGTCTTCTTGGAAAGACAAGGAAAAAAAAAACATTAATGAATGACTTCCAGAAGTAATGCCAATGACATCTTGCAGACAACTGTTGCTGCTAGCTCTAGTAAAATCTGTGCCATGTTCTGCTTTTTTTCAATGCAATAGAATCCTAAAAGGATGTTAACATTATTTATGTTACATTATTATATGTCACAATATGGTAAATTATATATATATATAAAACACATAGGGAGAGAGAGACATTATCACGTTTCTGCTTCAGGGGCAGTAGGCATATTGATAAATTCAGATGTATTTTACTCTCCTTTATCAACTTGCTACGAAAGACTGAAGGTATAAGATTGTGCTATAAAGCAAAAGCCATTATTGTTTCCTGACAGATTGGAAAGCCACTCTTCGCAGTTTATGAAAAATGGTGTGAATCCTAGAAGCCATGTGTTTTCAAATCACTATTTGAGTAGATGTTCCTCCAGTTTTACTTAGTTTCTTGGCTCAAATTTAAAAGTGGCCAGGGAACTGAATGGGCTTTTCTGCTGTACAATTTCTCAACTATCAGGCTTATTATCTATTGTTTTCACTCCTATCAAGTCTTTTAGGAGAATGACAAAAATTCCTATTAACAATAAGACATCCCCACTGTCTCCCACCAATGAACATCTGCTTTTCACCACTTTCACCATAGTTTGGACATACACATGCATTATACCTATGTCTCTTTTTAACTTGCTTCTGCTTCCATGGAAACAAGAAAATTAGTATTGGTTTGTTTAGTATTACCTACACAACAAGACATGTAGTCTGCTATAAAGGGAAAATGAGCAGAATACATTATTTTCTTGCTTAATTAATCAATAAAAACAATATGTTTCAAATTAGTAAGAAAAACAGGAGAACAAAAAGGAAAAAAGAAGGAAAGACTCACCAATGCATATCAGTCCTGTAGAGTCGAGTTTGCTGCCAGGTGAACATTCACAATTGAAAGAACCAAGATTGTTCCTGCAGGCACCATTGACACACGGACTGCTTTCACATTCATTTATATCTATAATCCAGAAGGGAAAGACACTGTTAAGACTGTGATGTGCTTTTGGAAAATACTAGAGTACAAATACTGCTGTGGGCCATGATTTGCCAAAACTGCCTGGTGTATTTGGCTTTTTTCTCTTTTCTTTCTCTCTTTGTCTGTCTGTCTTCCTGTCTGCCTGTCTTTTTAAAACATGACATGCAAACGATGTATGGTTAGGCAGTTAGCATGTATGTACATGTGTATACAAGTGTATATTTTGAAAGTGTTAATTAAATGGCCCTTCTCTACAAAAGTAGTAACTTAGAAGAACTTGGACTATAAAGTTTTCCAGCATAAATTATAACTGTCCTGTGAGAAATCACAACTCCTTTATCATGGTAAGCAATGCATTTCCAGCCACAACATGCTGTGCACAAACAACAGCTTTATTGTTTCTGTCATTTATGGCTCCATGAGGTTTTGGAAGAATTAAGAAAACCCTGTCAGAATCAAAATATTCCATTGCTGGCTGCGATTCTCTAGTTCTGGAAAGCATTCAAGAAATAGGAGTTGAAACAGGAATCGTGTAAATGGTACTTCCCTCTACCCCCTAGCTACTTCTATTTATTGCCCCCATGAGTTTTTTGAGCCTGTTCATATGTAAGAATAGGAGTCCTGCAGACAGTATTATTTACTGATTTTTTATTTGAAGTGAAACCAGTTTTAAGATTAAACCAATACTAGCAAATTCTTTCAAAGAACAATTGCAGATGCATATCCACTATTTCCTCCTGAACTCAATCAATTCAATTGTTTTGATCTGGGTCCTGAATCAAGCCATACATTCTAACCCAACCAGACAGTTCCTTTGGCAGGCCAGAAATAAAGCTCTTAGTGCATAGTTATGTTTGTTAGTATTGCTTGAGGAATAATGTCATATTGATACAAAAAAAAAATAGCATGATGTAAATTAAGAATAAATTAATGCAGGATGTAGTTATGCACCAGTAATATTAATTGCACCATAGATCATTTTCAAAGCAAACTGGAATGTCCTGCTCATTGTTTAGAAATCGTGAAAAATGTATCATTTGATATTTGGTTTGCTATGATTTATACTAGATGTATACAACTATACATTTGACTAGACTTGAAGGAAGATTCCATGAAGGTATCTTCATGGATATATGTTTAGAATACTCACCAAAGGACATATGTATATAAACATATATGTGTATATATATATATATAAAAATAAGGGGGGGGGGGAGTAGAAAGGGGGAGAGAGAGATAGAAAACATGCAGAAATCTATATACTTATGAAACTGTGATCTCCCTCTTCATCCCCAAAGAAAGCACCTAATTTAGGGCCCACTTTTCACTGTCCCTTTACTTAATGGAATTACTTACTACTACAAAGAGCAAATAGCAAAACTTGTCCTTGAATGCCAGAAGGTTTTTGAACAACAAAAGAGCTTGTGTTAGTGAAGTCTACTCCTAACCTTGTGAGTTACACAGCTTACTCGTACATCATACACAGATGCAGACATGAGATCCAGGAGGCCTCACAATATCAAGACTGTGTTGCAGTTTCAAGGGCTGCCTGTACTGGGTTAACTGAAGCAGCAATATCTGAGCTGGTAAACCCCTAACAGTAATGCTGGCCCTGCATTACTCCTCTGGAGCTGGTAGTCCCATATGGCACCAGGCACAGCTTCCAAGTTTCTCTGCAAGCAGCCTGTTTAGATACAGTTGGTTGTGTTATCTCAGGCTCAGTCCTAGCCCACCAAGGCCCAAGCCAGCTCACCGGGCAGAGTGTAGCACCATGGGCGAGCACGCAGGGCAAGGACAGGTCACATACCAACCTGATCGGCTGGGAAGTGCAACATGGAGGTAATCCCATAGATCTACCGCAGCCAGTTAGTTTCGACAGAGCACTTGCTGAGCACCTCTGTATCCCAGCTGGCAATCTGGAGAGCTTGCCAACATTGATCTGCTCTGCATCCCTTCTCCTCCCCATAAATACATTTCACACTTTATTACCTGAGGTTTTATTATCCAGAGTATGCTCCCTGCCTCCCCAGTCTTCTTGTCTTTCCCTAGCCAGCAATACCTGGTAGCAGAGGGTAGTGTCTGCTGCTTTTACAGAGAAACCACATATCCTGTTCCCACGATTAGAAACAGATCATGCTGAGGCATCATCTTAAATATGCACTACATGCTGAATAGCTCTCAGTATACAAATGATTTTGGAGAAAGGTATGCTTTTGCTTCCTTTTGATATGCCATCTTGCTTTCAGCAGTTTGGCTAGCTTTAAAAAAAGGAGAAAATAGAAATGAAAGAAAGGACAAGTGAACTACATCAAAGAGGTGTAGTTGCTCCCTGTCAAAGACATCATCAAACTTTCACTATCTCTTACAGTACAAGAACAAAAAGACATCTCACAAAGCTAGCTTGTAGCCAAATAAAGAAACAGTCCTTTACACATCAAGTAGAGGAATTGGAGATGCTTACCCTAGGCTGCTCAAAGCATTCACGAATCAATAGCAGTCTGGACAAGTTATGGAAAAGAAATCCACCATGGTTTATTAAATGTAAAGATCCTATTTCTGAACCACAATTGCTGAGAAATCGGAGAGTATTTCTGGAAAGTAAAGTTGTGTACTTGCTCTGCTATAATTAGCATTGGGACAGAGGAATCTTTGATCGGTCTCCACATTTATGTCTTTGTTTTTACGCAGGTATGATTCTCTAACCAGTCCAGCACTCTTACCTGCTCAGGTACAACTCAGAAAAGTTCCCATGCTGGACCAGGCATGAACAGTGACACAGAATCTTTGGAGCTTTTGCACACTAAAAATAGAACATGTCTCTAGAGAGCATATGCAAAAGAAGTCTTACAACTTGGCCAAATTTGAGCACATTTTCAGAGGAAAGAAGCACTATCCTGATAGAAAGCCTATTTAAGAAATTTCAAGCTGCAGTAATACCGAGAAGCAACAGCTTTTTAAAGAAAATGTCACAACTTTTGCACATATCTAAATGCACAGACTAACATTTTTTCAGTAGCTAGTCATTCTTGGAAATAAAGTATTTTGTCTGAAATTTTTAAAGGTAAAATTATAATTTTGTCTGAGTCAGACACACAGTGAAGAAACTTATAGGTAAAACGGTTGAAGTTTGCCAAAAACATTTACAGCTGAAAGTAGGAGATTTTCATGGAAAGCGTCATATGCTTTTAAAAGTTGGCAGCTGAACCACACACGTCTGCACATACACCATCAATGTGCAAGACAAAGCACTATACTGAGCAGAAAGTGCTACTATCCAAAACACTACTTCACTCATATATAGAATATCAAAAATGCATGAAACTTAAAATAATTCTCATTTATAATTGTAAAATGTAGCAGGTTACTATGCTTATCTTTAATTCTCCCTGATACTTAGCAAGTTATGTTTACATACAATTTTATTGTAGGAAAAGCAATCTTCTGCTTTGGGTTTTCTGAGTTAACAAGAAACCCAAACCTAAGAAAAAAATAGTTGAGGGCCATAGCTGAAAGTCAACATCCCAAAAAGTAAAACTAAAGCTAAGTGAATAAATGGAGATGGAGGGGCCAAAACATCTGAAGTTCAGCACTTTATGAGAAATGAAGCAGCTCTCCTGATTTCATGGATTATGTTCTTCATTCTCTGGCAAAAGATGAAGGAGACGAAAGGAACCAAACTGAATTGCTAGGTGAGCAAAATGGGGAAGAAGAGGAAGATCTGTTGTCTGAGCTGACCACCTTCTAGACTGGGAGAACTGCCTGTGCATTCCAAGGCAAAGTCAGGGCATTTAATCTTAACCCTCGCTGAAGCCTGTATTGAACACATTCCATGTCAATACAACTGAGTCTGTCTATCAGGTTGCTGCCATCTACAGGGGACATTTCCATTTCACCCTTCCTTTGTTTCCAACTCTCTCTAGTGCAAGCACAAGTTCACAGAATCACAGAATCGTCTAGATTGGAAGAGACCTCCAAGATCATCTAGTCCAACCTCTGACATAACACTAACAAGTCCTCCACTAAACCATATCACTAAGTTCTAAATCTAAACGTCTCTTAAAGACCTCCAGGGATGGTGACACAACCACTTCCCTGGGCAGCCTATTACAATGCCTAACAACCCTTTCGGTAAAGAAGTTCCTCCTAGTATCCAACCTAACCCTCCCCTGGCACAACTTTAGCCCATTCTCCCTCGTCCTGTCATCAGGCACGTGGGAGAATAGACCAACCCCCACCTCGCTACAGCCTCCTTTAAGGTACCTACAGAGAGCTATAAGGTCACCCCTGAGCCTCCTCTTTTCCAGGCTGAACAATCCCAGCTCCCTCAGCCGCTTCTCGTAAGACTTGTTCTCCAGACCCCTCACCAGCTTCGTTGCCCTTCTCTGGACTCGTTCAAGCACCTCAATGTCCTTCTTGTAGCGAGGGGCCCAAAACTGAACACAGTACTCGAGGTGCGGCCTCACCAGAGCTGAGTACAGGGGGACAATCACTTCCCTAGCCCTCCTGGCCACACTGTTTCGTATACAAGCCAGGATGCTGTTGGCCTTCTTGGCCACCTAAGCACACTGCTGGCTCATATTCAGCCGACTATCAACCAGTACTCCCAGGTCCTTCTCTGCCAGGCAGCTTTGTAACCACTCCTCTCCCAGCCTGTAGCTCTGCTTGGGGTTGTTGCGCCCCAGGTGCAGGACCCGGCACTTGGCCTTGTTGAACTTCATACAGTTGGCCTCAGCCCATCGGTCCAGCCTATCCAGATCCTCCTGCAGAGCCTTCCTACCAGGAAGCAGATCGACATATCCACCTAACTTGGTGCTGTCTGCAGACTTACTGAAAGTGCGCTCGATCCCCTCTTCCAGATCATCGATAAAGATGTTAAAGAGAACTGGCCCTAGTACTGAGCCCTGGGGGACACCACTAATGACCGGCCTCCAACTGGATTTGGCTCCATTCACCACAACTCTTTGGGCCCGGCTATCCAGCCAGTTTTTAACCCAACAAAGCATATGCCAGTCCAAGCCATGAGCAGCCATCTTCTTGAGGAGAATGCTGTGGGAAACGGTGTCAAAAGCCTTACTGAAGTCAAGGTAGACCACATCCACAGCCTTTCCCTCATCCACCAAGCGCGTCACTTTGTCATAGAAGGAGATCAGGTTCGTCAAGCAGGACCTGCCTTTCATAAACCCATGCTGACTGTAAGCATGTACTGTAACCCACTGTGGTCCATGGGGACTGTAACCCATGCTTACTGATCAGTAAGTTCCTTACTGATCCCACAGACAAATATTCACTTTCCAGTTTCTGGATGAAAATGGCAAAAGCATGTAACTAAGATCAGAGGTGAGAAAAGCTCTATCACAGAACTACACTCTTCCTCATTTCACGTTGTCCTGGTATAGATGAAGGAATGCTCATCCCATCTCATTTCTTTCTATGGGTTAGGAACAAGGAGAGCAGCTTTCACTGCTTCACTGCAGCTTTAGGATATGCACATCTGGAGGCATTAATTTGTGGTTGTTTCTAAAATGATCTTGTTACTGTACTCTGGCTCCCCAAACCTGAAAATATAGTTTGCTAAGTTCTGCATTTGATGTGCTTCAGCACAATGTCAAAAAACAAACAAACGAACAAACAAATGGAACAGAAAGAAACTAAAAACAAACCAAGAACTTCTCTAAGCTCAGTATTTTATGTATTAACATGTTTATAATATTGCACTGACTGCTCCCCAAAACCACCATTCAGGAAAAAAAATAAAAGGATGAATGTACTTCACCAATAGTGCATTGCTGAGTCAGGGCAAAAAGTGTCATATGCAGAATGTAAACAAACTTGAAAATTCTTTCCATGCACCTTCTATTAACAATATTAAATGGCAACTTTAAAAAGAGTAAGTGAGAAAATTATTTGATTTAAAATACAATTTTATATTTTAAAATAAAAAGCGAATGTATGAAAATATTTACCAGGGATTTTTTTTTTAAACATTTTTTTCTTAAGTGGAGTGAGTGTACATTGTAAATGTCACAGAAACAAAAATTGAAACAGTTCACTGTACATTCCTGGAAATAAACTTCAAAGCACATCTGGTTTACATTTAACTAGTTATGTCACTGGAAACACAATCTAAACCACAGAGCTTGCTGTAAAAATCTCAACTTTCACAGACTCTGAAAGCTTAAACAACTCCCCCACTCCCCGCAACAAATTGATGAAAATTTTCAGTTGAACTACAAATGAAAGCAGTGTATGTTTTGTTGTTTTTTTCACAGTTACTGATGACATTTATACTAATTAAAAATATACTAGTGAGTAATAAGCATCAGAGCATTTTCAGAGCATAATATAAAGCTTCTGGCTACAGCAATCTTCTACAACTAGTGAACCTGTAACTCCAAACTGAATTTCTTAGTGTTTCTTTGAAAACAGAATTTGGACAAAAAGAGATGAATTTATTCCTCAAACTGCCAACCCACTCAAAATTAGAAAAAATGTAATACATTTAATAGGTTTTATAGACACTTTTATGCCAAACCACTCCTGAATCTTTTTGTGCCTGATCAGCTAAATCTAAACTTCAGTCTAACTAAAATATTCAAGATGGAGATGACAGATCCTTCATAACCTATGTGTGTGATTTCATGTATATAACACTATTGAAAGAAACTGAAAATCCTTCAGAATGTGCAGCACAGACAATATAAAATTAAAATTATTTTAGGCTGGATTACACTAAAATAACTATGGCCAAAAAAACAAACAAAAAGAAATTATTCTCACAAAACTGGAGTTTTAGTAGTTAATCATTAGTGTTTGTTTTGTTTTGCTTTGCTTTTTAAATGAGAAAGTGAGAAAGTAGGATTTTTTTTTTTACATTTATAAAAAGTTCTATTATTTTATTCCTGCATTCATGCCCATTTATGCACTCATTCCTCCGAGTTCAGTATACATACAGGATTTTGAAATAGAGCCAAAGGATGCACAGGAACTGATACTTTATGAAGGAAATAGATCCTTAGATGAGTAGCTAAAAAATGTATTGTGAACATTTCCACATAAAAAAGAAACAAGAGATTAAATGCATTAATTAACCTCTCTCCAAACTCAGCTAATCAAAAAGCCACCAAACAGAAACATGATCTGCTGTACTTATGTACCTTGAATGATCAACTAGGGAATTCTCCTTTTACAATAGCATTGACTTTAATTTACATAACTACCTGCTCAAGTAAAGCACGTTTGCATTTTCTGCCTACGGTTCAGGCTGGCTCAAGTTGTGAAATGTCTCATTACGTGTATTACGAGACAACTGTCAAAAGCACTACACCGTGCTAGTCTGAATAAATCATATGAGTTCCCTGTTCCTATTTTCAGACATGACCCATAAACGATTAATTTAGGGAATGTCCCTAGCTCCTTTAGATAAAATCCAAAAGTAATTTTCTTTTTTCACATTTCTTATAAAAATGAGCTAAGATGCTATTAAGAAGAGAGAGGTCTGCCATTCAGATTTCTACTAGAACTTTCCTGCAAACTCTATTTTATCTTAACTGTAATATTTTTTGATATTATGGTTTAGCAGACAGTATCAGCTAGCAATGCTATCTAAAGAAGTCACCCACACTCCTCAGTGAACTATTAATTCAAATGAACCAGTGAATTAATTTCCACACCAGAATAACTCTCTCTCACACTCTTCCCCACTTACTTCCCCGAAAATAATAGGGACATAGTGAACTCCCAGATGTCATTCACTACATCGTGATCCCCAAAACGTGTGCTAGCACAAGAGAAGGCACACTGGAATGGTCACAAGGATTTCCGGAAGATAGAAAATCCCTTTGGATCCCTTTTTTCCTATAGATGCTGTGTCTCAATGCAATCATGAATCCACTTTTTTTTTTTTTTTTGGTCAATTTGACTCGATTTGATTTTTTTTTGGTTGATTAAGCCTCTCTGTTACTATTTCTATGACCATTACTATTGCTATTGCTGTTAAAATACAAATTTAATTTTACATTTGAAAATCTGGATACACTATTATTTCAATAATTGTACTGGGTTATTTGCATTCTGCTGTCTCATTCATCTATATTTTGGTCAGTGTTACGCTTTGAAGATGATGGTCTTTCCATCTTGTTAATTAACATTTTCTTTTGCGTTACTATTCTGTTTTTTTCTGTGGAGGATATTTGTTAAGAAACATGCAGATGGAAAACATGTGATGAGTGACTGAGATGTTTTTACACATAGAAATGCAACCTGTAGACAGACTGTGAAGACAAAATCTCACCTGAACATTGTGAATAGATACTAAGCATTAAGACAATTTAGCACAGTGTGGTATAAATCAGGGGGGGTATAAGAGGCCTAACCTGAGCAAGTGCTACGAATTTGTAACAGTTAAGGAGAGAAGAAATTCTAACTTTTAAAAGTGGCCTGTGAAACACACATGTACTGAAATATAAAGGAACATGATTCCTTTTGAACAGAAGGGGTGAAGAGGTGAATGATTTGATACTGCCAGAATTTAAACCATTTCATTAGATGTTTTTAGTGTAAACACATGTTCACTTTCCAAACAGTTGGAGACATTAAAAATGCTATTGCCCCCATGCTGCTTGCTTCCACTCCTCTGCTGAAAACTGGCAAAGAGCACATGGGCCTTCCTCACCCACTTCAGAGTAAAGTTAGCCAGTCCAGCATACACTGCGAATGAAATGGTTTAAGTTAACCTGACTGATCTTACACAGCAAGAATAGATTAAAGAGCGCTTCCACTTTCCATTCTGTATGTTTGCTTAGCTGTGTAGCAGTAACTTGTGGCTGACCAGTAATAACAAGCAGCTGAGGATACTAATGCCTTCCACTGCTTCAGATAAATATGGAAGATGATATTGGTTCATACAGTAGATACTCCAAAAGGTATATAGCTTCCCTATCACTCACTCAAACATAAGACTATTTTCCTATAAAAACTTGCTAATAGTAACAATATTGAGATTTATAGATTATGGAACCAAATAAAAAACAATACAAAAAACTAGTAAAATACTCTTGCTCTGAATACTAATTAAAAAAAGAGAGAAAAGTTTCTATTTCAACTCCTCTTTTGCAGAGCCTTGCTTGAAACTGTTTTATAACCAAAAATTCTCATTAAAACTTGCTAGATGTTACCAGAAAGGACAGCCTTCAGGAATCCCAGGTCCCAGAAACCAGGGGGAAAGGCTGGATCAAGGAACGTGTACCCTTGGTAGAAAAGGGTCAGGATGGGGAAAACATAAGCAAACTGGACCATTCATAAGGCCATGGGCTCTGATGGGATGCACCTACAAGAGCTGAGGGAGCTGGCAGATGTCATTGTGAGGACCCTCTCTATAATCTGGTCGGTCATGGCAACTGGGGGAAGGGCCTGAAGACTGGAGGAAAGCAAATGTCACTCCTATGTTCAAGAAGGCCAAGAAGGAGGACCTGGGGAACTACAGACCAGTCAGCCTCACCTCAATTCCTGGAAAAGTGATGAAGCAGCTACTCCTGGAAACCATTTCCAGGCACATGAAGGAGAAGAAAATCAGCAGGACTCACAGATTCACCAAGGGGAAGTCATGCTTGACCAAACTGATAAGCTTCTCTAAGGAAAAGACGAGCCTGATGAATGAGGAGGGAACACTGGATATAGTCTACCTGGACTTGAGAAAGGCCTTTGACACTGCCACCATAAGATCCTCACAGAGGAGCTGCTGATGTATGGGCTGAATGGGCAGATGGTGAGGTAGATCAAAAACTGTCTAAATGGTCAAGTCCAGGGGTTGATGATCTATAAAGTAAAGTGTAGTTGGAGGCCAGAAACTTGTTGTGTACCTGAGGGGTGAACGCTGGGTCCAATCCTGTTCAACATCTTCATTAATGATCTGGACGATGGGGTAGAGTGCACCCTCAGTACATTCACAAATGATAAAGCACCACAAAGATGATGAAGGGACTGAAGCACCTCTTCTGTGAGGAGAGGCTGAGAGAGCTGGGACTATACAGCCTAGAGAAGAGAGGCCTCAGGGGAGATCTTATCAACGTGCATAAAACCTACCCAATATGAGCGTGCAAAGAGGAGGGAACCAGGCTCTTTTTGATGGTGCCTTGTGGCAGGACAAGAGGCAATGGGCACCAAATGGAACACAGGAGGTTCCTCCTGCACATCAGGAAACACTGTTTTACTGTGCAGCTGACCAAGCACTGGCACAGGTTGCCAAGAGAACTCGTGAAAGCTCTGTCCTCAGAGGTCTTCAAAAGCTCTCAGGACACCGTCATGGGCAACCTGCTCTGGGTGGCCCTGTCTGAGCGGGGGAGATGGACAAGATCCCTTCCAATCCCAACCATTCTGTGATTCTGTGTTTAGTTTCTGCAGCGTAACATTTTCATTGCTCTAGCATCTGTGTCCGTTAGTAATATAGAAAAGCAATTTTGATTATAAATTATGTACTGAAAAAAAAAAAAAGACGATTTTAGTATCAACCACTAATATACACATCCAGGAACTATTAACATCACATAAAACATCACAAATACCAGAATTTGATATAGAATTAACTATCAACATAGACTGAAGAGAGAAAACGAAGAAGACTGTGTAATCAAAATTGATGTATTTCGCTAAATGATAAACTGTATTTCCCCACTCTGTGATCAAAGGCAAGCATACATTTGACTTTACTTCCACTTCAAAATATCTTGTCTAAAGAAAGGAAAATATTTTCATAGAACAATGAACTGACTACTTTGAACAGAAATTCACTAGCAAGACCCAACACTTTAAAAAACACTGCAGAGAAATTCCAAGAGGAGTGCAATGATTTATGCTGTATCTTAGTTCTTTCTTTTCATCTTGCTTTTGTCATCACTGAATCTTTTTTGATCATTTAGCTTCAAGGTTATATAATAAGCAATAAAATCACACTTGCAGATTTCTCACCTTCACATGTGTCAGTCTCGGTGCTGAACACATAACCCTTTGGACAAGTGCAGCTATAACTTCCAGGGGTGTTTCGACAGAGCCCGTTATCACACAGCAGACCATTCACTGAACATTCATCAATGTCTGTAACAAGACGAGTTAATACCAATAAGAGCAAATGTCACGAGACACCTTTGTCTCCCCAGCTAGTTCCTCTTGCTTTCTGCAGCAGCAATTAGGTTGCCAGATGTGCAGTTATTTACAATGACTAAGAAAAAATCCCAATTCTTGTTTTCAAAAATCTAATTCTTATTTCTAAAAACTCTATTTTCCGTTTAGTTTTTCAGTATCAGGCTTTATAAACAGTTCATAGTTAGTCTTTCATTGATAATTACATTTTCCTGGAATGACCTTGGGAGCTTTGTCAACTGTATGACTATTACCACTACAACTTTATTAAGGTCTATTTGGTTTGAAAACAGCTTTTTTTTTTTTTTTTTTAATGTATGTAGATAAGGATGTGATAGATTACTATTCTAAATCCTCTTTTATGGGCAACAAAACCTGAATTTGTTATCCACTAAATTAATATATGTGTTAAAATCTAAATTTTACAGATGTATGGTAGACATCTTAAGAATGTGTATACACACCACTTTTGGAAAAAAAAAGGAACAAGACACCAAGCATACAGAATAAGAAAAACTCATCAATTAACATCATTGCCTGAACTTCTTCTAGACTAACTAAATATTGCTAACACAAAACAATCAAACATCTTCATTTTCATATTATTTTTAAAAAGAAAAGGTAAAAAAATCATAATTTAAATTACTTTCCTATAATCCCCACCACATGCCACAATCTTAAGTTTATAGAAAGATAAACCTGATGCTTTATCCTGCTTCAGGGTGTCTCCTGAATTTTCACTGCTTCATTTCCCAAACTTAAAGCTGTAGCTGAAATTGTTCCCTTCAATCAACTATCTTTTTTAGAGAGTTTAAGTTATAGATAAAGAGAAATAATAAGAAAGCAGTATAATTACAATCTAAAGGCTACTGCTTTGACAAGTACATCAGATTTTTGAACATATGCTTATAAATTCTGTTAAGATTCAGACAATAAAGTCTTAATTTCCCCAGATGATAAATCTGAAATTTAAGTTTTGTAGCCACAAAGAAGCTCCTCAGCTACTTGGTCCTTAATCTAACCTCATCTAATTTTAACTACATAAAGAAGGATGGATTTGGAATTTGACGCTTTCAAGAGCAATAGACTTCAGTTTTGAGCTTGTTGTCATATAATCTTCTAACCCAAATTAGCAGTGTGATAAATATGTTATTTCCTTAGAGTGTCGCTGTTAAACTACAGATTTGGGCAGTCACCTGTTGTGACACGCACTGTGAAACAAAGAACAATATAGCTCATGCACCAAAAAACACTTGATGCTGACAGAAGTGCTAACTGCATTCTGTCTGATGAGGATTTTTATTTCTTGACAACTCTTAATCTGTATCAGTTAAAACTTTTCCGCTCTTTATTTGAGTGTTCACAATTAAATTGCTTTGTGCAAAAACTCTTTAACTAAGAATAAAAGCATCCTCACAGTGAATACACTGCATTTTAATTTATGTAATTAAACAAACAGATATCTATGCCAGCAGTTACATAATTGCATGTGTAACTAGACAAGTGATACTCCTTGCCATGAAATCAATTTGGAAAAGAATATTATGTGAAGTATTTCAAAACCAACCAACCAAACAAACAAACGAACAAAAACCTGTCAGTTTTTTTTTTTAGGATTGCATTTCCTGCCAAAAGGTCATATTTAGGGCCTTTAGAAAGTAACGAGCTGCAAAATTTCTTAATTCAAGCAGATGAAAAGAAACACATTTACCATTTTATGTTTGCTTTGCATCAAAAGGTAGGAATGTTCGGTTTTAAAATTATATCACACTTAATAGTCCAGGTTTTCCCTACCAAAAATGTTGTGTTTTGTTGATCATACATGACCATGAATAATAAAATTAACTAGACAGAATGTGAAATGTATAATGTAGGTATCTTCTGTTGGGTATTGCCAAACACTTCCAGAAAATCTATATAGAAATTGCAATGACAGCCTGGTATAAATCTAAGCCAAACTAAAAGTGACTAAATCTAAAAGTTTCTTAATTGAATCACTCCTGTGATTCTGGTGGTGACTGAAAAGAAATATTTTGAAAAACAAAAGACTATCTGTTACACTTCAGCCCACTGTTCAGGCAGGACTTCGGAAATCGTAAGTGTGGATCACAGCTTTCTTCTAAAAGCCAAGGCATTTCAGCAATGCATTCTGCTGTACTTGTGTAACTCAGGGACATCAAAAATTCCTCCATACTGCAAAAATTGTATACATAGGCCATCAGGTATCATTCATTATGGTAATGATAGCCATCTGTTACATTTTATTAGGCAAAATTATGACCTTCAGCAATTGTCATTTTATCATCCAGCCTTGAAAATGACATATTTTAGATTCTCTTGTACAATAAAATATAACACAAACTGATCCATACTTTTGAGAAAAATAACTCCTAATCTACAACAGTATCTCCTGCCTACACATCCCAGACAAATACCATTAAAAAAAAAGCAACACCAAGTAACAGAAAAAGATACCAGTAAAAATATTGGCTATGCAGTTGCTGAGAAAAATGGACTCAACAGAGATTTTTAGTGTTTTCATTGTAGTTGTAAAAAGTAGATGTCTTCCTTGTAATCTAAGTTCTAACAATTCAAATTATCATCAATGTAGTTATTAATTATTCAACAGTGATAAATAAATAGAGCAACTTACCCACGCAGTTCCTTCCAGAAGGATCAGGCTCATAGCCACTGTTACAGTTACAACGATAGCTGCCACGTAAGTTTTCACAAATTCCATTGGAGCAAATGTCAGGATCCAATGCACACTCATTAATATCTGTATTAACATAAGACAGAAAACAACCAGACACTGAAACATATGAAAAACCTGAGCTATAGACATGAACATCAAATTGGAGGTAGCATCTGACTTGGTGGAGGTTGGGGCTGTCATTCAAAGCAAGGATATAGCAAGGATGCAGCCAGAAGGCTGAACAAAGTGATTAGTCCTCTTTATTTGACACTAGTGAGGCCAAACATGGGATACTGCATTCAGTTTGAGGCCACCCAGTCCAATAAAGACATACCAAGGGACTGGAGAGTATCCAGGAAATGGTTGCAAAGACTATTAGAAGGGTGGAGCACATGATGCGTGAAAGTGGCGGAGGGAAATGGGTTTGTTTAGCCAGCAAGAGGGAAGGTGACAGGGAGATATGATAGCAGTTCTCTGATAATTAATAGATGGTTCCAGAGGAGATGGAGCAAGATTCTTCTCTGAGTTACAGAATAAAAAGGCAAGAGACAACACTCTTAGGAATTACAATTGGGGAAATTTTAATTGAACTCTAGGGAAAAATTTCTTCCCCATGAGAGTTGTTAAGCATTAGAGCAAGCTGCCCGAAGAGGCTGTGGGAACTCCATCCTTGGAAATCTGCCAAACACAACTGGGCAAGTCCTTGAGAAACCTGATTCAACTTTGAAGTTAGCCCTGCTCTGAGCAGAAGGTTAGATTGGATGACCTCCAGACATCCTTTCCAACCTAAATCAATAGAATGACTATGTGTTTGTAAGAATACCTTGATGCAAAATATCTAGCCTGTGCACTTAGTGTCTGTGGTTTAAGGATCCAGGTAAGAAGTTATAATTTATTAGGTGATACAAATACCTTTCCTAATACAGGACTAGTGCATATGTCAATACCACAGCATATTCAGTCTTACAGAAATTATAGTATTCATTGGAAATTTAAAATTTCTCTTGGATGGACAGAATAGGATGATGAATGAGATATATTCCCTAAATTTACAGTCCCATATAGAATTTCTGCTGTAGTTGGAAAATTCCAGAATATTCATATGAACTATAAGAACAGGAACAGACTATTTTTAATATTTTTTGCCTCTGCGGAAAAGAGTTTTTTCAATATTAAGTTATTTCTTCCCATACGGTAAGCCCATTACTTTAAATAGTTCCCTTTCCAAACACTGGAAAGAACAGTAGGGGTGCTGGCCTAGCTGTGACTTCATAAAAAGCTTGTTTTATACTTGCACTGTTCAACTTTTTATAAAGGTCATTCCCTCTTCAACCACAGTGTAGTTTAGATCAGGATATTCTCTGATATTTACCTATACTCAGAAATATTTTTTGAAAAAATTTGCTATTAAATTTGCTGGATTATTATTGCTAATATATTTGCTGGATTAAACTGAAAGCTATGAGACATCTGAAATTTTCATAACAAAATATGAATTACTGTAATATTTCAGCTGCACATTTTCTTTTAAGCATAAAGTTTTGTGTAGTTTATTGGGCTTGTTTGTATCTTGTGGGAAAAAAAAAAAAAGAAAACACAAAATCTCATGACTCTGTCTCTCCTTATCAAGTTAATAACAGTATTATAGAATATCCTGAGTTGGAAGTGACCCACAGGGATGATCATCTCCAACTCCTCAAAGTAAATGCTTTGAGATGATCTAAATCCTCCTTTTTCTTTTTATATTGAACACAATAGCATGAGTTCTGTTCTCACCGTTGTCTGTATTCCTCTCATACAAAGAAATGAAGGTTTTGGGCTTCTTAATCACAAGCTAAGTATAAGGAGTAGGTATGTGGTGATGGATTGCAGTTTAATTAACAAGCTATGAATCAACTGAAGGTAAAATTTATATGCCAAGACCTTTACTGATAAAATGTATTCTCACTCACTCTTGATAATGAGAAAGAACAAGGAAAAGAATACAATTTTATCAGTGATTGGTTGCAGGATCAGTATTTCTCTCCTTTATGAAACAGAGCTGGCAAACATGCTCCCTTGACATAAATGGTGGTAGGAGCAGCAGCAAGAAAATTTCCTGTAAGGTTGCTATGCAAGACATACAGAAAATGCTACAGTTTTCTTTAGAAACATAAACAAAGAGGGATTTAATTAGACATGGAATCCCAGAGATTATAGTCTATCCTGCAGTTGGTGGAGTCCATAATTAGTTTTACATTTTCAGTAAGAAATTAGATTTTTTCCATGTATCCAAAAGAATGTATAACCTCCCTACATGCAAATTCTCACAGTAAGATGTTATTTGTACAACAGCATTATGGTACACTGCCATTATTTCTCCATGAGATTTAGAGACTCTCCAAATGGACTTTGCAGAATTCACTGAAAAGAAAACTGAGAGAATGTACAAACTCTGTGGATTTCACATTTTTTTAAGTCTGGCAAGACGTTAAAGAAATGAGCTCATAGAAAAGACAAAACTATGCATATGCACTTACTGTACTGAAAAGAAACAGTATTTCCTCTAATGTAGTACTGTTTTTAAAAGTTATGTATGCTGTTACTAGGTTTAAGGATCCAAGGTTAATTTAATTATTCTATTTTAATAATAAAAACATTAAAAGCAAAATATTAGTCTTAAGGCAAAAATACCCAAACCCTAGCATGTTACAGAAAAATCTACTTCTGAGCATATCTTTATTTTACCTTCAAACATATACATTAAATAAAATGTGCAACATACCTCGTCCATCCACAGTAATACCTATGCCACTGCTACACAGACCATGGAATTCAGCTACTCAGTTGAAGCAAGAGATGTCAGAAATAAAAATAAAATGTTATTTGCAGTGTTTTACTATCTTTAATCCTCAAAATAAATTTTCTACAGTGTAAGTAACAAAATGCCAATGTTCATATGAAATAACTATCTATATATAAGTTAGCTAAACATGTCTTGTTACATTCCACCCTGAACTTTCCCATATATACAAAAGTGAAATTTGATAACAAGAATGAAACATTTAAGCTACTTCATTATAGTCTTGACAATACTGTCTCCTTCAGCTATTGCTTTCAACCATAATACCAGTATTTCTTCATTTCTTCTAAAATTTCTGCTGTCTCACAAAACAACACTGAATGGGTCTGCTATCCAAGACCCATCATCTCAATTCTGTTTTCAGGAACTTTTTTTTTAATCAGTCTCCAAGTATGTTTGGAGAACTGATTCCTATAAAATACATATTTCTCAAATGAATATGAGATGCACTTTTAAACTAGATTTAACTATGAAATGTACAGATTTATCAGAGATATCTGCTTATTCTCTCTAAAGCATCATTAAATTCAGGGACCCAGATTCGTTCATAGCATACTCATGTTCCTTCATCTTGAATTTTGTCACAGTCTGGCCAGCTCTGAAAGGAGGTTTGCCTCAAATGTTGCAGTACGTAAAAACACAAACACCTGACACAGAATACCAGACAGTTTGTTTTTCTTTAGAGAAGAAACCATTTTCAGTGTACATTTATATTAAGTACACTATTCATTTCTCTCAAATGCATGAAATAAATGAGCAAACTAACCTGGACAAGTTTTGTTTTGTTTTTTAAATGTGAAAATTTACCTGAATTTTGAGCAGGGCAGGGATGACATGGCTCTCCAAAACCATAGTCAGGATTGGCACAGCAACATTCAGACTTCGTTACAGCACCAGGGAACGGACGAACGCATGCTCCCTTTTTGATGCCTCCATAGCATGTGCTACGCATATGAGTATCTAAGAAAGGGCAAGCAAAGAAATAATTTATTTCCTTAGGCTCTAAGTGAAATGGAAGTATATTATCTATGGAAGGCATCTGGGGGTGCTGGTGACAGTAGGCTCAGCACGTGCTAGGCATTTTGGGATGCATTAAACACAGCATAGCCAGCCAGTCAAAAGAGGTGATTCTTCCACTGTATTTAGTGTTGGTGCGGCCTCACCTTCAACATCATGTGCAGTTCTGGGCTCCACAATAGAAAAAGGATGTTAAGGTACTTGTAAGCAACCAGAAAAGGGGCAACAAATCTGCGAAAAGGTCTGGAAGGCATGTCCTAGGAGGAGAGGATGAGGACACTCGGATTGTACAGTCTGGGAAAAAGGAGGCCAACAGGTGACCTCATGGCTCTCTGCAACTTCCTCAGGAGGGGAAGGGCAGAGGTGAAGAGCTGGCCTCTGCTCCCTGGGAATTGATGACAGGACGGGTGGGGAATGGTGCCAGGGGGACATTAGGACAGATTTCTTTAGTATGAGGGTGGTCAAACACTGGAACAGGCTTCAAAGTGAGATGAGTGATGCCCCCATGCATGTCTGTGCTCAAGAAGCATTAGAATAATGATGTTAATAACATGCTTTAACTTTTGGGTAGCCCTGAAGTGCTCAGGCAGTTGAACTTGATGATCTTTGTAGGTCCCATCCAACTGAACTAGTCAATTCTATTCTATCTCAATCAGAGCTAAAAAATTTAGTTCTTCAAAACAGTTACATTGCCTCCAGCTGCATTGCTTTGATACAATAATCCTGATGGCATCAAGACCAATCCTCAAAACAGTTCTTCGAGTATTCTCCAGAGCACTTTAAAACTACCTAAACTAACTAGTTAGTTGTGGGCTAACTTAGAATTCCACAGGACCCAACAAAGATGACCTTCACATGAGAGCAGCTTTATGTATCTATCAACACCTATCTCAATAAGAAACACGGAATAGTCTTTAATCTCCATGTCATGCCTCAACATTCCCATTGAGAAGGACTGCAACCATAAACTGGTGACACGGATCTTGCATTTACTTTTGGAATGGTTTCTCATGTAGGAATCTCACCAGCAGCCTGGGCCTGGTAACCTGGGAGGCTACCTATTTCCAATAGAGCATAGCCTCTTACTGTACGTACCAACTGTGAACAGAAATGCTGTTTCAGCAGGTTGTTCAGACCATCACATATATGAGATTGGTGGTCTTAATAGGATTATACACAATCTGGCACCAGTGCTGGATAAACTCTAGGATATCAGAGGTCACACTACCTTGCTAGCACAAGTGATTGGGCAATGTCCACACATGGTTAAAGGATGTGAGGAAGCAGCACTATTTCCTTGAGTAAGAGAATTTACAGGAGGTTTGTGATTAAAAAGCCACTAAGGAAATTAGTTCCAGCTCTGGGGAGAGGGCTGGAAATGATGGCTGCGACATACCACCACTCACTGTAGAAAGAAACAGAAAATACCTGGAAGGTCTCCAACCTTGAAAATAATGTCATAAAAGACAGAAGAAAAAATATACAGGACAATCATACAGCTATAGGACTCTCTTCACCGTGTGTACATTGACAGTCTTCCAGCTGATTTATTCATGTAAATCATGACTGAACCCTGAAGAGCGATAAGATGCCTTGGCAGTCCTTCAGCCTGACTTTACAGGTATAACCAACTTCTGCTGTGCTATACTTAACCAAGAACTGTAAGAATATCTCTTAGACTGCTTTTTGTGTGTTTTGTTTTGTTTCTGTTGTTGGTTGGAGGGTGGGTTTTTTTGTTTTTGTTTTTTGTCATTTCAGGGTTAGATGTCTTTTGCATATATATACATTTGCTTATAGGATAATATTGTCTATTTTCCAGCAAGAGCGCGAGTGGACAGTCCATCTGAATGTGTAGTTGAAAACTGCAGGATACAGACAGAATAAATAGCCTTTAGTTTTGATTCCTATATCTCTATAAACCCTTGCTAGAACTACACAAATACCCTTTGTTTCAGGTATCTACAGACTAGGCCAGCCTAGGCCTTAATTACATTCTCTGTTGATCTCCCAGTAAAACTACAATACACCATGGTCTGGACATGAGTCTGGACGCACTTAAACTGAGGAGAATCTGGGGGAATCCAGATAGATGTCTGCTTAAACGCGTCCCCAGAACAACAAAGAAAAGTTACATGAAAGTAGATGTTGAATATCCTGTGCCAATTCCAATAAGAACTGGCAATTCTTTATGCATTCTGCCTGCTCTTTGACTGCTGTAAACTGGCTCCTACAAAAAGGCATAGCCTGTACATAAATGTTTTCTCTTGCTTTTGGTCTCCCATGGAACATACAGTTCTGGAGCACAGCTAAATGTGGCCCAGATTACAGGACTTATTGCTTGCCAAGAATCTAGGTGAAGCCAGTACAATTTGCTTGCACTTGACAGCAGGAAAAGATTTTTATGCTTGACAATGATAAGTGGTATTGTACAAGAAAAGCTGCTTAAGTACCCTGCAGAATAATTAGCTTCATCAATACTTTCCTTCCACCTCTAAAAAGTCTAGATGCCATACTGCCTTGCTCTGTCTCGAATAAAGGAGTTTCAGTTATTGTCCTCTCACAGAATTGAAACTGTTCTCCTAGTTATGTGTCTGGTAGAGATTGAAGAAGCAATTTCAAGGGGAGGAAATGGCACCAGTGGAAAATTGCAGGGGGAGAAAAGATTGGTAAGTGTGGAAGAAATACTCAGTAAGAAGGTCTTGAAAACTGTGAAGGTGGGAAGCAGCTGGAGGAAGCTACAAATGTACTGAACGACTGCCCTGCCCTGAATGACTCCCCACTTGCAGGGAGCAAGTGTTCTTTCACATAGCACAATGTTTTTAAAGAAGTGCAGGGAACCTGTGTAGGACTGCCTTGCTAATTACAGGAAAACAGTCTTATCTACACAGCCAGTGATTCACAAAGTCTGTGCAGGAGAAAGAACCAGGCTTATACCTCATGAACCTAAACAGCAATACTATGTCAGAAAGAATGTCCTCCCAAGTCTGTTTGTCTCATGCTGATAGCGAGGATGAGGACAGCCATCGCTGTGTCTTTTCATTAGTTGCCTGAGGCAACTCACCAAGCTCAAGTTACCCACGTCCCAAGAGTTCTGACCATGAACCTTACTGATGGACCTGTGCTGCTCCCAAAGTATAGTTTGATCAACCTTGGACTACTAATTTCAGAATGTTGGTGTCCTGGTTCCGGTTGGAACAGAATTACTTTTCTTCCTAGCAGCTGTGTTTTGGATTTAGGGTAAGAATAATGCTGATAACACACTGATATTTTAGTTGTTGCTGAACAGTGTTTGCATAGTCAAGGATATTTCAGCTTTTCATACTGCTCTGCCAGTGGGAAGGCTGGGGGTGCACAAGAAACTGGGAGGGGACACAACCAGGACAGCTGGCCTAGATTGGCCAAAGGGATATTCCATACTATTTGGTGTCATGCTGAACAGCAAAACTGTGAGGGAGCTGGCTGGGGACTGGTGGGGGATGCTGCTCAGGGACTGGCTGGCCATCAGTCAGTGGGTGGTGAGCAATTGGATTGTGCATTGTTTATTTTGTTTATTCCTTTATCATTATTATTATTTTCTCTTCCTTTTCTGTTCTATTAAACTGTCTTTATCTCAGCACATGAGCTTTTACCTTTGTTTTTTTCTGATTTTCTTCCCCATCCCACTAGGGTGGGGTAGTGAGTAAATGGTAAGATGTGGTGCTTAGCTATCTGCTAAGCTAAACCACAACAATCCTTTTGGTGCTCTATGTGGGGCACGAAGGGTTAACATAATGACAAATTCGACCGGAGTATGTTAAAAAAAAATAGTTATAAGCATTATATCTGTTTAATAGCTGCTGGTCACAATTTTGAATTTTTTGCTCTTGGAGTTATGTTTGTTCTCAGAGTTGTATAACACCTTACTCACTAGATGTGTTCCCTGGCATGCTGTTTATCATCTCTGGGGCCTTGTTTAAGGATCTCATTTTGTTGTACTGCATAACACTGGTTTACAATATGATAAATTTACCAGTGGTGATACTAATCTGGTATTCGTACTCATTTGTACTCAACATGCCCCAGTAACAGTCTTCCGCATACATAAGACAAAGCAATGGATATGAAAGTCAGCTCGTTTAGTAAGAAAAGAAACTCCTACTAAGAAGGGGAAGGGGGAAATGGATGATGCAGGCTATCCTGAAGCAGGGCCACCATGAGAACGGGGGAAGAAGAGGCAGATTCCATAAATGAGGTCGTAAACACCCAATCCTTATCCTTAGGTGAGCTGTGAGATATGCAAAAAGATTTCACCCATTGTCCAAGAGAACACAGTGTCACCTGGATGCTCTGATGCTGGGATAATGGGGCCAGTAGCCGACAATTATTGGGCAAGGAAGACAAGCGGCTGGAATCCCTCTCTAGGGAAGGGGACATTGACAAAACGGCTGGAAAGAGAGGCATAATTTTTTTTTCATGCCCTGGATCAGAGCCTAGCATTGGCTTAACTATACATCTGTTTCTGAGCTTTCACTACACAGTTTTCTGGAGGATGGCATTTCTAGACTCAAATTTTGTGATGAAGCATTTCAACACCTGCAGGTGTTATCACCACTACATTTGTGGTCAAGGTCTGGTGGACCAGTGGTTGACCTATTCCCAGTAAAAGTCACTGCAACCATCCAAATGTCAGAGAAGGCCAAATCATGCAGTGCTCATAACCGACACTTTGGGGCATGGTTCTGCAAAATACCTAAACAGACTGAAATAAAACTTAGCTCCTTTGCCCTAGATGGCTACAGCTGTGGGCAGAGATGTGAAATGCAGACTGAATCATAACAAAAAGTACCTCAGTAAAGAACAAACAACACTGCACAAAGCTACAGCCTTAGGTCACTGCAAGTTCTGAGATGACACGCATATACACAGAGCCAGCTGAGGTATCTGAGCATGAAGTTGCAGTTAGAAGAACAGCCAAACCTGAAATGCCTGCAAATATTACCTTGGCTCTGAGAAGTTATCTAACTGTTCCTTTTCCAAGCATTTGTTCTCCTTTGTTTTAATTTTTTTCCCAAACTTGTATAATATTTTGTAGTTGAGTCTGCCATACTTATTAATATTAAATAAAAAAGCACTTTATTCTATGAATAGTCCCACTAGAATTAATGTTACTATTCATAAGTAAAATACTGCTTAAAGTAAAAGTGAGAGAACCGAACTGTACACCCTTACTTATTTATCAATTTTTGATAATTGGCTGGAACATTTGTGGGATTACTGTTAAAAGGAAACTACATGTAACTTACTAATTTTCAGACTATGAATACTCTTAGTGTGAATATTTTTCTAGCCGCCAGAGTGTCTGAAAACTATTATTATCATGTAGTATATGACAGAATAACCAGAGAATTCCTGTAGCTAACACAGCTTGTGTAAATATATATATATACACACAGACACACACAAAATTCTGAACTACAGATTGGCTCTGAAATTCTATTCTGAAGGTCATGTATAAGGACATTTTTGTTAGGCGCTGTTTGAGATCTCATATTTTACTTTATGCCTGGAATAATAACATCATCATCCTTTTAAAATGAATTTTCCAAATAAATCACAATTCTGCCTTGGGATTTTTGTCACATTAAGGATATTTCCTGTTGAAAATTTAAGCATTCATGGTAAACCTTAAGGATATGTCACATGTGGAACTGAACATTTTAAAATAAAAAGTTTTGTTCACAGGTGATAGCCAACTTGCGAAGCCTTTAGCTGCTAGAACTGTGGCAGCTTTAGGTAAATGGGAACACAGCAAATTGAGCACTGACTTGATTCTTTGCAGCTGTATCACTGACAAGGGTGAAAATGAGGCCAACTTGGACCACAAAAAGGGTACTGAACAGCTTGTACTCAAATCTGGTTTTGCTGCTGTGCCACTAAGCAGCGAAATTCATATATTGAAAACAGTACACCAAGCCTTTTCTCATTGTTTTATATTTTCACTGCTTTTCTCCAAACATTTAATAAACTGGAAGAAAACAAACAACCTGGCTAGAGAAGAATCCTTGCATTTGTTGGCTCAAACTTTTTAGTATGCTAAAATGTACAAAATTCTCATTTGTTTAAAAACAACAAATATTTGGGATCCAACTGAGGGACTGAGAAAGTGCTTTTTATTAGACTACTTATTAAGCCATTCCGAGCTTTAAACATGCATTTTTTTTTAAAACTGAATTGATACCAGAAAGGGCCAGTTAGCAGAGGTACTTGATATGAATGCTTGTACCAGATTTTACTTTCAAGAACTTCTGCCCAATTTAAAATTTTGTTTGAAATGGATATTAGTAACACAAGCATGTAGTATCTCACATCCCTTTATGTTGAGATAAACTCCAAATTCTGTGGTGAAGTCATTTTATCTGGACTCATGCTGATAAGATATATAAGTATCCAGCAGCAGAAATTAATTATTAATTTATGGAACAATTGCAGAGCTAAGCCAATGGTGCTCTCTGCCTTTACTGCTGCATGAACCTGTCAAACATCATGACAAAATTACTTAATCTGATCTAATACCAGCTCCAATGGCAGCAGCAGCATCTAGCAAAGACATGTGTGTACCAATCGAGAAGCTGATGCATTGTGCTGCTACCAGTGGTGCACTTTTCACTCAAGGAAGACCCATTATAGGCACATTCCCCTGCTGAAGCTTAACACCATACCTATCTACTTACTGAGCCTTGGCTCATTAATATGCCTGATTATAGATATGTTCATGAGTTAGAGAGAAGAAGTTTAGGAGATACAGTGAAGGTGATGTTCTGATACACGAAAGAAGGGGAAGATGGAATCTCCTGTGGATTAGCCAAAACTGGTTTAAGAAACTTTGCAGTATCACAGTCCCTAGTGCAGGCAGACTCATCACTCTCAGATTTCTGTAAAATATATAACGTTCTCCACCCTTTTTATCAGCAATCGCTAGAAAACAATGGATTGAATATGTCTTGTCCTCTACCCTTTTTTCTTCATTGGGTTGAAAATGCTCTTTTTTCATCTGGAGAGCTCTAGCCCTGACACTATGGTAGAGTTCCTGATGCAGCAAGGTGGAGAATCTCTTTACTGTCAACTAATAATATTTGAACAGATAAAGAGACTGCAGTTCAGATTACGTGACAAAAGCTTACTCATCAGCAGACTAGAAAAGGGTATTCCTCAAGAAAAAAGAGATGACAGGAAGGCTAGAGTTGAGTATTAAGTTTAATTTATAGGAATAACAGGTAAACAAGAGGTGGTGCCAGTCTGATTTCACAGCTTCAAGCTTCTTGTCTTTTAATGTTAGGCATATTGGATAAATTAATGCAAGATTTCCTAAGAATCAGTAATAATGATACTTGAGTTCACAGAAACTATCTATCTAGTTTTTGCCATTTCTCTTGCTAGAGCTTCTTTTTTAACAATATAGTACAGAGAGAATAAAAATGTTTTCCAATTAAAGAAAGGCATGGAAACAGGAGTGCAAAAATAACAGTGTTGCAATCAAGAGATGTACCTCCTTTAGTGATTTGGAGTGGATTATGCACAACTAAATATAAATCTGAATACGTATATGCACACAAATCAACACAAACTCATAGCAGAACAAAAGACAAAGACATCAGTTTTATTTAAGAAAAAATCCTTTCTGGTTTGTTTTAATTCTATAGGTGATGTCAACATTGCATAGCAGAATGTTACATAATGCATATCTTTAATTTCACCCGATAATTCCACTTTTCAATAAAGAAAAATCTCACTTACCTACACACACGCGACCATCAACCCCAACAGCCAAGCCAGGTGGACATTCACACCGAAAGGATCCTTCAGTATTTATACAGTGACCATTCATGCATATTCCTGATGTCTGACATTCATCAATATCTACCAGGAGGCAACACAATTCAACAATATATTAGCTGTTTTCGAACAAGTATACAATTAACATTTTTAGAATTACCTAATGGCTTTATTAATGAATAAATCATTAATATATCCTTGTTTTGTTTCTAGTAATGTCTCACCTTGGAATCACACTAAATAATCAAAATTCCACCTGTGCATTAAAAAGTCAGAAAAACTGTAAGGAGTGGTAAAGTATTTCAGATTCTACATTAAACAAAATTGGGAATAAATTTTCTTCTTTGTCCATCTCATGATATTGTAACTTTGCTTTAAAGTGTGGTTAAGGAAACATTATTCACAGAATATCTCTATGATAGTAAAGTTTAATTTCAAAGAACATTTTAATGGTCATCAATTTCCAAGTGAACAGTCTGGCTGCATGTATATTAAGAAAAACACAGCTAATATAAAAGGTTTAACTTCAAAGCAGATAGCTAATGTATATGCATGATTTTGCACCTCCTAAAAATACTTAATAAGTCAAAAATAAGTCCAAACCTATTTCTACTGGCTGTAACAGGTATCTTCCATTACTTGAAATTAAATCAGACTCCATTCTTAAAATGTTTAATGCAATATTTCCATGACCTCATTTTAAAAAGCTTATAATTCTCTATGCCAAATATGGTGTCTTAAATGTTATGCATTCTGAATTGCCAGAATAGTGGTATGGAAAGCATACATTTGTGTTTATCAAAGTAAAATATTTTAACCCTTGTAAACTTCCCATATTGCTACTCACTTTACCATTTCATTAAGGGTCTGCATATTTTGCTGCATTTAAGATGACTTCAAGACGTTTCAAAAGCTGATTTAACACCTGCTGTCCTATTTGAACAATACTAAATAATTTCTTTCTTTCTTTCTGTAATTTAAAAACTTATATTTAGGCAGCTTAAGACATCTACCATAATGAATTAGGAAGGTATGATATTAAGTCCCTGTGATGAGATTACCATTCTTAATGAATACAGGAAAAACTGTTTTCAATCAAGATTGTCTTAATGAGTTACCCACAGTTCTACATACCAGTACAGTAACGCCCATTTGGAGCCAGAACAAATCCTGGTTTGCAGATGCATTTAAAACTCCCATCCTCATTTATGCACATCCCATTTAAACACATGTTTGTAGTGGTACACTCGTCATGGTCTGCAAAATATTGCAAAGAAAACTTCCTATATTCTTTCATCTCCAGAAAATGACATAGTGTAAATAACAGGAGAGATGATAAGAAAGATTCCTTCACTTGTAGATTAAATACTCCCAGTAACTCTAATGAAGCACCTGAAAAGCTTTCTCTCTACAGACAAAGCAGTAAACTTTTCCCCCATCGTGACCAGTTACTTTGTGTGTTTCAGCAGATTGTATGGAAGAACAGGGTGCATCACACTTTCTTATGTGAACGAATAAAAAGCTCCAGTCACCTGATCGAATTAAGAGCTTGTTACAACTAGCTGTTTATCTAGGAAGATTTTTTGACACAGTATAGACAAAATTAAAAAGAGTTATTTCCTCAGCAGTGCTGAAATTTTCCTTGCCTACGGAAAAGCTATGGAGAGACTCTGTCAGGCAGTGTAGTGATAGGACAAGAGGTAATGACTTTAAACAAAAGAGGGTAAGTTTGGATTAGATATAAGGAAGAAATTGTTTAAGGGTGGTGAAGCACTGCAACAGGTTGCCCAGAGAAGCTGTGGATGCCCCATCCTTGGAAGCGTTAGAGGCCAGGCTGGATGGGGCTTTGGGAAACCTGGTCTAGTGGAAGGTGTCCCTGCCCATGGTGGAGGGGTTGGAATTAGATGGTCTTTAAGGTCCCTTCCAGCCCAAACCATTCTGGGATTCTATGATATACGAAGCACTTACTATGAAGCTTTAAGAAAAAATATTATTCCTGGCACTGAGCTACCTGGGTATCCTGTGGAGAAATGTAGCTTCAAAAACAAAACTTACCTCCAGTTTTCTTTGAAAATATACAGTTCCATACAATATCTATTTCACTGCAGAGGCGGTAAGTTCACCTCAGGTCATGCCTTATCATACAAAAGGTAATTCTTAATCATCACTGTGCTACAGCACTATGAAGTACAATTTCTAGTATTGCCAAGCCAATGCCTGACACATATGAAGAGATCTTACCCACACAGTTTTTTCCATCTGTAGTCAGTTCGAACCCAGCATTGCAAATACACTGGAAACTTCCGTCAGTGTTTACACACCGGCCATTTTTACAAAGAACACCATTCTGGATGCACTCATCTATATCTAAGGCAAAAAAAAAAAAAAAAAAAATCATACAATCAGTTACCATAAAATAAAATTTATATAGTGACAATTATTGCTTTGAAAAATGCTGCCATTTTATTTAAATATTACTTAAGAAATAAATCCAAAAATGGTTAAGAATTCATTCTCATTCCATTAGAGATATAAAAAGTTTTATTTTTCACACTTTTACAATAAATGCTATGTCAGCTATGCTCAACAGTTACATTATAAATAACTCTATAAAACTGCCTACACATTCATCTACATCCATACGCAAATACACACCTGTCGTACTAATAGTCTATTTCATGATCTTTTGTCAAATTCCCAGTTAGAATGGGCTGGCCAAGTAACAGATACTCCAGAATAATAGAACAGCACAATAAATGGAGTAGTGGCCCAGAACTAGGGTTCCAATTAATACAACATCTGTCGGGATTTACTGAAATTGCACTAGTAACTATTCTTTGAACTCCAATAGGATCTGATAGAAGGGGTCAGAACCTCTGCAACATCAGTAGACACAAAGCAAATTTTCTTACCAATGCAAGCTTGCTTGGTAGGAGTCCTCTGGAAACCCGTGTGGCACTTGCAGTAATATGAACCAGGTGTGTTGACACAGTCTCCATTAGAGCATGGGTTTGATGTGCATTCATCAACATCTGTTGGCAGTACAGGGAAACATTAGTGAATTTACCATATATACAACATTTTTCCAAGTCTAGAAGTTTCTAAGTTAAAAAGACAGTAACTGACAAATGCTGAAACTTAAAACTTGCTCTTGATACAAAATCATGACTTTCATAAGATCATAGAGCTGATTTTAGTACAACTAGGCAGACATTTTCAAGAAACAAAATGTTACTGCATCATTTGTATGCATCTTAGAAGACAAAAGAAAAATAACATATTAGGATTTTGAGACACAGGATCACCTACTAAAACAACCCTTTAGTCAACAGAATTTCATTTAACTGAATGACCACTCATTCTTCAGAATAAAACCAACACAGATCAAAACTGGCATTGTAAAAGGAGTGGATCTTGGCATCTAAAATCCCCCATTATGTCACAGGTTTATTACAGAAACATGAGGAGGGGCTGCACATCAGCAGGAGGGATTCTTAATGAGACTATAGCCTGTGCACCACATCTCAGTTGTTTATGCATCATTGCTTTCTCAACCACAGTCTGCATTTGAGTAGTGCTGCATTTAATCTAGCTCTTTTCTATAATGTACCTTATTGTCCTTCCCAAAGTTTTTTGTTATTTGGGTGCAAACAAATACACTTTAACTGCTTTAAGTGTTAGGTAACTGCTCAGAAATAACTCCTGTTTGACACAGGGCTCTGAAAATTTTAATCCCCTTCAAGAACCTTTCTCAAGTTTGATCTCCAGTGGTTTCCTATGAGTCAACTGTGACTTTGGTCTGAGACAGCTACTCCCAGCTCTAAAAAGGCACTGATTATTCCTCCCCTTTACATTCCCTAAAGCCCTCTGCAAGTTCTCAGAGGTGCTTGCTCCCTGCCCTCCCTGATCCTGGGAGCAGAGCAAGTGCAGTCCTCTGGTCTTGCAGGCAGGACCACTGGGTCGCAGTATCTCCTACAGCTACCAAAGGTTGATCTGAGCAGCTTTTCTCTGCTACAACTAAATTCACAGGTTACAAACTGAATGATCATTTGATTAAATCCTCCTTTCTCTATCAATGACCTTTGCTGATGTGCCTTGTTTCCCCCAGCTATGCCCTCCATTTCCCCTGTACGTCTGAAATTACACGTCTTCATCCAGGTAGGTTTTAAAGTCAATGCTTATTGGGGGGTTCTGGGTAACCATCCTATCTGGCTGTAAGCTGCTGTAGGAAACTGGCACATAGCAAAGTCACAGCTACAATTCTTAGCAATGATCGTTTTACCATGCATTTTGCAGTGTAAGCTATCAGAAATTCAGGAAAAACATAGGTAACTTTGCTGATCATTTGTATCACTCTTTATCAGATTTAGTTTTAAAACTCCATTCATTACATCTTGGAAATAATGGGATCAAATGAGAGATCAAATTTAAATGCAGATATTTTCATTTATATGCTCAACACATACTTCTTGAAAGTGTTGGATGACTTGATGAATGACTATGAATGACTTGATTCTAAAAATGGCAAAAAGTTAGTTTTGTTCTAATTAAGCCATAAACAACACCATGAACTTCACAGGACTTAACGTGTTAAGGTATACTCATTAAAACCAATACCATCAACATACATATCAACGAGATCTGGGGTCACCCAAATCAACAATTTAGTGAGTCTGTTTACAGCACTCCTGATGCCTAGATACAATCAGATTGTTTGGGGTAAACAGTTAAATGAATGAAGGCAAAGCAAATGGAAGAATCAAATACCTCCTCTCATGCATATTTAGCTCATTCACACGTGCACCGGCAGCTGATAGCACCACTCCAGTAAAACCACAAGAATGAAGCAAGATAAAGAACAGAGAAATTCAGAATGTTAAATACAATGAAGATAACATAAAGTGCATCAGCTTTTTACATGGCAAAAGACTTCTATGTTATTGTAGTAGCTTCCTGCCCTCATGTTTCTCTACAACGTCTAGATGTTGAGATGCTCTTCCTCCTGAGTGGGTATTTTTTCTCAGTGCTCAGCCAGTATGCAGGAGGACTGCACGTAATTCCATCAGAATGAAGTCGCCAGCTACCAACAAAATGCCAAAATCTAAATCACATTTTCACACTACCGTTTTGTCAAATATCTTAATCTAAAATACTTTACAGTATATTTATCTTTCTTTGGTATAGGGGAGGATGGGGGAACTTAAAAATAATAGACATTGCGCTCCTCTATTTTGCTTAGTTTTCCTACAGAGAATGACATTTATGACTTACTTTATTACAGGTTTCAACTTGCTTCATCTGTTAAAGAAATGTTCATGCTAGCAATGTATCTCACTGTAAATTAATTTATAAATTCTACAGCAGGAATGCAACATTCCTCTATGAAATAGCTGACTTGAGCTTAGAAAATCCTTGAAAAGCCATGTGCATCAGATGATTTCCCTATAAAATATGCATTTTAAGATGCTCTTATTTTTATAAGGTGTTCATAAAAGAGGGAAATAGCAAGTATATGTTAATATAAAGAAGTCGTTGGCTTTGAGTTTGCATTGCAAGCGTGCATATCCAAGCAGTGTAAACAGGAAACATCTGAGACAGAGATATTTAACCCGTTTTGTTCAATCTCCCAACATGCCTCTCTTCAGTGATGAATATTTCTCTTTCACCACTTGCATCACACAACTCCTCTTTTCAGTATTTCATCCGTAACACTTGTCAGAAGAGACAGCATGGAACTCCCAAAACACCCTTAAGACTTACAGTGATGAGTGTGAAGATCCATTGCAAGATTTACAATAAGGAATTATAGTCAGTTTGCAAATACAAATCTCAGCAGAGCACAGAAATGTGCTTGCTGACACTTTTAAAGTATCTACTGTTTTACACAGAGATTTTATAAACAGAATGAAATAAAGGTAGTAATATTTTAGCCATCTATCAGTTTGGGATATTACGACCATCTTTCAGTGTAAGATCACTTAGGACTACTTACAGTCCTTATGCCGCATCAAGCAATGTTCCGTCATGACAAAAACATGATACACATTTAGGTTAGAAGGCAGTGTTTAACTGCATTATGTTTTGATTTGACAGGATAATTTTTAAAGAAGATTTTTCTTTTCTTTAACTCTATACAAAAATATTTAATAAATTCTGGCTTCTTAATTTATTGCCTGGGGAGTAGGCAGCCAGTGTCTTAGAGTAGTATGGAAGCAGTGTTCATTTATGTACTATTAACCCAATATCATACAGTGAAATGTAACATTCCCCAAGTATGTTCTTTCAGCAATAAGAGTGCCCAAATTAGACTGAAGCAACCCTTTAATTTAGTATGTATCAATACACACAATACACATATGCAGTTAAGTTCCTGTTTAAAGTTCCAAGACAACTTTCTGTGTGATTTATGGCCACTAACATTCACAAATCAGCAGTTCAATAAGGCACTTAAGACACTCTTACTACTTCTTTGTAATACAACCAGAAAATAACAGCCAGACAAGGTCTCCTGAATACAAGCAGCTCCTTAAAAGGTAAACCACTGGAGAGTTAAAATAATTTGCAATGACAGATTTGTTTCACATAGAAAAAAAAAAATAGGCAAAATGACACTTAAACTTGCTGGAAGCCATGTCTCCAACCACTTCTTTCAATCTAGGACATTACTGCAGGTGGCAGAGTATCTGCTTCTGTTAAACCACCTGAAATCTTTGTTTTGATCCGAATGCATCCAGCATTGATGGAGGTTTCAGACTACTCTTTCATAATGAGTTATGAAGTCAAGACTAAGTTCCCTGTGTGAATACTCCTTTTTTTCTTTTCCTTTTTTTCTTTTTTTTCTTTCTTTTTTTTTTTTTTTTTTTTCTTTTTCTGGGCATATAGCTGTTTGCTGGAGAATTAGATGGGTAAACAACTTTGTTTAATGTACCTATCGCTCTAGTCCCACAGTTTTCAAGAATTTTAAACTCAAATTCAAAATCTGATACAGCTTGCCGCAGGCTGGAGTGGAAGGTGAATGGCATGCTAGTGGTCTACAGAGTGACCCTGTAGAAGAGAAAGGGACAGAGTGCCAGCCAGCTACTAAGAACACACTATATCTTTCTGTCAATCATTGTCATCACTCAAACAGTTATATCTGATAGGTCTTTTAAACCACAGACTGTTGTCCTAGTTTGTTTTTTCCTGTATGATTTTTTCTATAAGAATTGAAAAAAATGTTTAAATTAAACATTACTTTACTTGCTGCAACCTACCTATCAAGTGGTACAAAGATAGAGCAAATAAAATATTTCACAATAAACTCAACTGCAGAGTTTAAATCCTATTTTGGACTAAAACCAAAAGCCACTGCCAGATGGCATGCATAAATGAATGCCTGGTTGTTTGGGCTGGGAAGCCAAAAGGACACTAAAGACAATGTATCACTCACTTCTTTTGTGCCAATGGTTTCAGAAACTGGCATTCACTAAAAACACAGGTCTAAAGGCACATGGAAGCTCAGATTAGGCCTTTGGTTATCTACCTAACTATATTTTCCTACAAGTTGCCTCTGGTGTTTTGAGTGTTAATCTTACCATCTCAATATTTGCTTTGGTTCTTTGTTTCCTAGACTGTTAACTTATGTATACCACATTACCAATACATGCATTTGATTAATAATCATACGGATTTAATGCTATCGAAACATTGAATAAGCAACACCGAAGTAAAAGTTATTTTCTGTGCTTTTCAAAGTAAGAAAGGGCTTTGAGTTTAACAGCATTAAAATATCATATGCCAGAGTGAACTATTACTTAATCACTATATGCCACATGTCACCTTTACGCTCTCTGCTGATATGAAGCACAAAGTAGCTCAGTCAAATTTTTCTTGCCTTAAGAGGAGAGGATTTTAAAGACACATGATATTATGCCTTTCCATGGTATGTAGGCTCAGTTTTTTGAGCTATGTTTCTCTTGCTCCTTCAGTGTATTTCTTTATGAAGAGTAGTTTTTTACATGCATGAATAAGCATTTATCATAACTGTGTTCTACCATAATGTTAATTGTCACTGTTTTTTAATGATTTGAACACAAGATGGTTGCCTCAGAAAAGTCATTTAGAAATGCCTTTCATTTTGTTCCATTGCAAACTTTACAACAAACACAAACTCAGATTTTTAGCATAATTTATCTTTACTTCTTCATTCAAAGTTAGAAAGCAAAAATAATAAAAATGTAATAAACGTATATTGTGTTACCAACTACGTAACAAAAATCTGTGTGCTTCACTAAGATTTTCAACTTGCCCCCCAGATAACAAAGAATATGAACACAAGTTGTAAACTAGATTTCATGAAGAATAACTTGATGAAACTTTGTTAGGCAAGAGACTAAACCAGCTAGTTTCCCAAGATTTTCTTTCACACGAAATAGTTTAATATGCCAGCTTTCAGAAGATGATTAGAACATTTTAAGACTGTTTCTACGAGTCAAGATTCACCACAGTTAGGAGATACTGATTTTAGTGATGCAAAATGTAATGCTGTTATCAAAAGTGCAAGGACTCTGCATACATTGTAAAAGCATATCAATGCAAGATAGATTTACAGTAAGACTACATTCCTCACTTACAGTGCACTCATACTTTCTGAGGCAAGAAGGATGTGGCAAGAGAATAAATCTCTTAAATTTCCCAGCCAGAGATCAGAGCACTAGAAAATTTTTGCCTGAGGATAAAAAGCTGGTAAAGTTGGATTTTCTATACATATTACAGAGGAGAACTTGGAAGAGGAACTTTAACACTCCTCAAGTACAAAGAAGTGCAGAGAGAAAGGTACTAACCCGCTTTTCTTACAACCCTGTGGATAACACGAGAAATAATGAGCTGACATTTTTTTATTTTTTTTTGTCAAATTGTGTTTAAACTAGATTAGAAGCTCTGAAAGCTTTCTGGACATACGACTTAGTGGGGAAGTGGTGGCATCTCCACCCCTGACAGTTTTTTACAAGTTGTACAGACAATTCTCAGGAAGGTAGTTATAACTGGTTTCTTGGGTGCAAGAAAACCGATTAGCTAAGGGGACCTGCAAACTTTCAAGGGCACTGTATCAAGTCGATGTGAGAAAGAAAAACAGAGACGTTAGACACAGTAGCAAACAGAGACACCAAAGGAAAAGTACTATTCAACAATCGTTCCATTTCACTTCTCCAGAAGGCGGGTGCCAACCCGGCTAGGTCCTGGTACTCAGTTTGGAATTCAGATGAAATGGAAGAATGTGCAACAACATGAAGTTGCAGTGGTTCCCAGCATTTGCTTGATAGCCTTGGTTACAAGATCTTTTTAAGGACTCAATTTCTGTGATTCTTTTTTTCTGTATTTTCCCCTAATCCACAGGCACACTAGAAATTAATTCTAAAAGCACTGTTTCAGAGAGAAAAAACTATAGGTAACAAGCTCTTACATAATATCTTTAATTCACAAATCTCAAATCTCTTTATAAAAAGAATCAATAAGCCAATTTAATCAGCAAGAGAAACAGAGCTTTACACTTAGGCCCTTAGGATCCTTTCTACTTAAGATGCTGTATCCTTCATTTACAGGGCTCTTGTCCACAAAACTACCCCACAAGAACACCTGATAATTCTTTGGCACTGCAAGACTGATGTTTACAGTACTGAATGGAAGTGTAGAACCCCAAATTCTGTGCTTTTTATAGGAAGTTAGCATTCGATAATTTATGAAATACAACTATAATCAAAATTTAATCATCCATTCTACTAATGATTTCATATCTTTAAAAACATAAATTCTGCCCTTAGTTATCTTGGATATAACTCAACATTAACTCCTCTGGCAAAAAAAAAAAAAAAAAGAAAAAAAGGAGCTACACGAGCATAACAAAAGAGTAAGTAAGAACAGAACTTAACTTGCTCAATGTGAACAGAAAAATGTACAATACCTATCTCATAGATTAATACTCCATACTCATAATTTTGATTCAAGATTTTTTTTAGGAAGCAGATAACTCTCATAAAGACTATAAATTCCTCAAGTGTAAGTAATAACATACTCCTTGCATTCTCTTTCACAAGAGAAGTATTATTAAAATAAAAAATAAATACGTATGTGAGGAAAGATAAAATGTTTCGTATTTTTGAAAAAAAAAATTAACCTGAAAAATGTTAGTATTTTGAAAATGAATAATGGATTTTAGAAATGTTCACTTACCAATACAATCCCCATTTGCATCCTGTTTATAGCCCATGTTGCACTCACATCGGTAACTAGAAATGGTTGGTATACAACGTCCATTTAAACAAAGGTTGGGATGGTGCTTACAGATGTCTATTGTCTGATTGAGTATTGCTAGTACAAAAAAAAAAAAAAAGAGAGAGAACACAAGACAGATATTCATACTTTCAAATACAAATAAACTTCATGTATGTGTGACTTCACCTTGTGCTTACAGCAAGGTAGTGTTCCTGCAGAATGGGTAAGTTTTAGATTTGGCAAGGTAAGGAAAGAGAACAGTTTATTTTAAATGTTGGTGATTTTTTTGAGAATAGTTAGAAATTTGGAGTCTTATTAGCGCTGACCAAGACAGATCAGCCGGCACAGCACAAGTGAAAAATTCAAACATATGTGGTAAAGTGGGAAGCCAATGTGTGAGATATATATTACCAGTACATAAACTCACATACAGGTAGTACATGGTAGCTGAACATAAAGCTCTTTCTTATCGGACTACTGTCATAAACACCAAACTTAAAAGTGCCAAAGGCAGGAAGATCAATAAAAATCATTGAAGTCTTGCCTTCTTCACCCTTCTGAGAGGGTGGTCAGGCACTAGAACAGGTGCCCCAGGGAAGAGGTCACGGCACCGAGCTGGATGAAGTTCAATAAGCTCTTGGACAACATTCTCAGACACAGGGTCTGATTTTAGGGTGGTCTTATGTGGAGCCAGGATTTGGACTTAATGATCCTAAGGGGTCTGTTCCAACTTAGGATATTCAATGATTCTTCATTAGGTTTTTTCTCTATAGTTAGCTGTAACTACTGTATAAGCACTTAAAAGAATTCCAAAATAACTTGCTGGGACTAGTTCTCTGAAGAATATCAGTCACCACGGTTGTGCAAGGTGGAGAGGAAAAGTGAATTAAAGGCAGTAAGAGATAATAAAAAATAAATAATAACAATGGACTAAAGTACACAAATACAATACATATACACATATACACCTCCCCCATATACAAAAATTGCGCACACATGGGGACAGAATACAGACAGAATTTTTAGTCTTCCGTGCTAGTCTATCCAAGTCTTGGAAGTAAGTGTAAAGTACACGCTGGGAAACTTCTCCTGGTAAGAAATTCTTTCCTATAGAACCAACAGGTAGTAAGATTAATCATGTGAATGAAATGAAGACATACAGTAAGATAGGAAAGGTACTCTATTAAGAGTCCAAGTCGGAAAATGAATAGGTAGACTGGCCTTTGGCTGATAAGGGAAAGGAATGAAAATACACACACTGGCAGGGAGAGATATTAAATAAATAAATAAAATAAACAAATCTTTTCATTATACTTAATTGTTGATACTAAAGCTACAGGCTTAAGGACTCTATAACAGAAATGAAGAAAAAAATCCATTCATCTGAACTCTTGCTAAAAAAGGTGCTCCCAAAGTCTGATGTATCAGCTGAAGTCTCCTATATACATTTATATGCAAAGGCATCTTAGAACATGTGTTAAGAATACAGTATCATTTTCAGAATAAAAACAAAGCATAAAAAAATAAAAAAAAATAAAAAATAGAAGGAATCAAAAGAGATTAACAAGTCATAATAATGCAAATACTTACTTAACCCTGTAATTATTGGGCCATTTCCAGTGGGACTCTGACCACCAGTCCCTACCCCTGCTCCGCCTACGCTTGGGGAGAAACCATTGCTTCCAGGGATGGGAATGAATCCTGCTCCTCCTGGGCTGTAGCCATTGCCATTGCCACCGGGAAGGAATCCATTTCCTCCTGTGCCACCACCCCTGGAACCACCTCCAGCAGAAGTGCCATCCACACAAAGTCTGCGGTGTTCATCTGTTGAACAGGAACACAAAAAGAAGCACGAAGTAAATCAACCCTTCAAAGCCAGCTTCTGAGGAAGGTAAAGATCTTTGCATGCTGCAGAAACCAGAACACTGGTTCCTCATTTCTTTCATGTTATGTGTTCCCCCTCCCACACCTAATCTCAAGGGGATTCCACAATTGTGACAGGTGTTATTTAAGGAAGGACACTAAGAATAATAAAAGGAAGTATTTTAATTTACAGTTATATGTCAAAACCACTTGTGTTTCCAACAGCATTAACTCCCTGATTTCTCAGAGATCTTGATACAGATAAGACACATTTCACATGGGATGTGGAATAGCACTCTGTGAGCACAGAGTTAAAAGAATAAATGAAATGCTGATGCATTTCTAGTTCAAAGTAACATGAAGTTTAATGGAAAGGGAGAGCAGCTGTTTCTTTAAATTGAAATGAACTATGGACCCTCAGAGTCATTTCCTCTTTGAGCTTTACCACAAAATCTTCCCCATTTCCCGAGAACTACTTCCAATGTCAACAAAAGGACGTTAAAGAAACTAGTCCCAAACAATAATGGACCAGAAAAAAAAATGGTTCACAGATGAACCATTTATACAGATGAAACATCAGTATTAAAAACACTAGAATGAATAACAATCTAAATCTTGACTTTCTTTCTCCTTTTAACCTACATTTTAAAGTAGTTTAAAATATTCCAGCGATCTCCAGCCCACTAGGAGAGCAAGAAAGAGAAGAAAAAAACAAACAAAATAAACACCAAGCCACTCACCAGATCCTCTAACAGGACACATCTCTGGAACAGATCCAATAGCCCAGCACCGGCCAGATTCACAGCAGCACTGCATTTTGGTGAACCTACCAGGAAGTTCCTGTGCACAGCGGCCATTCACTAAGCTGGAGAAACATGTACTTGCCCTCTGATCTGAAATTTAATTTAGAAAGAAAACCAAAAATAGTAACATGAACTCTCAAAACTACTTTCCCTTATTCAATTCATGTAAGTACTAAAATGTTTAAAGAGTTGTATTTAAAAATCAAAACAAAACACACCCAACAATTATCTGAGGAGATTAGCACCAATCTATTCCACATTTGGTTGACTGCTAGGTTACATACATTCATTGATATGAGTCTTGCATTAATCCAACATCTAGTTATCAAACTCATCTTTTCTTCCAGTCTTGACAAGCTCTAAACTTCTTTCACAGACTACTTTGTGGAATGGACTAGGCATATTTTCTCTAGTGGCTTTGTCAACAACCAGTACAGAAATATTGGACAGAATAAAAATGCCATAGATACTACTCAAACTATTTCAGACTGCGTTCGATGAGTACGTAGAAGAAAGAATAGAGCCACTTCAAAATTTGCCCAACTATTGAATCTCCTAAACATGGGAGAAAATGGCCTTGACCAATTATCCATTCTTCTTTACTTGCCTTTCTCCTTTTCTTCTCCTGGACAGGACAAGAAGCTATAGCAACAAATTGGAACACAGGAGGTTCCTCTTGAACAGCAGAAAATATGTTTTTGCTGTGCAGGTGACAATACACTGGCACAGGTTGCCCAGTGAGGCTGTGGAGATCTTCAAAAGCTGCCTGCACATGGTCCTGGACACACTGCTGTAGGTGCTTAAGCAAGGGGATTGGACCAGATGGCCTCCAGAAGTCCCTTCCCACCTCAACCATTCCGTGATTCTTACTGTAGTCTCAATCACATCTGTGCTTCATCACTATGGGTAGTGCCTCCTAACAGCATCATTAACATTCAGCTTGCATAAGAACAAAGTTAAGCCAACCACATATAAGGAAGAAATTCTTTACTCAGAGGGTGGTGTGGCACTGGCACAGGTTGCCCAGGGAAGCTGTGGATGCCCTGTCCCTGGAAGTGTTCAAGGCCAGGTTGGATGCGGCTTTGAGCAACCTTGGGGGTTGGAATTAGATGATCTTTAAGGTCTCTTCCAACCCAAACCATTCTATGATTCTATTAACAATAAAAAAAATAAAAAAATAAATAATCAGCAACTAAATACTGTACGTCACAGCCTTCTATGCTAACAAACAAAAATGGGAGAAAAATTAACATTTCAATGTGGTCAGAGTAAAACAATTAGCACATTTATTTGCATGCACTAAACAAGACTTGAAGAAAATCTTATTAGTCACTGGACTATGACAAATTGCTGCTAATTTATTTAAAGGAACAACACTGGATAGATCAATTTTGTTATCTTTTGCTCATAATATAGCTTCAATATAACCCAGGATGGCTACATTAGATTCCATAACTAGACACTGGAAAAGACAAACAAAGTCTGTTTTTCTTTCTTAACTTCAAAAAACTGCAGACTTTGAACAGCTTAACAGAATCAACTAGGTATAAAAGCCAGATATATACAGTTATATGTGTATTTAACTGTACACAAGTTTTAAAAAGAAGACAATAAAACAACCAAACCCAAGAAATTATTTTCTGCAAAATATCTGTCAGTGTAGCCTCATGCTAGTTATCATGCTCTATTAAAAAAAAAAAAAAAAAAAAACTTTCTGCTTTCTGAACGGCATCTTTTCCCATGAGTCATTTCAGTGAAATTAACAATATTTGAAGATAAAAAACATGCAAGAGGAACAAAAGTAAACTGTTCATTTTTAACCAAGTCTTTTCTAAAATTAACACAAGCATCATAACAACATAGGATGCATGAGGCAGAAGATAAGAAACCCTGAAATATGACCTAAATCTGCATAAAATATAGACAAACAATTGCTATGGTCAAAAATGTAAATCTTAAGGACTAGTATTTTTGAAATCACAGTCCCCTCTCCAAAAACTGCGTTTAAGATGTTCAGCTTTAAAAAAGAAAAAGCCAATATATTTCACAGAAATACGCTCTTGAGTGTGAAGTAAATAGCCTGGCACTGTAAAATATGTGTGGCAGAGGGTCTGGGGCATGTGAAGACACCAAAAATTCCATTTCCAGCTTCTTCTTTCAGCAAGTTTAATAACTATTCATTCACATACTTTTAACCATAACACATTATGATGCATCTGGTCATAGAGATGCCACAGTGCTCAGCGTGGCTGCTGGAACAGCACTCAGCTTTGTCAGTGCAGCAACCATCCCAACCTTGCGGAAGACAGGTCCACAGTCCCTCTCCAGTATCTACAAGCTTCTTGCACTCCAGATGCCTTCCCCAAAGACATAGCTGGAGCAAAAACATTTACCCATCTCCTGCACATATAAGCAACTATGTGGCAGACAGGTCCCGGGGCTTAGCTCAAGTCGTATCCTCAGCATATTAACACAGCACTTAAGATCTAAATTCTGCTGAGCTAACAGGAAAGATGGCTGATACAAAGGATACAAAGCAATACAAATAGAAGCTAGATACAAAAAAATGAAAAGCCCACTGTGACAAAAACTGAGACAATGCAACAACTGCAACCTCAGTAAATTGATTTAACCATTTTTTTTTTTCCCTTGGTGTAGATATATCTGACAAAATAAAGGCCATCCAGTCTTCTAACAATCTAACTCTAGCATAGCATTTTCAGTGTTAGTATGAGATTTAGTAAGTGCTTTAAATGTCTAACATTATCCACAGAGACAGTAAAACAATTAACATGATTACTTGGTAATTTTCACAGCTAAGATAGGATTTGTTATGACAGCTACTCCTCTTTTCTTGAATTAAAGTTCAGATTATATTAAGCCAGAAATAATTCTGAGAACTTTTATTTCCCTTTGAATATTTCTTCAACTATAATTAGTTTCAATTGGAAGAACCATGTATGTGCTAAAGGCAGACTGAACATATTACTGTATTTTCAGTATTCCCATGTGAAAATTAAATAAATATGTCAGTATTTATTATATATCCTAGTTCTTTCAATGATACATCCTAGGTCTTTCATTGTCACACCTCTGAACATTGACTGGGATAAAAACTCTATTAATTTGGAAAGACATGGTATGAATTAAAATAACTGTGTACATCCTGATATTTTGGTGAAAAGTAAGTATTTATCTTAAACTGAGAAAAATAAAGTATGTGTTTATAATGATTACATTCTTCACTTTTCTCCTAAGCACTATTTTTTCTAGTACTGTAAACCCTGAGAACACAAGAACATCCAGACAAAGTTAATTTAAGGGAAAGACTGTAACATAAGGGCTTGTCTTAGCAGATTAGGGCAAACAATTTTGTGTGCAATTGGTTTTGGGAGCTGACTTTAGAAACTGAATTGTAAAAACATGCTAAAATCCATCAAAATTTTGATCATCTTGGAAATCACAGGCTGTCACTATTCCTGGGACCAGACATAATACATTTAAAGCTTGGAACTCCCCAGATGAACCTGGTAATAAAAACAGACTACACTGTGCAAAAAATTATTAACGTGAAATCTCCTGCAAGTCTTGTGTTTCTGCTGGCGTACTCCATGTATCTGTAATCTGGAACTCCCTTCAGAATTTCCATCCCTTTCCCAACATGAGAACAAAGTGCTTTGAGATGTCTGAAATAAGAAAACCCGCTTGAGAGCTAGAAATGACACTACTGTCATAAACAGTATTTTCAGTTAATTCATCAGTATGTTTTATACCATATATTCGGCACATCTGCAGCTGTACAAAACAAACCTAATGAGAAGATCCATGATATAAATTAACACACACCATGATCAGGCAGGTGGTTTTCCCAGGGCGAGGCTCATCCCCTGCACTCCGGGTATGCTGACCCCTGCGATTTTCCCAAATGCGGGAAACCCGACTGCATAATTTGTGGTAGTGGGGGACTGCGTTCGTGCTCTCCCCTGTTTTTTCAGGGTTCAGTACTAGGGCCAGTTCTCTTTAACATCTTTATCGATGATCTGGATGAGGGGATCGAGTGCACTTTCAGTAAGTCTGCAGACAACACCAAGTTAGGTGCGTGTGTCGATCTGCTTGAGGGTAGGAAGGCTCTGAAGGAGGATCTGCATAGGCTGGACCGATGGGCTGAGGCCAACTGTATGAGGTTCAGCAAGGCCAAGTGCCAGGTCCTGCACTTGGGGCACAACAACCCCAAGCAGAGCTACAGGCTGAGAGATGAGTGGTTGGAAAGCTGCCTGGCAGACAGGGAACTGGGAGTACTAGTTGATAGTCGGCTGAATATAAGCCAGCAGTGTGCTCAGGTGGCCAAGAAGGCCAACAGCATCCTGGCTTGTATAAGAAACAGTGTGGCCAGGAGGGCTAGGGAAGTGATTGTCCCCCTGTACTCAGCTCTGGTGAGGCCGCACCTCGAGTACTGTGTTCAGTTTTGGGCCCCTCGCTACAAGAAGGACATCGAGGTGCTCGAGAGAGTCCAGAGAAGGGCAACAAAGCTGGTGAGGGGTCTGGAGAACAAGTCTTATGAGGAGTGGCTGAGGGAGCTGGGATTGTTCAGCCTGGAGAAGAGAAGGCTCAGAGGTGACCTTATCGCTCTCTATAGGTACCTTAAAGGAGGCTGTAGTGTGGTGGGGGTTGGTCTATTCTCCCACGTGCCTGGTGACAGGACGAGGGGGAATGGGCTAAAGTTGCGCCAGGGGAGGGTTAGATTGGATGTTAGGAGGAAATTCTTTACTGAAAGGGTTGTTAGGCATTGGAATGGACTGCCCAGTGAAGTGGTTGTGTCACCATCCCTGGAGGTCTTTAAAAGACGTTTAGATTTAGAGCTTAGTGATATGATTTAGTGGAGGACTTGTTAGTGTTATGTCAGAGGTTGGACTAGATGACCTTGGAGGTCTCTTCCAACCTAGATGATTCTGTGATATATATATATATATTTTAATAATATAGAAACAGATTTTAAATAAATTGCCGTTTAAAATGTTCAACCTACTGAAACTTAATATTTGGTTTGTTATATAACCTGTTTTGGCCAAATTAGTGTCAACTCAGCATATTTTATTTAATGTCTCATAGTGATTTCTAATGGTTAAATTAACCTATGTGAGATGGAACTTGAAATACCGAATTTGCTTGGTATTAAAATAAATGTTTGCTCCTTTAGAACTGAAGTAAGCTTAGCCTTTGGTTTCATCAGATGCAGATTTAAGAAGAAATACAATTAACATTTCTTATGTTTGCCAAGAGAGAGAGGTTCATTCCTTTTTTTCCCGTAAAAAAATCCAGATCTCTGGCAGGAGTTCTCAGCCTACAGCACAGCTGACATAGAGAGATCTACAATCTAGATAAAGATTGCTGCAGTGGCAACCATGAGAGAAGGAAGATGTTAGGAATTTTAAGTTGTTGGATCAGAGTGATACTAGTGAGTTAGCATATATCAAGGTCCTGTCCCAACCATCTAGCATTCTCCCCTTGAAGTCCTGCTGCTGTGTATAAATTGCCTCAATAACCTTAAGAGCTCTTCAAGCCTACAGGATGGAACACCTACCTATACAGCGGGAGCCATCCATAGATGTGACATATCCCCGGGGGCAGATGCAGAAATAACTTCCCACTGTGTTAGAACATTCACCACCTTCACAGATTCCTGGGATGATGCTGCATTCATCAATATCTATTCAAAAAGGAAAATACATAGGATGATGAGCAAAACATTTGCACATATTGTTGTAAAAGAGAAGGAAAGATAGCTTCTCTGAAGTGAAATTATTATTTAGCTCAGATTTAATAATATGCTGCTAGTTGCAAGCTGCTGTGAAGGGTGCATTTGCAAATTGTTTTGTTTGCTATCTAATGCAGGCCTTTCTTACAGGTTCCAAGTATACACCACTTCAAGTCCCAGAGAGGTAGACTGGGACTTCCACTAAATGACAAATACTGAATGCCATCTCTAGGAAAAATGCAGCAGCTACAAGGCAACACAAAAACACACACCTGGCTTCTGAGCTGAATGAATGAAGATAGTACAGCAGCCAAGCATGACAGCTATGGGTTTCTGTGACCACAAAAATATTGCTCATCAGATCTAACAGCTTTCTGGCCTTCTTCTAGTACTTCAGATATAAGGTAGAATTTTGGCTAGGCTCTTCAGAAGTATAGACCAAATGTCACATTTTCATTTTTTTCAGATATTTTTAATCCATTCAAACATTTCTGTCAACTAAAAACAGTGGTCTCATCTAAACACTGACAAATAGTGCATGTAACTACATGGAAATTGAGATGTCATCAAGCTGATGAATGAGCTACTGCAAATAACTAAGAGCTCTAGGGCACACAGCAGCAGCACTAAGAGCACAGAGGGGTGTCCCAGCACAAGCAAAAGAAGGCAGTGAGAAGCAACAGAGGAAGCAATCTGACTGTACTTTTAGAGAAAGTGAAGCACAGCAGAGCAAACTGGGATGGAAGAAATACAAGTGAGGAAAACAGCATGATGGTAAAGACTGTGTCATGACCATTCATACAAATGAGCTGTTGTAAGTAACCAATTCATTCTGCAACTGTGACAATCTTTAGATATTGGATTTTTTTAGGGCCTGTTTAGCAACCTGATTTTGGCTTTAAGTGACTTCTGTCCATTAGCTTTCCAAATGGCTTTCAGAAAATGTGAAGTGTGGCCCAGGTTTAACGCAGGAGGCTTCTGAGAAAACATGCGAAAGAACGGCCAACTTTCTAACTAGCTTGAGATGAGTTATGGTTTCCAGTTGAAATGATAAGATACCACAAGTTTTCATTGGCTTAATACCAAGGGTAGTCATTGATACAAGGCTGTGGCTTAACTTGTTTGTAAACTTCTGGGTGCAGTATTGATTTAAGACTCTTTCATACTGTGAAACAGAGTTAAATCAATAAATAAAAAGATCAGACTCTTGAACCCAGACTGTCTCATGTCAAATAATTCTGGAGAAGCATCAGAAAGAGCAAATGGCAGAAATTATCTTCTGATGACACTGATTCTTCACATTCTCAGCAAGAAGTCTTGGCACTTTTATAAAGATCATCATTTTCCCTGACACTGCCACTCTAGAAATTGCCTTGAGATCAATGACAACTTGAGGAAGAAACTTTATCCACTGTTATTTCTTAGGATGCTTTTATGTGATGAATACTGTGCCTCTTCCCCCACTACATTCTCCACACTGAAAACTCAAAGAAAACAAAGTGTGCCAAAAAGATCTGGTACACACAGGTTCTATATTAAAAAGGTAACTCCCCACTGTGGGAAGTTCCACACATAAAGAACTCTTTTTAGATATGAATATACAGTGGACATTCAAGTACCGCAAAGGAAAATTAAGTTTTGCACAAGAACACTAAGAATGTGAGACCTGTTCTTTGTAAAGGTGAACAAAGCACCCTGCCTGTCCCTAGTGACGTCTTTTTGAGTGTCACTGTAGAAACGACAATTCACTTCACAAGTAACATTGCTTCAAACTACTTTAATCCACACATACAAGCATCTTGTAGCCTTTGTTTTTTGTTTCACACTATGAAGCATAATCAAAAGAAGCAAAAACTTTGTCTTTTTAACAAGGCTATTTAAGCATTTCAGAGGACACAAAAAGTTTAAATTTTACTTTGAAATAGTTATGAAATGATAACAACTATTCCCCATATTTGAGACATCTGTTCAAGTATGTAGAAAAGACAGTGTAATTTCCCCTAAATAAAAATAATCTTAAGAAATAATGTTTTCACTCAGGACTTCATAGTTAATCAATATAGAGATTCCAGAATTTGAAATGTTGGTGTAAGTCAAAACCAAACAATTCCCCAGGAAATCTCTGAAATCTTGCATTAATTTACTATTGTTGAAGACAATATATATAATGTGGTGAGTTGCTTACCATATGATTTCATCCAATGAAATGAAATCACGTGTGTAAATCAAAACAGAACCAAAACCAGTTGGATGCCTTGTTGTGATCTTTCTTGCAGCAAATGTCTTTCACAACCTGTAAGCCTTTTAAAGAATAACACTACTTTCTGTATAAACACACAAACTGAAACATCACATCAGATAGGCAACAAACACAGCAAATGTTTCAGACTGTAGGTGATGTTTTACTTCTACCCTGCGTAGTCCCATAGGTACCACAAACCTTTATGCAGATACAAGTTAAAAATGCATTCACCTTTTCCTGTGCATACTATCAGGGAGAACTGCTGAATACTATTTTTAACTATTAAGCAGAGCTTTAGATGGGTTAAAGAAGTAGAATGCAAAGAATGCGTTAATTACCACTTTCATAAGGAAGGACACATATCAATGAGCAAGTCCTACTTTTGTCAGCAAAGCACTTTACCAGATGCCAGACAGAAACAACATATACAGAATTCTGATCTACAATCGGCCAACAAAAATACATGCAATTATTTGTGTACGCTGTCATCCAGAATATTAGTACATACCAGCATCTGGTGACACAGACCAAACAAGGCTAAAAAGCCCGCTTCTCCAAAACAGCTGGAAAAAATAACCCAAACCCATAGATTTATGTGTTTTCTTAAAAAATAGTAATGAGTTCCTTGTTTAGCCAGCCTGCTTTCTTGACAAGTCTACTTGCTTTCCTGGGTATTGGGACAGACCATGCTTGTGCTTGGCAGAGGTTATTCTCAAAGAACAGCCAGATCTCGTGAGCTCCTTTGCCTTTCAGAGCTGCTTCCCTACAGGATCACACAGGATCACAACTACCAGTCCAATGAATAAGTCACAGTCTGCTCTCCTTAAGTCCAGGGTCTGTACTCTGATGCTTTCCTTCCTCAATCCCCCCAGGATCTTGAACTCTACTACTTCATTTCCAAGGCTGACGTAAGATTTTCATGTCCCCAACACATTCCTTTCTGTTTGGGAGTAGCAGATCTAAGAGACTGTCACACCTGCTCACTTGCTAGGCCTAACAGGTATCTGCATGTAGAAATTGTCCCTGATACCATCCAGAAACCTCCTGGACAGCTTTTGTCCCACGGTGTTGCCATTCCCCCAGATTTCAGGGATTGTCCAAGAAGAATCAGTAACTGTTATCTACAGGCTTCCTTGAACTGCTTAAAGAAGACTTTGTCTGTTTTCTCATCCTGACCTGGTGGCCTGTAAAAATAACTTCTACTGCAGTGTTACCTTTACTAGCCTCTCCTCTGATCCTGGCCCACAAGCCTGACATCTATTTCATAGAAGAACTCTACATTTGAGCATATCTTCTTTTACGAAAGGCAGTCCTCCTCCATTCCTCACGTCTTCCCTAAAGAGACTACATCACTTCATTGCAGAACTCCAGTTACACACACTGGTCAGAATGGCATCACAGTTATTCCAATGGTGTCATAGCTTCACCATAATATTGCAGCTGCAAAAGAAGGTAGATGAATATGTATTCTGGTTTTTGGGTTCAGGTGAAGAAAATAGGTGTTTGGTTTAGTTGCACCCAATGTAATGGAAGTTTTTTCCCAGTTTGTTTTTGAATTCTGAGTCTCTCTTTGAAAGCAGAAAAGGGATTGATTGTGAGTTTTTCAGATCAACAGATCTTAAGAGAAACTTACACACTTCAGAAAACACTCAATACTTTCATACTTGAATATATGATTTATTTTAACACTAATTTATTCTGATGATGTCAATTTTTAGAACAATAAATCTAGGATTCATCTGACACATCACACTACAGTTACCATTTTAGAATATTGCCTGGATCTGTTAAGTAGCATGAATGACCTGCCTTTTATACTCTGTGAATGTATTTATTTGATGTATTAACTTCATCTCAGAGGAGGTAATGGCTCGTCCTTCACATGGAGCTCTTCTAGGGATTATATCAGATGTCCAAATGATGTCTAAATGCTGTCTTTGCTCTAATGATATATTTATCATATTAGAAAAGTCTGTACTAACACTGCAGCAGCTGGCATGGGAATAATTTCAATTTCCCTACTCCTGATCTAGAAGTCTTATGGAATACCAATAAATATACTGTGGCTGACAGAATTAAAAAAAAAAAAAATGCACTTGTAATAAACAAGAATAACTAAGTATTCATCAAAAAAAGCCGAAAGTACTCTCTAACATTAGTGTAATCATTACATTCAATACTACAAAAAGTTCTAAACATTCTCAAGCTGAAAGAGTGCTGCCAAAATAAACAGCTGTAAGTCAGAGAATACCACTTTGAATAAAAGCTTTCCAGTGAAAAGCTTTGCAACTGAAAGCATGCACCTAAGATCAGTAACAACAACAAAACACACATTTCTAAACTATAAATTGCCTACACAATCAAATACACTATACATTTGTTTAGTAATTACAGCTGTCTTTCCTTCAACTTTGTAATGATAAGTTGATCATAGTTCTAGAATTTTCAAATCCACTCTTCTGAGTGAGACATCACAGTTGCACTTTGGAAAACATTCAACACTTGCATTTCTTTTTCTGATAGTTGTATATATTTGGTGGTATGATTACAAGCAAATGTTTCTGAATTTTAGGTAGATTATATTTTGATACTCAGTAAATTTAAGCTTGAATTCTACTGAAAGAAAATTGTACTGCTAGAGTTTTTCAAAATCACCATACCTAGACTTATTTAATGTCCCATATAACATAAAAGTGATGGTAAAAACAGACCATTATGCAAAGAAAATTGAAAAGAGTAGATGTTCATTTACTTGCTAACTGCTGTGTAACCATTCTTGCAGAAGCACATTGCTTAGGAGCTAATGATATCATTAAGATACTAACAAAATACATCATGTCAGTTAGATTTAAGGTGGGTCGAAATAGTCATTTACTGTACCTGTGCTCTTAGCTGGTCAGATACAAATTCACAAAATACACAGACTGATTGAGTTTGGAATGGACCTCTGGAGGCCATCTGGTCCAATCCCACTGCTCAAGCAAGGACATCTAACGAAGGTTGCCCAGGTCCATGTGTGCAGGCAGCTTTTGAAGATCTCCAAGGAAGCAGACTCCACAATCTCTCTGGGCAACCTATTCGAGTGCTCCATCACCCACACAGTAAAGAAGGCTTCCTCATATTTAGACAGAACCTCCTGTGTTACAACTAGTGTCCACTACCTCTTGTCCTGGCACCGGACACCACTGAAAAGAGCCTGGCTCCATCCTCTTTGCAACATCCTCTAGGTAGGTTTTATACACATTGATAAGATCCCTGCTGTGTCCTCTCTTCTCTAGGCTGTACAGTCCAGGCTCTCCCAGCCTCCCCCAACAGAATAGGTGCTCCAGGCTCTTGATCGTCTTGGTAGACCTCCATTGGACTCTTTCTGGTATGTCTGTGTCTTCCCTGTACTGGGAAACCCAGAACTGGACGCAGTACTCCAGGTGTGGCCTTACCAATGCTGAGTAGAAAGGAAGGATCGTCCCCCTCAACCTGCTGACAATACTTTGTGTACAGTAGCCAAGAATACCACTAGCCTTGTTAGTGGCAAAGGCGCATTGCTAGGTCATGTTCAACTTGGTGTCTACCAGGAACCTGGGGGCCTTTTCTGCAGAGCTGCTGCCCAGCTGGATGGTCCCCAGCATGCATTGGTGTCTGGGGTTGTTCCCCCCAGTCAGGTGCAGAGCTTTGAACTTTCATGAAGTTCTTGAACTTCATGAGATTCTCGTCAGCCCGTTTCTCCATTCTGTCAAGGTCCCTCTGGTCAGCAGCATGACCCTCTGTTTAATCAGGTACTCCCTCCAGTTTCATGTCCTCTGTGAATTTACTGAGGGTGCACTCTACCCCATCACCTTAGGCCCCAAAGGCCTTTCTGAAGTCCAGGTAGACAATATCCACTGCTCCCTCCTCATCCATCAGGCTCGTCTTTTCCTTAGAGAAGCTTATCAGGTTGGTCAAGCATGACTTCCCCTTGGTGAATCTGTGAGTCCTGCTGATTTTCTTCTCCTTCATGTGCCTGGAAATGGTTTCCAGGAGTAGCTGCTTCATCACTTTTCCAGGGGTCGAGTTGTGGCTGACTGGTCTGTAGTTCCCCAGGTCCTCCTTCTTGGCCTTCTTGAACATAGGAGTGACATTTGCTTTCCTCCAGTCTTCAGGCCCTTCCCCCAGTTGCCATGATTGACCAAAGATTATAGAGAGGGTCCTCACAATGACATCTGCCAGCTCCCTCAGCTCTTGTAGGTGCATCCCATCAGAGCCCATGGCCTTATGAATGGTCCAGTTTGCTTATGTTTTCCCCATCCTGACCCTTTTCTACCAAGGGTACACGTTCCTTGATCCAGCCTTTCCCCCTGGTTTCTCAGACTTGAAGGCCAGTCTTGCTGTTAATAACTGAGGCAAGTTATAACTGTCCTGTGTAACCACCTCTCCTGTTTCATTCAGCAAACAATTAGCTCTGGTGTGCAAGTCATATATTGACATCAGTACAGCACCATGTCTGACTTGATATAAAATGCCAGGCTTATTTTTTCAAGTCAAAAACTAAGTTGCATGTAACTGTTAATGATAGCTGCCAATTTGTCTTTCCAAATGATTAATATCCATTATCAGAAAAAAAGCAATAGAAACAAATGTTGGATTATTACTACATATCTTCATCATCATACTTTGTGTTTTGATTCATCTAATACTAATGCTTACTTTTAAATACCATCATTCGACAACATTCTGAGTAATGGATACATTGACTTAAAAGAAAAACTTATAGCCTTTGACAACCTACCCTGAAACAAAGAATTTGCTAAGAGAAGTTGATCTACTTCAGCTCCATCCCTGACAGACTTCTTTCACATATTGATATGCAACAGGTTTTAAAGCAGCCCTGCCCTGATTAGCGAAGCTGGAGCAAGACAACGCAAAGCACCTCTCAGTTAACTGCACTAGAGAAGAGCCTCTCCAGCTGAACAACAGGCAACAGTTCCTCAAAGGGAGTGGTTCTTTCCCTTTCCTAACCTGGTTCCCAATTATCATATATGAGTGCTAATCACAGTTTTCTGTTTTCTTTTATAATTTACCAGAATTTCTTCTGGAGTTAGAAATGTTATGGGTAGAAAGGCAAGTGACAAGAAGACACAAAAATGGTAGCCTCTACTGCTGCCACTACTACCCAATAAGGAAACAAAAAGGAAGTTATAAGAGTCAGTGATCCAGCTTCAGGTAAATGCAACAGCAACTGGTGGATTAGCAGTAGCAAAGGCATGGAGACAGTCTTTTTCCCAATGTTCTAGCAAAACTCCCTTGCTTCCAACACAGTTCATATTGACCTGCTTTTACTGTGTATCTTTATGCTCCCTGTAGAGCCCTAAGCCTCTGTATATAACTGGCACACTCTTGCATACAGCTAGGTATATATAGATGTGTACATGCATGGCATATACACAGGTGGCTTCTATTTTTCCTCAGTTATGGCAAGAAAAGCCTTCAGAGTTCTGTTTCTCTGGCTGAAGCTCTACTGCTGTTTCTTGCAGGGTTTGAGAAGATATACCCAGGCTTCCCTAAAACAACTGATGACAGGAATATTATTGTGCACAGAGCAGCAGTTGAAACTGGCCAATATCAAAGGACAGAAAATGATTGAAAGGTGAGCTAAGGACAGAATCAGAGAAAATAACTGTGGTTATTTGTTTTATCTACTCTTCGGTATTACTTGCAACAACACCGTATGCAATCTGGTTCATTTCACATAGAAAATTCAATTTTCAAACCTATGGTATTAGTATTTCTGTAAATTCTGTAGTGCAGGCAAAACTACAGAAAACTCAGGTGACTTCAAGAATAGGGTAAAAACCATGTGTGTGTTTGTAACTGAATAGACGTATAATGTAATATAGTAACATATCTGAATTGCTGCCTAACCACAAACCAAAGCACTGAACAAGCAGTTGTCTTATCTATGTAACTTAAATATGACAGTATCTTTACCCATTGTTTGGGACAGAGTTGTAGTTTTTCAGAGAAGTCTTCATCAAACTCACAAATATTCAGATAATTTCTATTACGCTATTCTAAACTACACAGAATTTCAGCTCTTAATTATACCAGTATATTTACTGAGAAAACACGGTCTATTTGATTTTTTTGTCTCCAAAGAAAGACATTTCCTATGTATTTTTTTACTTAACTAGGCTCTTCAACACAGACTACACACAGGAGAAATTTCTTACAGTCATTACCACATTTGCTTTTCATACCATAGTCAGTAGGCTGACAATACCTACCTGTACTAGAACATATGGACGTTCTTGAGAAAACAAAATCCTAATAACCCAGTTACTGTAATACAGAGCTCATAGACTCATTCTTTATCAATACTTTAACATTTTGAAAGAGGCTGAGTGCCATCTTTACCCACAAATCAGACAGAAAAAATGTCTAATGCAAAATATGAACAGGAAAATAGGAAGACAATATTGTGGCACAAGAAAAAACACAAGGCACTATACAATGCTGTTATGTCTGTTCAGATCAGACACTGCAACTATTCATTACTTTTTCTTTCATTACCAAACTGTTTTAATGCTTTATTTAATCACTTTTTAGGTTTGTTGTCTGACAACATCACTTACCATCACATTTTTGAGTTGCCTCATTCTGCCTGTGACCAGCAGGACACTTGCACTCATAGGAACCTACTGTGTTAATGCAGTTTCCTCCTTGGCAGACTCCAGGGATAGCTTGACATTCATCAACATCTACAAACACAAAAAAGATTACTTGGAAATAACATACAAAAATCCATCATGGCTCTTGCATATGGGCAGTCATCTCGGAAATTATTTGTAAAAATAACCACAACAAACCCCAGCATATTTCTCCACTTCAGCACCACCACAGAATAAGGCAGTAACAGCAGTAACATGACCATGACCTTCATGCATGTTGTTTTTGATTCCATATAAACTCAAACTTTTCCATATATTGACTTATGACTCACACAGCTTTTAAATATATACAACATACTGTTGGTATCCCATACCCTCAGATTGTTGCTTGCATTGGTCATTACAAAAAACAGATTCTTAGTTTTAAAGGACCCCTACCTGTACATCTGGACTACCCCGCTACCCACTTTTACTAGATATGATAATTCTTGCAGGACATCCATTTTATGGACAGAAATCAAACTACTGATGTCAATACAAAATAGGTGCTACTCAACCAGGACAAGTTGTACTGCAAATGATCTGCACAGACTTCATTTACTGAAGTAACAACTAAGGCTAGAATTTCATAGATTTCTTTAGGCTGAATTTTCACCAGTAAATTAATGCTCTTAGAAAATGTATTTGCGATTTTGGCTTTACAGCTTACTTTCAGCATTTTCCTGTTGTATTTCAGTAAGTGCTGTTTCCCATTCAAATTGTATTTTTTCTCCACTCTTCATTTGTTTATATATAAAACATTCTACATTTCTGTAAGGTTGTTTTATAAAAAACTATCCTAAGAATCTTTGTATAAGTGCTAATGGGCTGTGAAAATAATATGGAAGATCACAGCGGCCTGAGGCCTCTATGAAATAACCAGTGTTAAAAGACAGTGAAGCTCTTTGTATTCAAAGAAAGGCAGAACTGGCTCCAGACTGATGCTTGATAGATATGTGAAAATTTAGCTTCTCAGTAGCTCTAGCTATTTAAAAATTCCATTAAGCTATGCTATCAGAATTCAGAATTAATCAATTGAACTAATTCCCTCACAGCAAAATTTCACATGCATCCAAATTTTCATAGAGGAGAGAAGGCTTGGAAGTTTTGTTCCAAAACTTGCAGAAACTCTTTTGTGAAAAAGATTTTAGGTAATCTTCCTTGTTAAACTGTTTGCCAACTCACAGAAGATGTAAAAATCAACTGATATTTCTAGTTCTCCACAGAAACGTATAGATAGCAGAATGCAGTACTATGTTTCAGAGGATGTTCATTATCTGGAAGACCTCAGGAGATGCTGAAATTACACCTAAATTATTAGAGTATAGCACTTCCTCGGTTTTTATTATTCCTGGAGTTTGTGCTATAGATATAGCCTTCAGTAGCCCAGTCCATTCCCTTGCTTTTTCATTCAAGCAGATATAATCACACATACTCAAGAAAGAAGGCAACATTTTATTTTTTTTAAACAACTAGACTTGTTTTTAGGTACATTTGCTGGAAAAGTTTGCATTTTCTTCCTCAGTTGGTGCTGATATAGTTGGCACAGTACAGACTCCCAATGCAACAGAGACTGTAAATGGATTAAGGACTATACTGGAGGCATGAACTTTTTGGAAACAGTTTTCTTTTAAGTAACTAGTGCTTGGAGCAATCTCGTTTACCCAGAAAGCAAACTTTTCTGCTCTGAAGTACAGTAATGAATCTGAACATAATTTAGCAACATCTAGACAGAATATCAGTTTCATCATTTAATCACACCCAGCCCACCCAGTAGCTCTGTTCTGAGTAAAACTAATATGGTGTTTGCCTTTTGACCTTTGAGCCTCAAAATGCATTCAAAACACAGGGTATGCCTGTGCCTTCTGTCATTTATTAATGTTTATTTAAATTAATCCAACCATGTCAGCAGATCAGTGGTTAAAAATAACCACTGTTTATCTTTCATAGTTTTGTAAGTCAAAGATGTCAAGTAATAATAAATTAATGGCAGTAACAGCAGGAAATGAATAATTTCCAGAAAAGGTATCACTGAAGCCTTAAACAGAACAACATTTTAAGATTTAGTGATCCCATTTATTTCTTTCAGTATTAATCGTACGGTGTTAAAAGAACAAATAAACATCAAGTTCTGCTGAAGTCTGAAAAGCCAGTCCCAATCATGCAACACAGTGTAATGCTTGTCCAGTGATGAAAACACAAATGTCTCATTATGTATAGTGAGATCCTGCAAATCTTGAATCACATCAGCTATCTCACCTTTCTGTGCTAATATCAATCTTAATTTGTGAATGGCTTATTTGTTAACTATTTTAAGTTTTATTTAAGTGCAAAGAGAATGAGTACGCTCAACTTCACTGTTAGTCTAATATGTATCTATATACACAAAACATATATATATATATATATACAAGTCTGAAGCCCTTTTTTTTTTTTTTGCCTAACACGGTCTCATGTTAGTCCATTAGTGTTTTAAAACTGAGAAAAGGCAGAAAGGAGAAACAACTTTCTTAAATGGGCACATTTTATGAACTGCTTCCTAAATGCCGTTTGAAGATGTAAGAATACTTTTTTTTTCTCAAAATACAACAAATTTGAAATCAAGCGTGTTTTTATTTACTTCATATATCTCTGACAATTAAGACTAAGCCACACAAGTTTTATCATTATTAACTGCATATTCAGTCTCACTTTTAAACCCCAGCCATATTAAAACAATAAGCTTTTTGCCATAAACACAAAATCAGACGAATAACTCTTTGGATGCTATTCTGCGCACAGAAGTTCAAGATGCTACAGATTAGGCAGAACATTTCCATGTGTTCATAGGCTTGACAATGCCTGGCAAGTGAAAAAAGGTTCTTTACTTTTGCAGAAAGTTTCCCCAGTAAATAGTAACTGCCTGCAGGATTTACGTAACTGCCTGCAGTATTTACACAACTACCTGTAAACTTGTACACAGACAAATTCAGCTTCCCTTCCTTATGAGTGGACTGCTACTCAGAAAACTAACAAAAATGCTCAGGAAATATAAATCCTCTCAGTTTTTATACGGTACTTCAGGAGGGAGTGCATCTTATTTAAGATATCAGTAATAATAATTACCCAACTATGAATTTTCTCTTGGTTTTTACCTATAAATATGTATGGGGAGATTTTGTGCAATTAATTTTGCATGTGGGAACCAAAAAGCAAAATAATTGTCAATATGTTGGAAAACTTCTTCTTCTACAAGTTCTTCTTCTACAACATTCTAATTACCAGAAATACCACAAATTTGAAAACACAGCAGAAGTAATACCAAGCTTATTTAATTTTTTTTCTAATATTAATTTTCATGACAGTAGGATGGGATCCTGGCTGACACTGTTAATATCATCAGTAAATCTGACACATTAATTCCAAACGCTAAGTTATCTGAAAATTACCATCTATCATTCTTGACTGCAAACTGAAATTTAACTACCTTCTCACTTTTGTACTATGTCAGTGCCTGTAACATTCAGTACACTGTATTACTGCTACAGAACTGATTCTTTTTCATATTATATCGTATAATTATTATATATACTTAACAACACCTGCAACGCCAACAGAAAGAAGAACCTTTGTATTTTCAAAAGCTATTCAGCCATGGACTGTTTTTCTCTCTCTAATGCAAATAATAATAATAATATAAAAAAATAACTGTCAGAAGGCAAAGGGTGTAGCTCAGAAATGGACAGTTGACGAATGCAGGGAAGAACTGAGAAAATGTCTAAGACAGGAATTCTGCCATTATGCTGTTCCTAAGGACATGTAGCAGTGGCAATACAGTATTTCAAGTTAGAGTTCCTCTTGCCTGAATTCCCAATTTTTAAGCAATGGCCAAATGGAAACAGCTGAAAAAACAAAACAAAGCGAAACAAAACAAACAAAAAAACCTTTTTGTTTTGTTTTGCTTCTTTAATTTCTTATTAGCTGTTTATGCTAATAATATTACCATAATGTTCTATACAAGCACATTACTAAGCAAACATAATCAGTCTGGAAACGCCTTATTCAGTCAGGAAGACTTGCATACTAACTTATGTATGGGTAAGACAGAGATGAAATGAACTGACTACAAAGGAAAGCTGCTTTATCACCCACCTTTTCACCTGTTTTTTCCAGCTAAAGAGCTTAAGATACAGTAAGATAGCAACATGCACATCCTGTGAAGAATAGGAACAACTTCATATTTACTAGTCAAATCTTGTCAGAATGATAATTAATGCATATCACAATTATGATATATTTTCCAATACTAAGGCTTGCAAGTAATACCGATTTCAAATCACTCATTAGCTCTCAGGCTGGGCTACCTGCTGATGTGAGCATCCACTTCAAAAAAGCTAAACATTTGAACTATTGACTGAGTCGGTATGGTCCAATTGGTATATGTTGAAGGTACAGTTTTACTAGATAATGAGGGGGGTTGTGTTCCTTTAATGAATGTCTCTGCAAATCTGATGTTAGCAGAACATTAAAAAGGTGACATAACATTAGTCAGATCTGTATGTTTGTTTCTAAAACCATGGAGAAAACACTTATTACCACTCTCATTTAAACTTTCTATTTAGAATCAGAGAATCATAGAATAGAACCACAGAATGGTTTGGGTTGGAAGGGACCTTAAAGATCATCCAGTTCCAACTCCCCATGCCATGGGTAGGGACACCTCCCACCCACTAGACCAGGTTCCTCAAAGCCCCTTCCAACCTGGCCTTAAACATTTTCAGGAATGGGGTATTCACAACTTCTCTGAGCAACATATTGCAGTGTCTAACCACTCTCAATGTAAAGAATTTCCTCCTTGTTTCTAATCTAAATCTTCTCTCTTTTAGTTTAAAGCCATTACCCCTTGTCCACACCCCCTGACAAAGAGTCCCTCCCCAGTTTTGCCATAGGCCCCCTTTAGGTACTGGAAGGCTGCTGTAAGGTCTGCCCAGAGCCTTCTCTTCTCCATGCTGAACAACCCCAACTCCTTCAGCCTGTCTTCATAGGAGAGGTGCGCCAGCACTCTGATCATCCTCATGACCCTTCTCTGGACTTGTTCTAATACATCCATGTCCTTCTTGTGCTGGGGGCTCCAGAGCTGAACGCAGTGCTCCAGGTGGGGTCTCATGAGAGCAGAGCAGAGGGAGAGAATCAGCTCCCTCGCCTTACTGGCCACACTTTTGATGCAGCCAGGATACAGTTGGCTTTCTGGGCTGCAAATGCACATTGCTGGCTCACATTTAGCTCGTATTAGGCTATATTTAACTAAATGATGCCTCCTCAGATAGCAGAGAACAATTGTTTCCTGAATTGCTACTACTTCACATTTGCTCCATTTTGATGTTCCATTTTGATCACTTTATTTTCTTTGTCACAATTTAGCTCTGCATAGCCATACCTGTTATCATTATTGAGACTTCCACTTATGCATAACTCTCAGATCTACCACTCTCTCCTACTTGGATTAAATTCTCTGTCTTCCTGTCCAGGCTCCCTTTAAAATTTTCTTAAATAACTGTAGCAAAACCTTGTAGCTTATTTCTACAGACTATGCACCTTAATAAGGAGTTTGGAAAGTAAACAGTCTCTACAATGGCAAATTCTATGTCCAGTCCCTTCCTGCAGTAGTGTGGAATGATAATTCAGGATGGAGTATACAACATATTACCAGCCTGCAAACACAGAATTTAGGTCAGCAGGGATTACCAGGAGTCAGAGTTTGAAAGAGAAGCTTGAAAGACAACATAATGATTTTGTGGAACAAAGATTTTTTTTGTCTCTCCTCTCCCACCCAGAAATTCTAACTTTTAATCATCTGTGCCTTACCGCCATCTTGTAACATCATGTACTAACTCCTGCTGACATAAATACAATCGGATCTTCCTATATAGAAGTAACATGCCAAAAATGTAGCAAAAATGATGGCTTTTAAAACTTACTTTGTTCATCTATCACATAAAGTAGACTACTACATTGCTTTTATGCTTCCCAGTGGAATTCAGCAATGATGTTAACTGCATAACTTAAAAATATTTGCCGCATGCAATAAACAGGCAGAAAAATAAAACACAGTATTGTGGGCAGGGGTGCTAAAGACCTCTACTGATCTCTCACATAATTTAAATGAAGCCCCAGAAGCTATGCCAGGCTCAGTTTGGCCAAGAAGTTTTAAGAGTTCATTATATCTGGCCAATATTTTCATCACACAATGGAGTTTGTGATTGCAACCAACGTGCATGCCTTCAGTACACTGTTTCTGTTTATGACATTGTTATGAAAAGAATGTCTAAAACATACTAATAATTTCAAGATGAAGAGTATAGCATAAGCTGTTGAATGCAGACAGAGGCCTATTTATGACATATATGAAGAAATGCAATCAAATATTTGTCCTCTTTCATACAGTTTGGATGCTTTAAGCAGTGTATGCACAGAAAACAGAAAAGCAAACAATGGCAATGAAGAAAAATGAAAAGATTTATCGTTGCTTGAAACTAATCTAAGTATTTTAAATAAAATAGACGCCTTGGCTAAGACAATGCTGGAGGATTTCTACAAAACTGAATTTAAGCTAGTAGCTTCCATTGTAGTTTCAGGTCAACCATAACTCTGTGAGAATGAAAACTAGAGAAGAAAAATCCCCAAATTATATCTATTTTTTAATTTAAAAGAAATAAAATTCTTACACTGTCTTCATTTTCTCTCAATTTTTTCAATGTAAGTTAGTAAAGAACCCTTACCAAGAACCCTTATGAAGGAGCCCTGAAGTAGAAATCCAGCCAAACAGCTGATCTTGTTAGATTTGTGCAGTTGTAAGCCAATGAACTATGAGGCAACACAGGGGAAAGGAACACTAAAATTAATGTTGCAATACACAGTGGGGGAGGGAGGGGGGAGAGAACAGAGGGGAAGGGGAGACAGACACTGAAAGATAAGAAATAGTGAAATAAAAGTGATAAAAGGACATTATCTAGCCTTTCTTGTAGCAGCAAAATTGTAATTTTCTTGAAATCTTTTTTACTACCTTGAGCATCGGAATGTGCCCGAATCAGGATGTTTTTCTGAATTTTGTAACAGAAATTCTTGCTAACACTTACACACAAACAAATCCTGGTATTATGTGCTTTTTGCTGTTTTGTAAATAGCAAATTAAAGTAGAATGTATTCTAGCATTACAAGGACTCATCTACATAAATATTTAGAACAGATCATTCTATTCAACTTCATCACTTCGCTAAAAATTATTTCAGCTATTCCACAGAAATCTACTTATGCATGTAATGCCTACAGTATCCCAGATGTGCTTTCTCACACAGATTTTTTAAGACATAACATATGGATACACAGAGGCAGACCAGTACACAGACACTTTTTGAAATGAGAAACCAAACAAAAATGTGTCATCCAAAATTATTTGAATCTCTGCTGATTTATTCCCAGACTGAGTGGGAGCTGATTGATTAAACAGGATTTTGTCCTCTTCATTACTTTATTTCATTATATGAGTTATAATCAGAACTCAAAGAAACCATGTTGATTTACAACATGATATTTCAGCCCTAATGCTAAACTTACTCTTGAGCTGTTAATAGACAAAACACTCATAAAAGTATCCTGAGGCCTGACAACCGATTCAAGAAACTCATTGCTGGTGTCTTAGGTCCAAATTATACAAAATGGAAATAGATTCTGGTTTCTGCCTGGTTTCCATTGTTCTTTGGGAAGGTTCTAAGACAATTAAGTCTATGAATGGACCACGTGCACCAAACTGTAACAGAAAAATATTCACTTCAGAAGATCTGTTATCCTTTGTTACTGCATTTTTACACAGTTTGTTCTAAAATGTAACTAAACAGCAAAACAGGTACCTCTTTCAGGTACCTATCTTTCAAGTTCTTCCATTTCTTAGACTACATTTTATGAACCTAAAAATAGAGTACTGCAGCCTTTCCTTACTAGTGCATTTTTCTAGCCCTGTACAAATAATCATAGAATCATGAAGTCATAAAATAGTTTGGGTTTGAAGGGTCCTTAAAAAACATCTAATTCCACCCCCCTCTGCCATGGGCAGGGACACCTCCCACTAGACCAGGTTGCTCAAAGCCCCATCCAGGCTGGCCTTGAACACCTCCAGGGATAGGGCATCCAGAGCTTCTCTGGGCAAACTGCTGCAGTGCCTCACCACCCTCAGAGTAAAGGATTTATTCCTAATATCTACTTTAAACCTACCTCTTTTAGTTTAAAACTGCTGCCCCTTGCCCTGTCACCACAGTCCCTGATAAAGAGACCCTCCCTATCTTTCCTTTAGGCACCGCATATAATTGCACACAGAGTTATCCAATAGGAGGTTCACCATGTGTTTTATATAAATACTGAGATTAAAAAATGTCTATATAATAATTGCCAATCCCTTTCAAAAAGGAAACTACTCAATAGCAAGAAACAGTCAATTTTTCAGGAGAATGAATAACATATGTATTAGTTAAGGGCCAGAACAACACATTCCTGTTACCTAATTGGTGCACTACTGCAGTAGCTGATGGTTGTGCTCAACAGACATTCTGACTTTTTCATGCTCCATATTTACAGCTTCTTGACTGGCACTCATTTTTTCCAGGCTTGTGAGATTTGTTCTATATGTACACCAGCTAAACTCTGGAAGCAGTGAAGCTATCCGAATTTTATCAAAATTAAGGTACAGAACACACAGGGAAAACAGTGATCTTGTTTTAAATGGATGCAAGGTGTTCCATATGAATACAGTCATACAGTCATACACAATTTAAACTAGAAGACTTACCTTGACATGCTCCAGTGCGAATATTAGGGATGAAACCACGACGACATGGTTGAGGCTGGGCAGGGCACATTTCACAGGGGTGACCCCATGCACGCCCAATGGTTGCACAACAGAGGGTTTTCGTGCAAACGATTCCAGTTAGCTGGCCCTGACACATCTGGTTGTTAACTTGTGTGAAACATGGGCCTGTTCTGTAATCTGGAAAAGAGGAAAGATCACTGTATTATTATATTAGACAGTATACTACTCAATAAAGCAGGAATTTTTTTTTAATCCAATAGACACCTGTACCAAGAAAATGGTAGGAGGAACCAGCAATTTAAGTTATTTTACTGCTTACAAAAGTAGCACAACACTTTCCACTGAATGTAATTATTTTTGCAAGATTATCTTATCTTTTGATTCCTTCCTTTCTCACAGATGCAAGTAATGAAAGGCAACTGGACCCCAAAACTGACCAGTGCATTGACAATGTATTCAGTAAAATCAGTAAGAAAGAGTTTTAAAAACAAAAGCACAAATGAGCAAACAAACAAGAGAGCAGATAAAGCAATTGAGGACTGGGAACTCTATGTCTTGCTCCTAAGAAAATTCATGATGATTCATGGGAAGAAGATCCAGAACACAAAAGCCACACATTTGTTCACTCCACTTTGATCAAGACCATGCCTGAAACTTGCCACAGAATCCACGTTCCTGCTGGAATACTTAGTGCAAAGTAGTGCTACCTATGGAGGACTAATTGGTATACCATTATTTATTTTTAGAGGAGTAACATGAGCCATATGCTCATGTTACATGTGATATGTATGTGCTATATTTGGTGCACTGAATACAGCAAACAAACTATACGAAAATATATTCCTAGTTGAATTCCCATAAATAGTTAACTTATTAGGGTTCAACCTGTAAAAAGAAAGATTTTTTGACCTTATGAGGCAAGGCAAACTGGGAACAACAATTAGTTCAAATTCCCTAGGAACAAATGAGAAACAGATGGTTGCTCTACGCCAGATTTCATATCCTTATGGAAACTTTAAGAGGTGGGGCGGGGGGAAAGAAGAAAGTGCAAAGCTTCCACTCAGACCCAGTCACATGAATAAAGGCATAACAGTAGGGTTGTGGCTGTTCTCATTGTTATCCTGTCCTATTCACCTGTTTTTTTCCTAGAAAATAGATTCCAGTGTGTTAATGTGTAAAACACTTAGACTTTCTGCCTTTTCACTAGTTTGTAACTGGGCTTACAAGCAAGCTACAAATGGGACAATTAATGCCTTCTAGAATCTGATATTTTTACCCTGACGAATAAAAATCAAGGCTTTGACATCTTTGCAACAGGAAAAAATGGTCTTCCCAAAAGACTTCATATTAAAAGCACTCTTTCACTAAGACATAAGGCTTTTAAAGTAAAAGCTAGCTCTACTCTGCACTGGTACAGCCTCACCTCAAGTACTGTGTGCAGTTTCACAGTATCACAGATTTCTAGGTTGGAAGAGACCTCAAGATCATCGAGTCCAACCTCCGACCTAACACTAAGTACTCCACTAAACCATATCGCTAAGCTCTACATCTAAACGTCTTTTAAAGACCTCCAGGGATGGTGACTCCACCACCTCCCTGGGCAGCCCATTCCAATGCTTAATAACCCTTTCGGTAAAGAAGTACTTCCTAACATCCAACCCAAAACTCCCCTGTCGCAACTTTCGCCCATTCCCCCTCGTCCTGTCGCCAGGCACGTAGGAGAACAGACCAACCCCCACCTCTCTACAGCCTCCTTTAAGGTAACTGTAGAGAGCGATAAGGTCGCCCCTGAGCCTCCTCTTCTCCAGGCTGAACAAGCCCAGCTCCCTCAGCCGCTCCTCGTAAGACTTGTTCTCCAGACCCCTCACCAGCTTGGTCGCCCTTCTCTGGACTCGCTCGAGCACGTCCATGTCCTTCCTGTAGCGAGGGGCCCAAAACTGAACACAGTACTCAAGGTGAGGCCTCACCAGAGCCGAGTACAGGGGCACAATCACTTCCCTAGACCTGCTGGCCACACTGTTTCTTATACAGGCCAGGATGCTCTTGGCCTTCTTGGCCACCTGGGCACACTGCTGGCTCATTTTCAGCCGACTATCAACCAGTACTCCCAGGTCCTTCTCGGCCAGGCAGCTTTCCAGCCACTCATCTCCCAGCCTGTAGCTCTGCTTGGGGTTGTTGCGCCCCAGGTGCAGGACCCGGCACTTGGCCTTGTTGAACTTCATACAGTTGGCCTCAGCCCATCGCTCCAGCCTATGCAGATCCTCCTGCAGAGCCTTCCTGCCCTCGAGCAGATTGACACACGCACTTAGCTTGGTGTCATCTGCAAACTTACTGAGGGTGCACTGGACGCCCTCATCCAGATCATCGATAAAGATATTAAAGAGGACCGGCCCCAGTACCGAGCCCTGGGGGACTCCACTAGTGACCGGCCTCCAACCAGATTTGACTCCATTCACCACAACTCTCTGGGCCCGGCCATCCAGCCAGTTTCTAACCCAGCGAAGCGTACACCAGTCCAAGCCCCAAGCAGTCAGTTTCTTGAGGAGAATGTTGTGGGGAACTGTGTCAAAAGCCTTACTGAAGTCAAGGCAAACCACATCCACAGCCTTTCCCTCATCCACCAAGCACGTCACTTGGTCATAGAAGGAGATCAGGTTCGTCAAGCAGGACCTGCCTTTCATAAACCCATGCTGACTGGGCCTGATCGCCTGGTTGCCCTGCAAGTGCCGCGTGATGACCCTCAAGTTAATCTGCTCCGTGAGCTTTCCTGGCACTGAGGTCAAACTGACAGGCCTATAGTTCCCCGGGTCTGCCCTGCGGCCCTTCTTATAGATGGGCGTCACATTGGCTAGCTGCCAGTCAACTGGGACCTCCCCCGATAGCCAGGACTGCCGATAAATGATGGAAAGTGGCTTGGCCAGCTCCTCCGCCAGTTCTTTCAGTACCCTCGGGTGCATCCCATCCGGCCCCATCGACTTGCGCACATCCAAGCTCCGTAGCAGGTCGCCAACCATTTCCTCATGGATAGCGAAGGCCACATCCTGCTCCCCATCCCCTTCCACCAGCTCAAGGCACTGGGTATCCAGAGAACAACCTGTATTGCCGCTAAAGACTGAGGCAAAGGCGGCATTAAGCACCTCAGCCTTTTCCTCATCCTTAGTAACTAGGTTTCCTCTCGCATCCAGTAAAGGATGGAGATTCTCCTTAGTCTTCCGTTTCGCGTTGATATATTTGTAAAAGGATTTTTTGTTGTCTTTAACGGCAGTACAACAATCTTTAACGGCAGTAGTTTGGGGCACTACAGTATAAAAAGGACATAAAACTATCAGTGAGTGTCTGAAGGAGTGCTACAAAGATGATGCGGGGTCTAAAGGGGAAGATGTATGAGGAACGGCTGAGGACACTTGGTTTGTTCAGCCCAGAGCAGAGGAGACTGAGGGGAGGCCTCATGGCAGCCTGCAGCTCCCTCACAAGGGGAGCAGAGGGGCAGGCGCTGAGCTCTGCTCTCTGGGGACAGCGACAGGACCCGAGGGAACAGCATGGAGCTGGGACAGGGGAGGGTCAGGCTGGGTGTTAGGGAAAGGTTCTGCACCCAGAGGGGGGTCGGGCACTGGGACAGGCTCCCCAGTGGTCACGGCACCGAGCCTGCCGGAGTTCAAGAAGCGTTTGGACAACACTCTTAGACATATGGTCTGATTTTTTGGGTGGTCCTGTGCAAACCCTGGTGTTGAACTCAGTGATCACTGTGGGTCGCTTCTAACTCAGGAGATTCTGTGATTCTGTGATTCTAGCTCAAAGAAAAATAAATGATCTTTTCCCTGTCTTTGACAAAGCTCATTCAGATATACATTTGGGAAAGACTTCTGCATGCAGCTTTTTCAACGCTTTTGAAACTAATTTCAACTGGACTCTTCACATAAACAAAGTTATGCATGCATGTAAGTATAAATAAGAAAAATGCCTAACAAAACAAGGAGATTAAAAGATCTTTAATACTCTCTAAAGAACGTGAATTTTAATGTTTCTTGACTTTCATTAGAATATTGTCTTCAGAGTTATGCATTTGAGCTACCCCTGTGTCCATCAAGCCACCAAAATAGTACTTTAAATAAAATACTGACATTACAGAAAGAAAATCCTATCCATTAAAAAGGTTTTCGGTGATCTTTCATCCAACATACTGGAAGACAAGCAGCTTCTCAATAGCCTCAGTTTAATCAACTGCAAGATCCTGCCAAATCAGAGATAGCTGAACTTCTGACATGAAATATAGACCCTGATGTCTGATAGCAGAAGACAAACATCTGCCGTCTTCAGCTTGAATTTCATCAGGCAATATATGTGAATGACAAATATTTGAAATACAAATTCCATCTATCAAAGATTTAAATTCCACAAACTCATTGTAATCTTGTCTGGATTTCACTTAAGGAGTAAGTGTAAGGAAAAGACTCCATCACAGATTATGACTGTATAGCTGTTTCATATAAAGTTTACTCAGGTATCACAAAAATTGAGGGAAATATGTGATAGACCACATTTAACCTGCAAATCATCAGCAATGGTCAGCCTGCAATCAGAAGAAAAACAGAACTGTTCAGAATTTAAGAACTGAAATAAATGGAATTAAATCCTAGCCCTGGTGAAAGCAAATGGGAATTTGGCTATTGAATTCAATGACAACACTATTTCATTCTTGGAAAACACTACTGTGCTCTTTAGCAATTGGCTGTATGATAATTTATTGCCTAATATCATCTGTAAAAGCATTCCCTGTGTTACACAGAGAATGTAATGAGCTTTATATGCACAGGAAAAGCTTTTACCACTAGGTGTTCAATGAGCAGACTCCCATTCTAATGTCAAATAAGTTATGTACGCTACTAATATGGTAGTAACACAAATGATTAAAAGTATTTCACTCATTTCATTTTCTCATTAATGTCTGAAATACAAGTAACAGACAGATTCTGGGAAAGTTCATGGTCTACTCTATGTATTGAGAGCTGACTGTTGGTCTGTAATTTGCACATTGCAGAATTTTTGCCCGATAGGTGACTGCAGTCAGATCAGTCAGAAAGACTGAATCTTTCCTGAAAATTCAGATTGGTTTTAGAATCCTCAAGAGTAAGATTTTCAAAAATGTGAAGCTGAAAAAGACTAAAAAGATAAACCTGGTAGGTAAACCTGGAAAGACCATTTACGAGCCACTAGCATAAAAGTAAGGGTCTTATAATAACATATAATCATTATCAAAAGTAAGGCGCCCAGTAGTGCAAGGGACTGTCCAAGTGTGTAGGAAGCATATGTTCTGTAAACCTACATGTATGTGCCAAACTGTGCCTTAATAAACAGAGAATGCATAAATCCTAATGTTCAAGTTGTATAACCAAGAAAGTTCTATCAGTGTAAATCCACAGGATGGCATCTAAAAATCTGACTGCTAACTTTAGAAGAACAGATGAAACTGTCATTGAACTTCTGGGCAATTTTACAAGTGAAAATAAATTCAACCCAAAATACTGAGATCCGAAATGACATTTCAGGATAATGGCATACAGACAACAGATCCTGAGCTCCTAAGTGAATGTATGGCTTATATGACGTAGGGTACAGAAGCAGAAATCCAAAAGCACATCATTACAAGATAGAAACTGGGAAGTAACACGATAAGTAATTGTTGAGCAATAGTAGTTCTTTGCACAGATATGGCAGCTGCATTTCAAAAGGGATGCTAGAAAACTAGAAATACTATGCAAAGAGTCAGAAGAATGTCACATAATATATTTTTACTTAAGTGAAATAAATATATTAAGACTAGGTGTGAGTCCGATGATAATTTTTAGTTTCAAATGAAGACATGGATTTGATTAACTATTTACTGTGTGATATTCTGTGGTCTTTTTTAAACAATCAGACTAGATTATTTTGATGGTTCATCTGACCTTAAAATCCCTGCGTTTATGAATCAATCATCTTTTCCATATTGTTTTTCTTGTCATATTGTTTGGCGTTTCTTCATTTGCTCCTTCCCCAGCATTGCTGCTGGAATAATTTTGCCAGAAAGAACATATGTTAGAACATATGTTACAAATCATTTGTTGCTTAGAAAGGGTAACTGCCTTGGTGAAAGAAAGCGATTTTCGGCACATATGTGTTACGCATTTTTTAACCTCAGAAAACTCTATTTGTTATGCACCATGACTTGAAGAATGACAACCCTTATCAACAATCAAAACTGTTAATATCATTAAATTTAATAAGAAGCACATTTTCTTGGCATCAATATAAAAAAAAAATAAAAATCAAAGCAACTGGAAACAACATACTAGACTTCTAAATTTCACCGTACTACAGCACATCTAGTCTTTCATAGAAATATGTGTTCTGTATTCACACAGACTACATGGGGCTATTCAACTATCAGGGTTCTTGAGATCTTTTTCATTAATTCCTTTTGGAAAAAAAAATTTAAAAAGTTAATTCTAATTCTAGTTGTAATTTTTAAAAAGCTATTTGACAGAGAGACTGCCACAGGAATTAGAAACATAGGAATCCTAATGTTGGATATGGTCCAATAGTAATCTACTTTGTTTTTCTTCCTGTACCTCTGGCCACAACCAGATGATTCAGGCGAAGGTGTAAAAAACCTGCCGTAAATTGACATGGGATAATCCGCCTGCCACATTAAGTTTTCTTCTGGTGCCTAACATCCACTAACTCAAGACTTGAAACACAGCATTTAACATCCCATCTACCATTTGTTGTCATTTACAACAAAAAGTTAAAATATTTTGATAAACATATAAGGATCTTATTTCTATATGAATTTTGTCATGCTTTTAGCCTCCACGATTTCGTATTGTGTTAACTACAAACTGCTGCCCATGAATTTCTTATGTCTTCTCAGATAACTAAAAGTAAAAAAAGTGACAGAAGGAAAAAGGAAAGGAAAGAGGTATCCAGACATGCTGGAATGTGTATTATAAGTTATCTGGAAGAATATGAAAACATTAAGTTTCTTTTCACAGACTGAGATTTTAACTTGAAGCTCCAAAGACCAAAAGATTGTTTACGTGTAAAGCCCAACAGTACTATTGCAGGTGCAGTCAAAGTTTCTTGCACCTACATAAAGCCCTCCAGAAGGCTGAAAGGACATAGTCTGCAGTATTGGAGCAATATATTATGATAAATCCTGTACTTCATGTCTGAGTGCTAGAAAAATTAGCAGAAAGGAATTGTGAAGTCTCTTCATTTTTATTTAAACAGAACTCCACACAATCATAACTAGATACGTAAGTAATGGAAGTATTTTTAACTATAAGCTACTTGGAATATTGATACTTCTATGACTAAAAGTAAAATAATGGAAACATTAAACTGTTGATCAGTCTGAATCACAAGAGAAGTGAGTAAAAGATTTGTAATGAGGTGTCCCACCCCCATTAATTAAAGAACAAAACCTAGTATCTGGGAAACCTGTTTCACTTCCTTTTAGAGCAATTTTGCCCATCATAAGGACTTTACACTCTTTCACAGGTATGATTTAGCAAAAATTAATGAAGAGATCAGAAAATAAATTATCTCAGCATCCACGACCTCACTTGAAGGCTCAAATATAGCAAGCAGCTTATTATTATTACTGATGCCTCAAAAATCCATCTCATATACCAGCATTGTTAGACAAACAACCTAATACACAGAAATCTAGGCCCTGAATGCTGGAAAGTAGTATCTCTCATTACTGTTACCTGGAACTTTACTCTGTTCAAACAAGAAAAATAGCACAGTGGATAAAAGTCCAAGAACCTTCGAGGAGCACAGATGAAGTCTACACTGGCAAAGATCTGAAGTCAATTTCACCCTGCCAGAAGATGCTCCAACACAAAACATGCTGCAGCTGCAACTGTCTCTATTACACCTGTGTTAGGATGCTGTGGCTGATTTCCCCATAAATCCCAATGTGATTTTTCAAATAAATATTTTTTTGTGAAGTGATTATAAAAGTTTTGATAATTAAAAGTATACTTGAGGTTTGTCTTCTTCCAGTATCAAATAAGACAATGTGCAACTCTACTGTGATGTCTGAAAGACTGGCAGAGCAATGTATATCCCATTGTCTCACTGAACCTGCATAAATGACTGTGTTGTCCAGATCTTTGTGCTTCTTAAAAATGGGAGATCAGGACTTTTTCCTTGATTAAATTTTCATCTGAGTATGAAATGGTTGATAATACTCACAGTCGTACTTGGGTTCAGACCACAAATCTGAAACGTATGCATATGCAAATATTATCCTTCTTGTTCAGCTCCACCATCTGCAGATCATAACTCACAGTATGCAAAAAGATATTTAAACATTACAAATGTACATATGTTTGTTTTATTAAAGATTATCTAAAATTGTTTTTCCTTCAATATTTTAATCATCCTAATACGGAAAATTGATCTTTTCTTCAGTAATGCTTAGCTGCCAACACCAAGGGTTCACCATAAGGGAGATTTCAAAGGTAACAAGAATTTAGATGAATTGTTCTGATTCAGACTTGATATAAATAAAAAGCATTTTTTTCAAAGGTGACATCCAACAAGTTGCAGGAAAAAAAAATGTTGGCTGAAAATGAGAGCTAGTCTCTTGGAAAACGAAAGAGGCTTGGCAAAGCTATTAATTTCTCTTGGAAAAAATAGTCTATGAGCAGTACAGCTATTGAGGCTAAGAAGTTCACATAAACTAAAGCCTGAATAGTAAAGTCTAAGCCACCTCCTCCCCCCCCCTTTTTTTTTTAAGAAGAAAATCTGTATGTCAAGTCCTTAACTAAGTTTTTGATTCACATAAATAATGAACACCAAAGTCTTTTAAAAATTTTAAATTATGGATAACTCAAAGAAGTTGAGACAAATCTGCAGATGGCTCCTTAGTGTATGAGACTGGGATTTCTATAACATTTATTTTGATATGTAGAAATTAAGAAGAATTGTTTAGTTCAAAAAGTTTTTTAATATTTACATTAAGTGTATTATGAAGGATTTAACATTTTCCTAGAGTTGACAGCTTTCATTTTCAGGTTGAATTCTTGCTACTATTCTAATAGTTCAACATGACCATTTCTGACCAAGTCCCTTGATGCAGTCCTTTCCATCACCTAAACTCCTTTGATTGATTAGGCGACTTAATATACACATGGCAATTAAAAAGGGAGTGGAGGGTTGCTCTAAATTAAAGAAAGAAGAAAAAAAAAAAAAAAGCATGTTTAAAGCAGCAGTCTATGTGGGCTTTGTAGCTTTTAGCAAAATTCCAGTTTCCACCAGCGCTGCTGTCATGTCCATTCTAAGCACATTCTCATTTTCCTCATGCTGGAACAGAGAAAGCAGCTCTTTTCCAAAAACAACATTCCAGGGTTTGCACACCCATTTTAATATAATTGATATTATGTCAGCTTTAAGTAGACAAAAGATAGTAGAAGTTTTGTTGTATTACCTGCAGATCTTAAAACTTTTTTTTTTTTAATTAAAAATAATTCATTTTACACACCTAAACACATGGGAAAGGACAGCAAAGTACCAGATAATCAACAATACTTCTGAAATAAAGGACAATTTTCTGTAATTAATATGAACATCGAGGAAAATGATTCTAACATTTTAAGATATTAAATATTTTTTAAAATACACACAGACAAGAAACAGAGAAGAACAGAAACACAAAGAAAGAAAGAATCACAAAAATATTTTGCTTCTGAAAGCAACAAAACTCCATAAATAACAAAATAATACTGGGAAAACTTATTGGAAGAAACTTGCCATTTTCAACTGCATTATCATGCACTGACTGCTACAAAATTTGAAGTGTAGAATAAAAGCTGGGAAGTAAGTATCCCTAGATCTTGGTTCAAGCACAAACTCCAATTTTAGTTTGTTTGGAGCTTCTTCCTTCATATGTATGTGTTTCATTATAGTTCCACAAGCCCTGCTATTATACAAAGCTTGCGTTCTAGTTTGGATATTGGACCCTTGCGAAATAGCTCCGCAAGAAAATACACAAGCTGACACACAAGGAAGTATCATCAGTTACTAGAAGAACTTAAAAGGCTGAATTATCTGTGTGCAAAGTGTGCATCTAAATGAGACATCACAAGAATATTATCTTTTTTTACAAGATTCAGCAGTTTGTACTTACTACCCCAGTATTAGTAGCTTGTTATTTCTTAACTATGCTGAGATGTCCATGAAATTCAAAATGAAGCAACCCTGTGTATCTTGCCACCCACCACTCTCTCCTCTTTCATTTTTACAGAAATGCCCAGTGAATAACATTTTGGTCCACAACCCAGGCTCCTCCAGAACTACCACATGGCAAATTATACCCTTGCCCCCAAAACCACAACCGCCTTCCTTCTAACTTTTAATAGAAGGGAAAACAGAGGCTTTCCTCTCTACCATACAACCTAGGGTATGACCTAAGGGCAACAAATACTCAAGACTAGAGTGAAGCTGTGAACATTTACGTCAAGATTGGATCTCTGTACTGTAGCATACGCGAGCAGTTCTTTGCAGCCTCTGCAACAGAACTGCAACAAAGCCTGCATCTCCTCTGCTTGTCTCAACGTTACAGCCTTTCTAAAGAATTCTCCACAGCAAAGACAATGCATCCCTAGGCTTTGCTGTCTTTTACCAAACTGATTTCCACCTTTAAGATCATTTATTTTCTACAAGCTGGAAAATAAAATGTCTTTCACCATATACAGGCAAAATCCTGTGTCAGTTTTGGTAGTCCAGTAAGAAAAAACCTTCACTGGGAGAGCATGCAGTACCACCCATAAGGTCTTGTAGGGATGACATGGGAGTGCAGAAAGATTTTCTCTTATAGTCTGACAGCTGGATGTCTGATTTTCAATGACGCCAAGGAATCTGTTTAGTCCCATTGAAACTCTGTACCCTGCACAAAACACTATTCAGATTTCATGGACAAGCCAAGATTTGCTCATATGATGGAAATATATATTAATCATTAAACATGGGCTCTGAAAAGCTCAACAAATGCACATTTTATCCTTGAATTCCTTCATAACCCAACAAGTAAAGAAGCCAATGCCTTGCCATATGGCTGCAAAGGAAATAAGCTGTGTTTCTGGACCATAATGTTAGAACTTCAATTACACCTTCCACAGGTTTTTTTGTCATATTCTGCTTTCCCCCCATAATTAGTGCTGTTCAGTAGTACAGTTAAAAACTCAGAGGAACAGAAATCCTTGTCAGCAAAGAGGAAATTTTAAGATTCGGGTCTACAGGTGCGATAAACTTTTAACAGCAGTAAAGAACAGTGCAAAAAGCACAGAGTAAACTCCCCCACCCCACCATCCCAACCCTCTCTGGAGTTCAGCATCATTATTCACGCCAGTAATCAATCCCACTAATGAAATTGAGCCAGTTTATACTGGTTAAGACTACCCACGTGGGGAAGAATTGGAGAAAAGGTCTACAGCAAATGCTTAATTATTCTCAGAAACTCTGATCTCATCCTGGTATATTGGGACATTTTTCAGTTAGTCAAGTGTAAAAGAGCAGTCAGGACAATTTAAAGGTGCAAATGTATATTTTTCAGTAGCTGCAAAACTGAGAAGCAGCTAAACATAACTTGAACTTTTGTGGTAGGTGGAGATAGGATCTTTTTTTTTTTTTCTGACCCTTTGGCAATCTGCATATTACTCTGGCAGGTCAAAAATAAGAAGGAAGACATAAAAGGAGATGGTGTTTATGTGTTAGCTCCCAGCTGGCCACAACCCAGAAGCAGAAGGAAGTTGGGCACCTTTATGCACAGTGGAGTCTGCTGAAATCAGGAAAAAGTGGATGACCTGCAGCCCTGTTTTCTCTCCCATTGACTGTAATTCTTGTCAGTAGCCATTTTAAGAAAGTGTTCATATCCAAAACAAAACGAGAAAAATATTTAATGAGCAACTTCTGAGTAAATTGAGAAAAACATGCAAAAAGGGTTAGTAGATCAAAAATCCTATAGAAGCCACCGATATGCGGCTGAATTCTTTTGTTAATGTAATGAAAAAAAGGAAAAATAACTCTTTCATACATGGCTCTTAAAAAAACTCACATTTAGCTTGCAAGAAACACTTCCCCAGATGAATGGTTACACTGTCCTGATACTTTGCTTGAGTTGACAATAAACTAAAAACCCAGCCAGTTACTATTTCCTGGAGGTTTCTCTGTGAAACAGCATAAGCGTGGTTTCCTCTCCTTCAGATTTCTGGGATTGGTTCAGTAAAAAAACAAAAACAAAAACAAAAACAAAAACAAAAACAAAACAAAACAAAAAAATACTACCACAGATCTATCTCTTCAGCTTATACAATAGTTTCAGGGGAACACTATAAATTAGGGTATTTTTTAACAATCAAAAACAGGACAGAAGTTAATTCAGAAGAACCATCTCTTTATAAAGAAACAACTTGCTGCTGTTTCTCATACACTGACCTTCAACTCTGAAGCAGGATAAACCAGATTTCTTTCGGCACTCCAGTATTTTGAAAACCTGGACCCAACCTGCTGTTGATCCGCTACAGCAAACTCTATGCCTAATAACAGCTGGTATACTCTTCTCCATATATATATATATATATTTTTACAGCATTATAGCTTTTTAGACATTGCATAACCAATGCTAATGAACACAAACATGACTGAAAACTTAAAGTGCATCAAACCTTCATATTTAATTAATTTTATATTGAATAATAGCTTGAAATTAAACATTTTATAATACATAATTGCTGTGTTGTACGGCACTGTCAAAATCATTAAAATTTTAACTCTAAAATCCAATATGCTTTTCACCAGCTACATGAGGCTTACTTTTTGACTGTTTCAAGCTGAGTAAGAGAAACACCTTCTAACTGCCACTTTCCAGTTTCCCTTTTCAGTTCTTACGGACCAGCGCAGTGCTACAGCATTTAGGTAGCAAAACCGGAAAGATCTACGCTCATATCCAAACAGTGGCCCTGGATCTGAACTCTGTTCTTAATCAAAACTCCCAGTAGCTTCTCTGGGACTTCTGCCAGACACAGTGCAGGACCGAACCCAAAAAGCGCATTTTCATTGGTGTCAGTAACTTCCTGGGAATCTGCAGAGACAGAAGACAGCAGAAGTGGTGGCTGGGACATGCAAACTAACCTTACCAAGGGCACAGGGTGAAGGTGGCAGGGGAAGGCTGCATGCAGGGACAGTGATGTCACAGCACAGATGGGAGGACATGCACTCTATGTGTTTTATCTTCACCAGAAGTGGAAAGATTGTGCAATGTTGATTCATCCTTAGATTAGACCTGACAGCTTCTAACAGCTCCTGTGTCTCTAACACAAAAGTTGTCAAGCAGCTGTTAGCAGAACAGGCGTAGAAAAAAAAAAAAAAAAAAAAAAAACAGGGTGTGCAAAAAACACAGAAGGAAAAAATAAAACAAGAAAATTTTTTCTGAATATCTGGCATCTGTTTACCCCCAGCCACAGAAATCCATTACAGGCACACAGTTTTATGTCCTTCATACTGATCCTCCTGGCTCAGCATTTAGACTTTTTTACTAAACTCCTTTTTTTATTAATGAAAACAAATATGATGAAAACAAATATGATGTTTATACTGAATGACTATGCCCTTTAAGGCAAAAGTAAACAAAACAAAAGAAGCAAGCTCCTCATTTCTTACTCTTCAAACTCAAGAGAAGCCTCAGGGGGGATCTCATCAAAATTTGTAAGTACCTGGAGGGAGGCTGCAAAGACAACGGAGCCAGGCTCTTTTCAGAGGTGCCAAGTACCAGGGCAAGAGGCAATGGGCACAAACTGGAACACAGGAGGCTCCTCTTGAAACATCAGGAAGCATTTCTGTGCCATGTGGAGGATGGAGCACTGTCACAGGTTGCCCAGAGAGACTGTTGAGTCTCCCTCCTTGGAGATCTTCAAAAGCCACCTGAACTTGGTCCAGGGCAACCTATTCTGAGTATTCCTGCTGGAGCACTGGGGTTCAACCAGATGGCCTCCAGAGGTCCCTGCCAACCTTAACCATTCTGTGACTCTGTGAAATTTTCACGCAAATACTGTTCAGGTGTTATTGAACAATGCATTTATACTTCACATATTTTACTGTTGTGCAGCTGTGGAGCCCCAGGTACAATATTTCAAAAGAAGACAGAAAAGAATGATAAAGTCCTCTTCTCACTCATTCTGAACTTTCAGAACCTGTGTGTACGCTGAACATGCATACACACACCCAAAGTTAAAAAACACAGTTCATCAATTGCGTTGAATTATGACCTTCTTCATAGGTCTACAGGAGCATGCTACATCATTCCATGTGACAGCAGTGATATAAAGTATGTAACCACTTATAGAAAAGCATGTATATATATTTATATTAAAATACATATAAAATACCCTTTTCATATATATGCATATATATATGGTTACAAATACTTAACATTGCCAACTGTACAGCAGGTCAGTAAATCTTTAGTATGCTTTCTTGCACACTCCTGTCTAAGAATTTGGGAGTAATAGTACATAATCATTGTTATTACTAAGCATATAATTTGTTGTGCCTGACAAATCTGATGGCCTTCTATGACAGGGTTACAGCATTGGTGGATAGGGGAAAAGCAACTGATGTCATCTACCTGGACTTGTACAAGCATTTGACACTGTCCCCCATGATATCCTTGTCTCTAAACTGGAGAGAAATTGATTTGATGGATGGACCACTTGGTGGGTAAGGAATTGGCTAGATGGTCACACTCAAAGAATTGCAGTCAACATCTCAGTGTCCAGGTGGAGATGCGTGACAAGTGGTGTTCCTCAGGGGTCAGTATTGGGACCGGCGCTGTTTAACGTCTTTGTTGGTGACATGGACAGTGGGATCGAGTGCACCCTCAACAAATTTGCCAATGACACCGAGATGTGTGGGAAGGGATGACACGCTGGAGGGAAGGGATGCCATCCAGAGGGACCTGGACAGGCGTGAGAATTGGGGCTGTGCAATACTCATGAGGTTCAACAAGGCCAAGTGCAAGGTCCTGCACCTGAGCCAGAGCAATCCCCAGCACAAATAGAGGCTGGGTGGAGAATGTATTGAGAGCAGCCCTGAGGAGAAGGACCTGGGGGTGTTGGTTGACAAGCTCAACGTGAGCCGGCAATGCACATTTGCAGCCCAGAAAGCCACCCGTATCTTGGGCTGCAACAAAAGCAGCAGGGCCAGCAGGGCAAGCGAGGTGATTCTTCCCCTCTGCTCTGCTCTCATGTGACCCCACCTGGAGCACTGCATTCAGCTCTGGGGCTCCCAGCACAAGAAGGACATGGACATGGTAGAATGAGCCCAAGAAGGGCCGTGAAGATGATCAAAGGGCTGGAGCATCTCTACTATGAAGACTGGCTGGGCTGAGGGAGTTGGGGCCTGGAGAAGAGAAGGTTCCGGGCAGACCTCATAGTGCCCTTCCAGTACCTAAAAGGGGCCTACGGGAAAGCTGGGGAGGGACTCTTTTTCAGGGAGTGTGGTGACAGGACAAGGAGTAATGGTTTTAAACTAAAAGAGGGTAGGTTTAAAGTAGATTTTAGGAATACATCCTTTACTCTGAGGGTGGTGAGGCACTGCAGCAGTTTGCCCAGAGAAGCTGTGGATGCCCCATCCCTGGAAGTGTTCAAGGCCAGGTTGGATGGGGCTTTGAGCAACCTGGTCTGGTGGGAGGTGTCCTTGCCCATGGCATGGGGGGGTTGGAACTGGATGGGTTTTAGGGTCCCTTCCAACACAAATCTGTCTATGATTCTTAAACCTTAATGCACCTTCTTATAGTGCAGTGTGAGGGAAAGGTGAGTGAAAAAAAACACAGAGCTATGTTTTTAATGCACCCATAAAATCTCACAATTATATAATAATATATATTATAATATACTGCATGCAGTAAGAGACATGACTTAGTGATAGGACTCAGTAGGTCAGTTTACTGGTTGGACTTGATGATCCTGAAGGTCTTTTCTAACCTAGATGGTTCTATGATTCTAATATATGAAAGCATTTAAAAAAAAATACTGTTTCTTCTGCTGTTATATTTCAGAAAGAAGTATGCATCACTTAAGAAATTATGCCTTTCTAATTCTGAACCTTAGATGTTTCCTTATATGAATAAGTAAGCAGAGTAACTTCAGACATAAGACCGGAAACAGAGCCAGGAGGGAATTATAAAAGCATATGCTATAAACCAATAGAATTACACCTGTGAGGCAAAATATTCTGGTACTAACAGAAACGAATTGTATTGAAATGCAATGACACCAGAAGAAAATGACCCTTTTTCTTTAAAAACTACTGCTTAGGAAATACAACAAAAGTTCTGAAGTTAGTAAAGTTTTTGTGTTACTAATGTGAAGATCTGTAATTTGAACAGCTTTTATACTGTTTTACATTGTAAGATACTCATCAAATTACAGTTTTCATTGTCTGAGATATGGTAACAGAAATGACGTGAAACCATTCTCTAGGCAGAAAAGACCAAAGAACTTGTTATTCATAGTGCCACACTCAAACTGTGTTTTGGATACCTCATCAAGAGGAAATGAAACAATAGCTTTACTTTATTTATGATGCTGACCCATCTGTGAATAAGCTGATGTCTCACAAAGTTAAAACAGCATTGCTCAAATTCCCAATACTGGTCTATGACTGATAACAGTTGTTCCGGCAAATGTCAGAAATCATAGGTATCACTTACTAAAACAGCATCTTCCACCTTGATCAAAATCTTTTCTGTGGGCAAAATGTAAGGTTATATCAAAGCAACTTAAGTCTCTTTACAATAATAAAACAGTAATTGCTGCTTGCTGTGAAAGTTCTTCCTCTGTCAGGGTTCTGATGGGCCCAGGGAGTCTTAGGGCTCTACAGTAGCACAGCGAGCACAGCACTATCTGCACTACAACAGACAAATAAAAGGGTCTGGAGAAGGGCAACGAGAACAGAAACTTTAATTTGTGTTCTACAAAACTGTAAGAAAAGTAAAGATTGTGTGTAATCACCTGAAGCTAAGTTTTTATCAGCAATGAACTTAGCATTAAACGTCTTAATTCTAAAATGGAGAGGAAACATCTTTTCTTATATATGCCTAAATTGTCACATTTGCATTCACCTGTCAAATATCTACAGAAATCCTTTATCAAATGAAAGGAAGATAAGATCCTAATTATACCATCTGAAGTTTGGTTTTGTGACACTGGTCTCCAACTTTCAATCAGTCAGGGTTTCAAGAAGAATTGTTTATCCAGAAAAAGAATATCTTTCAGTTTCAAAAGATATAATTTCTATATTGGAAAATGTCTCCTCTATTGTTACATTTTATTATTTTCAGATGGTTTTGTTTTAGCCAAGAGGCCTTTCTTAAACTTCCCTTTTAATGTAGATAGTGCAGATTAAGTTTGCATTATACAAATATTCAGAAGCAATGAAACTTTTTGGGCATCAGGCTGCTTGGTGTGAGGTAGCAGCTACATGATGTCTCAGGTAGTTCAATGTCTAAAAAGTCAAATTACAGTATGATCTATCACTTAAAACAGTTGAAATGAGGTAAAAAACTAACAAGGATTCTCCCTTTGTATTCTTCCAGTATTTTAAGCTGCAAGGCACACAGGCTGAAAAAATGTTAAAAGACTACCCACATCTAACATATAAACTAGGTTTTAAATTTTAGACGTTAAAAAGAAAACAGAAAAAAAAGACAGAAAGACATAGCTCAAGGTTCTGAAGCCATAAAGATTAAATTAAAAATTTAGCTAACATGAAGTTCACCTACTGTCAGTCCAAACAAGATGACTGCAGATGCACAGTAACACAGATTCAGGAAATAAGGAATGATACACCCATTCTGGAAATACACACCTGCACAGAAAGTACAGTAAGGACAACAGAAACAGCTGTGACTTACCCCAGCATAAGAGAATAACTAGGGAGGAAGAGCACTAAAAAAAGGAAAAAGCTGACTACAGGGCTGGATGTCATGACAGTAGGGAGGTGCTTCTCTTCAAGCGTGTCAAAAAAGAGTTTCTCTGAAGTGAGAGAATTATAGCTAAAGAGAAAGACAACAGAAAGATTCCTGCATGACAAGAAGTTTAATCCGATGGTTTTAACGTGTGAGGAGAAGGTCTGGACATTGGCTATAAATGTGTTTTTCCTTGAAGAGTTGCATTTACTGAAAGTACGGTGCACTGCAGGTACTTTGGAAACCTGCTAGTACTACAGCCCGAACTCCAAAGATGCGTCTGGAGTGCCTAATAAAGTCCGCAAGAGAAGTGGTATTCATCACCTTTGAAAAAATCAGGACACTTAATATGACTTGATCCTTCCAGTGAAGAGTCAGTATAATGCAAGACAGATGTCAAATAGCCTTTCTTAGTAGCTACTGTAGCTATGTTAGCAATGTGAGCTTCTGTAAAGCTGTACTCATATTAAAATGGTGTTACACACCTGCTTCCTAAGAGGAAAAACTATGCAGAGAAGCAACCATCATCATACCACTAAATTTTCTCTCTCTGCCTAACCCTGACTGAGAGGAGATGTGCATATTAAACCACTGACTGGAGTGAGGAAATCTTTTGTCATCATCCATCTGTTTAAGACACATAATGTATGCCATAACCTACTTGAAAATCAGCTAAAAGCACACACAAAATACAAAGCTGCACACATACGGGGAAAGTCTGCATTGCATATTAAGCTGCAGAGGCAAAATGCAATCCTCTTAAAATGTTTTCTTAAATCTGAAGATGACAAAGTGTCTACTACAGTAATTTGCCCAATAACCTGCCAAATAAGCAGTCAACTGTTTCTTTTTAAAGAAATACATTTTGCACCACAATCATAAAACTCCTGAATGAGCACGCTTTCTCTTTTAACATCTTTCTACAGAATATGTAGTTGTGGTGCAGGCTGATAATGAAATTTACATGACTACTAATGAGGTTAGTCCTCATCCTGTAGGTATTTATAAGAAATACCAGAAGATAAAGTGATAACTGACTTTTTGCATCATCAAGTTTGATCTCACTTTCAAGCTCAAAATGCAAGTTTCATTCACAGAACCATAGAATCACAGAATCATTTAGGTTGGAAGAGACCCCAAAGATCGTCTAGTCCAACCTCTGACATAACACTAACAAGTCCTCCACTAAATCATATCACTAAGCTTTACAACTAAACATCTCTTAAAGACCTCCAGGGATGGTGACACAACCACTTCCCTGGGCAGCCTATTCCAATGCCTAACAACCCTTTCAGTAAAGAAGTTCCTCCTAATATCCAACCTAACCCTCCCCTGGCGCAACTTTAGCCCATTCCCCCTCGTCCTGTCACCAGGCACGTGGGAGAATAGACCAACCCCCACCACACTACAGCCTCCTTTAAGGTACCTGTAGGGTGTGATAAGGTTGCCCCTGAGCATCCTCTTCTCCGGGCTGAACAATCCCAGCTCCCTCAGCCACTCTTCATAAGACTTGTTCTCCAGACCTCTCACCAGCTTCGTTGCCCTTCTCTGGACTCACTCAAGCACCTCGATGTCCTTCTTGTAGCGAGGGGCCCAAAACTGAACACAGTACTCGAGGTGCGGCTTCACCAGAGCTGAGTACAGGGGGACAATCACTTCCCTAGCCCTCCTGGCCACACTGTTTCTGATACACACCAGGATGCTCTTGGCCTTCTTGGCCACCTGAGCACACTGCTGGATCTTATTCAGCCGACTATCAACCAATACTCCCAGGTCCTTCTCCGCCAGGCAGCTTTCTAACCACTCAACTCCCAGCCTGTAGCACTGCTTGGGGTTGTTACGCCCCAGGTGCAGGACCCAGCACTTGGCCTTGTTCAACTTCATACAGTTGGCCTCAGCCCATAGGTCCAGCCTATGCAGATCCTCCTTCAGAGCCTTCCTACCCTCAAGCAGATCGACACATGCACCTAACTTGGTGTCGTCTGCAAACTTACTGAAAGTGCACTCGATCCCCTCATCCAGATCATCGATAAAGATGTTAAAGAGAACTGGCCCCAGTACTGAGCCCTGGGGGACTCCAGTAGTGACTGGCCTTCAACTGGATTTAACTCCATTCACCACGACTCTTTGGGCCCGGCTACCCAGCCAGTTTCTAACCCAACAAAGCGTATGCCAGTCCAAGCCAAGAGCAGCCAGTTTCTCGAGGAGAATGCTGTGGGAAATGGTGTCAAAAGCCTCACTGAAGTCAAGGTAGACCACATCCACAGCCTTTCCCTCATCCACCAAGCACGTCACTTGGTCATAGAAGGAGATCAGGTTTGTCAGGCAGGACCTGCCTTTCATAAACCCATGCTGACTGGGCCTGATCGCCTGCTTGCCCTGCAAGTGCCACGTGATGACACTCAAGATAATCTGCTCCATGTGCTTCCCTGGCACTGAGGTCAAACTAACAGGCCTATAGTTTCCCGGGTCTACCTTCCGGCCCTTCTTGTAGATGGGCGTCACGTTTGCTAGCCGCCAGTCGACTGGGACCTCCCCTGATAGCCAGGACTGCTGATAAATGATGGAAAGTTTCTTGGCCAGTTTTTTCGCCAGTTCTCTCAGTACCCTCGCGTGGATCCCATCCAGCCCCATCGACTTGCGTACATCTAAGTGCTGTAGCAGGTCGCCAGCCATTTCCTCGTGGATTGTGAGGGCCACATCCTGCTCCCAATCCCCTTCCACCAGCTCAGGGTACTGGGTATCTAGAGAACGACTGGTCTTGCCGCTAAAGGCTGAGGCAAAGAAGGCATTAAGCACCTCAGCCTTTTCCTCATCTTTTGTAACTAAGTTTCCCCCCGCGTCCAGTAAAGGATGGAGATTCTCCTTAGTCCTCCTTTTTGTGTTAATGTTTTCCTTTATAAGGACTATTATTACCCTTCTGTTATTACCCTTCTTTTATTTACTTTATATTTAAGATCAGTAACATCTAATCTTAGTGATCTCCCTTCTGCTTCTTCTGAAGTTCATCCAAAATCCTTGTTGCACAGCTTTTAACACGTCACTGTGTTGAGCAGCATGTTAAGATTCGAGCCAATACCTTACGACAACTTTTTCAAATGTGCTGATAGCCTTTAGAGTGTGCAGCACTCCACTGCTGTGAAAGGACAATGTGTTGAAACTTGGCTATGAACTGACCTTAAGCACTTGTCTTCATTTCCTAGATGCTATTGTCAATGCCTGTCTGATGCAGATTTTACCCTTTACCTATACTGCTTTTATTCAATTAAATTCCTGCCTGTGTTTTCCTTCCACTGTTTTCAACAGCTCATTGCTTCATAACAAATATTTCAACTCCCACTTTATTTATTTCCGTTGACTTTTCCTGAGTTGTTCCTTTAGGCTTTTCATCTTTTGAATACTTTACACATCACTGGCTACTACTTCACTAATCTAAGGTAGCAATTAAATAATGAAAAATCCTCTATGAAGAGTCATCTGAGAAAATCCTAGCAACAAGCTTCTACAAACTAAGGTTCCTAAGAAGACGAAAACGTCTCAAAGTTCTTCTAGCTTTACTAGACCATGATTTTGAGTTGTAACTTCATTAGAAAAATATGTAATATTGATCCAGTAACACTTAATGATTCTAAATATCAAATGCAATTAAATCAAATGTAACAAATTCACTAATACTAATAAATTAAGCTACCTTAGATCTCTGCAAGCACTTTGCTTTCCACTGTATCTAAGGATACATATGAAATATACAGCTATCTATCATTTCCAAAATGTTAAGTCCTTAAATAAGAAGCTAGAGGAAATAATACCCTACCCTCCTTGCATTCAAAACACCCAGAAAATCCAGACCACTACACCTCCACTGGCTCTTCTTGAAGAACTGCAGAGTAAACCAGTCTGAGCATTAAGCTAGCTAAGAAAGAAAGAAAAGAACATCCTCCCAAAGGACTCATGGCAACTTTCTTTCTTGTCAAACATTCATTTTCATCATTTTGATAAAATGGTTGTCAATAACATGCTTTGTACAACCTTTTGTTTGTTTGTTTTGGTCATATTCTTTCTTAAACAGTGAACACGACATTAATTTTTCTTTGACATTTTCAAATAATGATGATTTCTATGACTATACGATTTACTGACAAAATCCTTTTAAGGAACTTTAACATCAGTATACATATACAAACTGATTTGTTATTTCTATGTTATTAATTGGTTATATGCTATTATTCCTATTTCAAAGGTTAGATGACTCAAATATTTTTGAACAAAAAAAAAGCATACATAAGCCTTGTCAAAGCAGCCTTGATGTATGTATACAAACAACACATCAAAAACTTGGGTTTTACTCTAAAGAAAATAACATGGTTCTACTAAAACAACTCTATTGAACTACCCATGCATTTCCTATATTGACACAAGGCCACATTAGCTTTATGGCCACACATAAAAATGATGACAAACATTCACTCAGGGCAAAGAGCATCACCTCACATTGGTGTAGCGAAAGAATGAGAAGGAAGCCTATGATACTTCAGCCACAGAAAAAACACGTTAATAGTGTAGCAGAGCAGTCACAGAGCAGTCAACTATTTAATTACATAAATTGAGCAATGCCAAAATAAATGCTCACCAGGTCATTTAGAGTGTGAGAATGTCCTGGCTACAGCAAAACTCAGCTGGGGTTCTGGGGACTCTGCAAGTTATTTAAAGAGAACAGGCACATCTCCACATCACGTAGCCTTGAAAATTTGTAAAACTGAGCAAAATGCGATCATTTCACTAGAGTAAGAACAATAGTTTTTCTCACAGCTGAAACCTGTTTTTATAGAAGAACTCAGATAACTGATTACGTAGGAGCTATCATGTGATTATAACTGAAATAACAAAGCTTACCCCCCACCTCTTCAATGACTCATTTTACATATAAATGTATGTCAAATCATGCACACAACACCATTGCATTAGTAGTTATGACACAATCTGAAACTGAATGCAGGACAAACAACTCACAATACCAATGCTTAACATGGTTGGAATGATATGGAACTGTCATGTAAAACTTCAGTGAGACCCATCCTATGCTGATGGCATTACAATTTGTTTTCAATTTGCTGCAGCAATTATTCTTTTTTAATTAAATTTTAATTTCCAAAATTAATGTGAATTTCAATTAAAGATGAATCTGCAGAAATACCTCTCTATTCTTTTCTTTTCTTAAAATGTCCAGTATAAACCTGTATTTTCTGAGGAACTTTTTGGTAGCTGCATGGAGTTCATTCTCCTCACCGCAGCCAATACAGTGCTGTATTTTGGATTTGTGTCTTAAACAGTGTTGGTAACACACTAGTGTTTTGGCTACGGTCAAGCAGTACTTGCACAGCATTGCAACTTTCATTCTTTGTTTTTTTTCCTCTCTATCATCTGGCTCAGGGTGCATGAGAAGCTGGGATTGGACGCAGACAGGACAGCTGATCCCAAGGACCAGAGGGATGTCCTGCACTGTGTAATATGCTCAACAGTAAAGTTTGGGGAAAGAAGAAGAGTACATGTGGACTCATGGCATTGGTCTTCCCATGTAACTGTTGCACATGATGAACCCTGCTTTCCAGGAGATGGCCAAACACCTGCCTGCTGACGGGAAGCAGTGAACCAATTCTTCATTTTGCTTTGCTTGCACGTGCCTCATTGTTTCAGCCCTAGAGCTGTCCTTATTTCAGCCCTGGAGTTTTCAGCTTTTGCCCTTCCTGTTCTCTCCCCTCTCCCAGCACAGAGGGCAAGCAGGAGACTGGGAGGGGGCTGAGCTCCCAGCTGGTCCATGCAGCACAGGTGCCATCGGACTTCCTTTAGTCATTTCTGCATCCTGAGGACACCACCCATGGCACTGGATCTTCGGAGTGGTGACCTCTGTTCAGATCCAGTATTTGCACTGACTGCTTTTTGTGGATGTTCTCAGCAAGAAGATCAATGACTAAGGATAGGAGGCAAATCTGCTTTTTAATTCACCCGATAAAGAACTGAGAGTCTTCACATGAAAACTCTGAAAAACTAAAAAAAAACGGTTTCCATACTATACTCAAAGGACAGTTAAAACTTTCCATTTAAAGACTTCTTTACAAAACTTGATATTAGTAATAAAAATTATATATCATACAGAAGAGGAGGTGGAACATTTCCAAGAAGATTATTTATTTCTACACAAAGACTCCATGTCTGCAATTTACAAACCAGAGGACTAACATAACCCAATGAAGCAGATTAAGTCAGACAGTCAAAAGAAGACATAGGCCCCACAGAGCCAAAAGCATGACTTTATTACCAAGTTTACAGAAATTTATGCATCTTCACATAAAAAAGAAAGAAATTGCAGAATTTCTGTAGCTTCCATTCCCACACCAATCTGAATTTCAAAAACAAGAGTCAAGAAGCATACCATATGCCTCCTTTTTTCAACACCTAGACCTTAACTGATGCAGGAATACTGATAAATGCAGCATTGTGGAAGAATCAATGCGGCTTTTGTACACGAAAACTCAAGGCCTGTATACCTAGTGGAGTTATTTAAAGTGTCAGCATGCCTATCAGATGGGAGCAGATACCACCCACCAGGACTCCCAGAGGACCCCAACCAAAGGCTCTTCAGGAGACTGTAGAGTGAAACAAGAGGTGAGTAGCGAGAAGCAGGAAATGGGGAGTCTGTGACTGATTCTAGAGAGTGAGGAAGGGGACAAACAACGCTGGACACATGCACAGCAGAAAAATGCAGGGCAAGGTGTTAAAAATGATTACAATGCCACTTGCTCAGAAAAATCCTAAACCACAGCGCTGCCTGACCCTGGGAAAAGTAGCCACACACTTTTCCTGTTCAAGTGGCTACAGACAGGGAGAGGATGCTGGCTAGGCTGCCCCTCTGCCCTGATCCTGCATGGCAGCTCTCCTGCATGCTGCGGTTTCCTGCACAGTCACTTTCAAGAGCTTCTTTCCATTTTTCCATTCATCTTACGTTCCTCGGTAATATAAACCTCCACACAACATAAAAAGCATTTCAGACCATATCTCTCAGCTGGATCTTACAACGGGTAGAGTTTTCCAAGTGCTTCTCCCCCCCACCCCCCCGCCCCCCCCTTTCCCACCCAACACAACTACTTGTAAACAGTACAGAAATCAAGCACAATTTCTAACATTTGTAGCATTATGAAAATAAACAACAACCAATGCTCCTGAATTCCCCAAAGCCTCCACTCAATCCTCCTCTAACACAGTATTTGTAAATTTATCAGTAAATTTATTTGTCCAATCTCAAAAAAAAAAAAGGGGGGGAGGGCAAAAAAAAACCTTTACAGTATTTCCAAGCTGGGTTCTTTAAGTTAATTTATTTCCACTTTCTTCCAATTTTAAAATCTGACTACAATGCCTACATAAGCAATAATAAACATTAGTACTTCCTGAATTCCACAGAAGTTTTCCTATTCACTTGAGTATGTTGGGGGACTTTGCACTTTCTTTGTGAGACAGTCCCTGTTGGCGCGGGTCTCAGGTCTCAGTTTTACTGTGTGATAAGTTTTCATTTTATTTTGCTTCTCTTCAGTACACTATTTCAGTGAAGCAGATTATCTTTTTTTTTTTTTTTTTGAAAAGCTTTCCTTAAAAAGCTTAAGAGCTCAAATCTCATCTATTGGGAGCCCTTCATATTCCTCATAAGGCAGCTCCCTAACCTTTCAGATTGCCTTTCCCACACTCTGCTTGCAAGCCATGCCTTTCATACCCACATCTTACATGTATTTTCCATGTCTCTCAACCCACTCTCACCTAAACTTTAAAACTGTAAACTGCAGCCTCTAACTCACCCAGATTTTTCTGGAGATAATCTGGAAATATACCCATACTCTTCTGGAGGTACTTTAAATTTTTATTTAAATAAAAATAATACCCCCTAATACTTTAGGGGACTGGGACAGTTAGTGGCTGGAGCAGGAGTGCAGGTGGTGTTTTCATCTATCCCTGCAGTAGCAGGGAGGGGTACCGAGAGGGCACGGAAAGCCCACCTGATTAACACGTGGCTCAGAGGCTGGTGCCAACACAGAAACTTTGGGTTTTTTGACCATGGGGCGCTTTACTCGGCACCTGGCCTGATGGCCGCAGATGGGTCCCTATCTCTAAGGGGAAAACGGATCCTAGCCCAGGAGCTGGCAGGGCTTGTTGAGAGGGCTTTAAACTAGAAAAGAAGGGGGATGGGGCTGAAAGAAGGCCTGTTGGAGCTGTGCCGGGGGGAACAATGGCAAAGCCGGGGAAGAAGGCAATGGCCCGGCTGAAGTGCATCTACACTAATGCACGCAGCATGGGCAACAAACAGGAGGAGCTGGAAGCCATCGTGCAGTAGGAAGGCTATGACTTGGTTGCCATCACGGAAACGTGGTGGGACCACTCTCATGACTGGAGTGCTGCAATGTCTGGCTATAGGCTCTTCAGAAGAGACAGGCAGCACAGAAGGGGTGGTGGTGTGGCTCTCTATATTAGAGAGTGTTTAGATGTTGAGGAACTTGAGGCTGGGACTGATAAGGTTGAGTCCCTATGGGTTAGGATCAGAGGGAAGGCCAACAAGGCAAGCACCCTGGTGGGGGTCTGTTACAGACCGCCAAACCAGGATGAGGAGACGGATGAGGAGTTCTAAAGGCAGCTGGCAGAAGCCGCGAAATCATCAGCGCTTGTTCTCGTGAGGGACTTCAACTTTCCAGACATATCCTGGAAGCACAACACAGCTCAGAGAAAGCAGTCTAGGAGGTTTCTGGAGAGCGTGGAAGATCGCTTCCTGACGCAGCTGGTTAGAGAGCCTACCAGGGGAGGTGCCCCGCTAGACCTTCTGTTCACAAACACTGACGGACTGGTGGGAGATGTGGTGGTCGGGAGCTGTCTTGGGCAGAGTGACCATGAAACGGTTCAGTTCTCTATTCTCGGCAAAGTCAGGAAGGGGACCATTAAAACCGCTGTCTTGGACTTCTGGAGGGCAGACTTTGAGCTGTTCAGGACATTGGTTGGCAGAGTCCCTTGGGAGGAGGTTCTGAAGGGCAGAGGAGTCCAGGAAGGCTGGGCACTCCTCAAGAAGGAAATCTTAATTGCTCAGGAGCGGTCTGTCCCCACGTGCCCAAAGACGAGCCGACGCAGAACTAGACCGGCCTGGCTGAGCAGAGAGTTGTGGCTCGAGCTTAGGAGAAAAAGGAGGGTTTATAATCTTTGGAAAAGAGGGGGGGCTACTCAGGAGGACTATAGGATGTTGCGAGGCTGTGCAGGGACAAAATTAGAAAGGCCAAAGCTCATCTGGAGCTCAATCTGTCTACTGCCGTTAAAGATAACAAAAACCAATTTTACAAATACATCAACGCAAAAAGGAGGACTAAGGAGAATCTCCATCCTTTACTGGATGCGGGGAGAAACTTAGTTACAAAAGATGAGGAAAAGGCTGAGGTGCTCAATGCTTTCTTTGCCTCAGTCTTTAGCGGCAAGACCACTTGTTCTCTGGATACCTGGTACCCTGTGCTGGTGAAAGGGGATTGGGAGCAGGATGTGGCCCTCACTATCCATGAAGAAATGGTTGGCGACCTGCTACGACACTTAGATGTACGCAAGTCGATGGGGCTGGATGGGATCCACGCGAGGGTACTGAGAGAACTGGCGGAGGAGCTGGCCAAGCCGCTTTCCATTATTTATCGGCAGTCCTGGCTATCAGGGGAGGTCCGAGTTGACTGGCGGCTAGCAAACGTGACGCCCATCTATAAGAAGGGCCGGAAGGTAGACCCGGGAAACTATAGGCCTGTTAGTTTGACCTCAGTGCCAGGGAAGCTCATGGAGCGGATTATCTTGAGTGTCATCACGCGGCACTTGCAGGGCAACCAGGCGATCAGGCCCAGTCAGCATGGGTTTATGAAAGGCAGGTCCTGCCTGACAAACCTGATCTCCTTCTATGACCAAGTGACGTGCTTGGTGGATGAGGGGAAGGCTGTGGATGTGGTCTACCTTGACTTCAGTAAGGCTTTTGACACCGTTTCCCACAGCATTTTCCTCAAGAAACTGGCTGCTCGTGGCTTGGACTGGCATACGCTTTGCTGGGTTAAAAACTGGCTGGATGGCCAGGCCCAAAGAGTTGTGGTGAATGGAGCCAAATCCAGTTGGAGGCCGGTCACTAGTGGAGTCCCCCAGGGCTCACTGCTGGGGCCGGTCCTCTTTAATATCTTCATCGATGACCTGGATGAGGGGATCGAGTGCACCCTCAATAAGTTTGCAGACGACACCAAGTTAGGTGCATGTGTCGATCTGCTCGAGGGTAGGAAGGCTCTGCAGGAGGACCTGGATAGGCTGGGCCGATGGGCTGAGGTCAACTGTATGAAGTTGAACAAGGCCAAGTGCTGGGTCCTGCACCTGGGGCGTAACAACCCCAAGCAGTGCTACAGGCTGGGAGATGAGTGGTTGGAAAGCTGCCTGGCAGAGAAGGACCTGGGAGTACTGGTTGATAGTCGGCTGAATATGAGCCAGCAGTGTGCTCAGGTGGCCAAGAAGGCCAAGAGCATCCTGGCTTGCATAAGAAGCAGTGTGGCCAGCAGGTCTAGGGAGGTGATTGTCCCCCTGTACTCAGCTCTGGTGAGGCCGCACCTCGAGTACTGTGTTCAGTTTTGGGCCCCTCGCTACAGGAAGGACATGGACGTGCTCGAGCGAGTCCAGAGAAGGGCGACCAAGCTGGTGAGGGGTCTGGAAAACAAGTCTTACGAGGAGCGGCTGAGGGAGTTGGGGTTGTTTAGCCTCAAGAAGAGGAGGCTCAGGGGCGACCTCATCGCTCTCTATAGGTACCTTAAAGGAGGCTGTAGAGAGGTGGGGGTTGGTCTATTCTCCCACGTGCCTGGTGACAGGACGAGGGGGAATGGGCTAAAGTTGCGCCAGGGGAGGTTTAGGTTGGATGTTAGGAAGAATTTCTTTACTGAAAGGGTTTTTAGGCACTGGAATAGACTGCCCAGGGAGGTGGTTGATTCACCATCCCTGGAGGTCTTTAAAAGACGTTTAGATGTAGCCCTTAGTGATATGGTTTAGTGTAGGACTTGTTAGTGTTAGGGCTGAGGTTGGACTAGATGATCTTGGAGGTCTCTTCCAACCTAGACGATTCTGTGATTCTGATTCTGTGAAATAATTAGGTTACTGAAATCAGTATCTTTTTTTTTTTCTTCTGAAACTTAAAGCCATCATGGCTTTGCTCAGCTCTTGTAGTCTTACCCTCTAACTAATTTTAAAAAGCCATATCTAATGTATCTTAAAAAAAGTAAAATTTTCACTGGGGAAAGGAGACAAGATTAGTCAGGATTTCCTAAGACAGCACCTTTCCTCTCCTAAACAGTACATTCCCCACCTGTTTTGTTTTTAGATTGTTGCTCTATACTACCAGATCCTTGTCTTTTTCAGCCAAAACAAAAAACAAACAAACAAACAAACAAAAAAATCTAGATGCTGAACATAACCTAGTTCAGGACCTATACAGTGCAAAAAAAAAAAAAAAAAAAAAAAGAAAAACTGTATTTAAAGAAAATGTACCTTTTTGCCCTAAGTATAGAGTATGATAACTCTGCTAGTTCTTCTATTCTCTTGTATTTCACAGTTTGACATAGTGTAGTTGCAGTACTGCCCCTTTAAATACTGACTAAAAGTGAAGAGTCCATGAATCTGAGTTGCAGGTGAGCTCCATTTTAGTATGGTGAAAATTCTCAAGTCCATTGGAAGAGGTCACTCAAATTTACATTTTCATCCTCCATTTCCATTTGTGGACTCAGTTTAAAGGCACACACTTTTGCTTTCATGTATAACACACAGTGCAACAGCCCTGTATCACTTCAATATTTAGCTGTCATATGCCTGAACTAGCTGAAAATTGTTAAAGATATCAAGCGTTTCAAAACCAGCTACCAAAAAAAAAGTAATAATGCTTCTCTATCAAAAGACTTGGTCTCATTTTTTTGGATGTACTTACTGCTGGTGGACATTATGTAATCCAAATTTCAGGTCCCGTCATGTCCTCCTCATCCCCCCTCTTTCCCAGTCCCAGCTTTGAAAGACCTTGTAACCACTCTATGCTGCTCAGCATAGATTCTTAGGGCTTTTGGAACTGAGAAGTGGGCAGGAGTTGCTCCTGATAAACTTTTGTGCTCAGAAGTCATCCAGAACTAAGGATGCTCACAACTGTCTGCTTCTTTAAAGACCTGAGAGCTCTACAAAACAAGAGAAGTAAATGATTCCCTCTTCATGCCATATCCTTTCAAAAGGTAGAGTCCCCACTATTAGCTTCCCGTCAAGGCTTATATTCAAATTTACCATCTTTTCCTCATCTCTTTTGCAGTAGCAGGCCACAAGAATGGCTGAGACCAGAGATCGTCTTTGGTCAGTTTATTAGCATGCCAAGGCTCTGATCCCTGACGTGGATTTTAGCTCATACCCAGATGACTGCGCTTCCACCACATCTGTGAACTGCAGGTTCAGACTCACCTTGTCTGCTACAAAGTGTCTGCTACTTTTCTGTCCAAAACAGCATAACCTGCTTTGGTCTTTTGTATTCAGAGACAACATGTACTACACTCACTGTGAGAATTATTAATTTACATGTATATGCTACACATCGGTAGCTTTTCAGTTTAAAGTGACATTGTATGCTGCATCCATACTTATCTAACTGACTGAATGTTACAGTACTGCCAGAGGAAAAGTGGGCATGAGAGAAAAGGAATACTAACCATCACATGCTGAAGTCCACCGACAAAGTAAAAGAGGGAAGCAAGAGAAAGATACTGTCTGGGATTACATTACTTTCTTAATCATTACTGCCAACAATATGTTCAGAACTATCTGTATCTTTTTAAAATTTGTTTAATAATTTGCACAGCTAGAAGAGAGAAATTTTGAGATACCTGCTAACAACAAACACACACATTCTGTGTACACAATATGTGTGGTTCTTAGTGGTTTGGTTATTTGTCAGCTTGTGAAAGAGAAGAGAAGCAAAAACTGAAAATCTTGTTGCTGGATATTACAGTGGATGCTAAAACCAGGTAATCTAGTGACAGAGACTGAGATTAGACATTTCTGTAATTCTAGTAGCTATCTGTATTTAAGACAGAACATGAAAGCAGCTTTCTAAATTTGCCATTCAGAATTACCATAGTTTATCAAACTGTTCACGTATGCAAATATTTTCAGGACAGTACTCACAGACGGAACAGAGGAGTTCATGAGTGAACAAGGACTGCACTTAACTGTTTATTATAACTGTATAACTTAACTGTTTATTATAAACCTCAGATTTGAGGTATATAGTAGATTTATTGAGTTTGAGATATCTAGTCTCAAACAAATAATGAAAATAACTAGCAGGTTCGCAAGTCCTTTACAAACATGCAGAAAATATCTCAACACCCCATGTTCCACTTCCCAATGGCTAAAATGGAAATGAATGAAATTAGTGTTCAGCAGGTAAGTATTCCACTTACTGTGCGCTGAAAAAAAAAAAAAAGAAACAAAAAAGAAAGAAACAGGACATGTGGCCCTGTGGCAAGAAGAAAAGAAAAGAAGAATGATGGTTGATATTTGATGACAGCGTTTAGTAAAATATATCATTTTTTTTGAATTTTATTGCCTCCTTTCTTCTTGCCTTCTCCAAAAATGTCCGACATTTTCAGCTGCACTCACTCCTTGAGCATAAAAAATTCAGCAGTCTTATGCTAACCTCAACAAAATGAGGGTAAACCCCTAGTTAAAAAAAACTCAGGATATTTGGTTCACTGCTAGCCTGCTGAAGCTGCCCTGCTCAGCCTTCAACAAGCAGTAGCCTCATGGTGCCACAGCCCTTCTCAGGGGCAGGGTAATAATGCGTGCTTTGTCTGGTTACCTCTTCAGAGCAGGCACCCGCTTACCTGCACACATCCTACCCCACATAATGAATATCTATTTCAGCTTAGGCTAACTGTAACCACTATAAAACAAAAAGCAAAATTAAAAAATCACGTTCTCACAGCTCCTACTAAAAGGGAACAGCTCACTGATCACAAAATCATATTTGCTGTTATGCACCTGAACAAAGTTTACAATCACTGGGGGACAGCTGAAATACACCAAGCAACTTGAGAAAATGCACAGGCCTGTTCAGGACCATTTGCACAGTTGTGCTCCGTGATGGGCAGGCAGGAAAACATGGACACAACCTGCCATAGCCTGTGTGACAAAAGGGTTTATGAGCTTTGAGACACACAACCAAATAAACACCATCTCAGTATGTCCTCAAAAGTTCTTGCTGTACCTCAGTGAACTTGCAATGCTTCCACTTCTCGTGGCCCTGTTACCGATAATACATATCAAGGAGTTCCGTAAAGTTACAAGAACTTTTGCATACCTGTCACAGCAGAGTACAGTTTGTTACAAATTTCATTTCCTTTTCCTCCTTGCTTCCATCTGAATTGCAGTCACTAAGTGACTCTTCATCCTAGCCCACGCACACACAAGGATCTTCCACAGTATTACAGCCTAAATGTGAACTGTATGCTTTCTGTATAATAAAATAATATTCACAGATTCACAGATTCACAGATTTTTCTAGGTTGGAAGAGACCTCAAGATCATCGAGTCCAACCTCCGACCTAACACTAAGTACTCCACTAAACCATATCCCCAAGCTCTACATCTAAACGTCTTTTAAAGACCGCCAGGGATGGTGACTCCACCACCTCCCTGGGCAGCCCGTTCCAATGCTTAATAACCCTTTCGGTAAAGAAGTACTTCCTAACATCCAACCTAAAACTCCCCTGTCGCAACTTTAGCCCATTCCCCCTCGTCCTGTCACCAGGCACGTGGGAGAATAGACCAACCCCCACCTCTCTACAGCCTCCTTTCAGGTAACTGTAGAGAGCGATGAGGTCGCCCCTGAGCCTCCTCTTCTCCAGGCTGAACAAGCCCAGCTCCCTCAGCCGCTCCTCGTAAGACTTGTTTTCCAGACCCCTCACCAGCTTGGTCGCCCTTCTCTGGACTCGCTCGAGCACGTCCATGTCCTTCCTGTAGCGAGGGGCCCAAAACTGAACACAGTACTCGAGGTGCGGCCTCACCAGAGCCGAGTACAGGGGCACAATCACTTCCCTCGACCTGCTGGCCACACTGCTTCTTATACAGGCCAGGATGCCGTTGGCCTTCTTGGCCACCTGGGCACACTGCTGGCTCATATTCAGCCGACTATCCACCAATACTCCCAGGTCCTTCTCGGCCAGGCAGCTTTCCAGCCACTCATCTCCCAGCCTGTAGCTCTGCTTGGGGTTGTTGCAGCCCAGGTGCAGGACCCGGCACTTGGCCTTGTTGAACTTCATGCAGTTGACCTCAGCCCATCGCTCCAGCCTATGCAGATCCTCCTGCAGAGCCTTCCTGCCCTCGAGCAGATCGACACACGCACTTAGCTTGGTGTCATCTGCAAACTTACTGAGGGTGCACTGGACGCCCTCATCCAGATCATCAATAAAGATATTAAAGAGGACCGGCCCCAGTACCGAGCCCTGGGGGACTCCACTAGTGACCGGCCTCCAGCCAGATTTGACTCCATTCACCACAACTCTCTGGGCCCGGCCATCCAGCCAGTTTCTAACCCAGCGAAGCGTACGCCAGTCCAAGCCCCGAGCAGCCAGTTTCTTGAGGAGAATGTTGTGGGGAACGGTGTCAAAAGCCTTACTGAGGTCAAGGTAGACCACGTCCACAGCCTTTCCCTCATCCACCAAGCGCGTCACTTGGTCATAGAAGGAGATCAGGTTCGTCAAGCAGGACCTGCCTTTCATAAACCCATGCTGACTGGGCCTGATCGCCTGCTTGCCCTGCAAGTGCCGCGTGATGACCCTCAAGATAATCTGCTCCATGAGCTTCCCCGGCACTGAGGTCAAACTGACAGGCCTATAGTTCCCCGGGTCTGCCCTGCGGCCCTTCTTATAGATAGGCGTCACATTGGCTAGCCGCCAGTCAACCGGGACCTCCCCCGATAGCCAGGACTGCCGATAAATGATGGAAAGCGGCTCGGCCAGCTCCTCCGCCAGTTCTCTCAGTACCCTCGGGTGGATCCCATCCGGCCCCATCGACTTGCGCACATCCAAGCTCCGTAGCAGGTAATGTATATTCTAGAAGCATCGAGTCTGTTATAAAATTGTGCCAGTTTTATTGTATAGGCTCAATGTTTTTCAGGGGTACTACACCAAAATATCTTTATAACAGTTATGTGCCAATCAATTTCTTTAAAATAGCTCAACGCAAGATCTTCTTATCCTTTGTCCTCCCCTATTCTGGCCCAGTTACTACATATTGTTAATGCTTTCTCTGAACATGCTTCCTACTTCACCCTAGCTCTCTCCTAGCTCTGCACTGTTAATTGACTTCTCCATCCTCTTGCTGGCTTGAATAAGCCCATTTCTTTTTCCCCTTTCTCTTCTTTGTCCTTAGATACACAACCAACAGTGACCATTCTCCTATCAGGGGAGGTCACATGAAGACATGCTCTCAAATACGATATGAGATGTATGCTTTCCTAACCCAGAAAACAAACTTCTGTTGCAGTGACATCCCCTGCCTTGAGCCTGGTTCACCATCTCCTGCAATGTCCCACTCCTCATCCCCTTCTCTTGCTCCGTTGCCATCCCTCCTCTGGCTCTCCCATGGCTCAGGCTGAGTGCCTGCAGGCACTGCGGAGCTGGCACCAACGCTGCTGCCTGTACAGGGGAGGTTACTACATGTACCTCTGGGAACACTAGGTGCAACGAATACACTGGGATAAGGTACATTACCAGCAATTTTTCTGAGAACAACTCAGAAAATCCCCCCTTTCTGAAGCTTTTATACTGTATTCGACTCACATTTTTGTTTTTCCTCTTTTCTCACCTGTGCAGACCTGTTAGCTTTATATGAAGTCCCCTCCCATCTTCAAACTTATGTGATTCCCAACCCATGCAGGCGTTCCTATTCAATCCAATGCCCTTGAAAGGCACCTACCCCACCGCTTTGGCACAGAATAATCAAGCACTATTTTCTTCTCCTTCTACAGGGGATGAAGGCAAATATACAACAGTCACAGGATGCTTCTCTCCCCACCTTAACTCGTGACAAAGAAGGAAGAAAATATTGCTGCTTTTCCATTCTGCTATATACCTCTACAAATCAACAGTTTAAAAATGTATAGGCTTTTTAAAAGGAAAAAAATATATATTGTTTGCTCATACGTACATACAATCTTGAGAAATCAAAAGATCTGGTCATGCTAGAACAAAATCTTCTCTTAGGCACACAGTTGAGAATGAGGCCTTTTAATCTGCATCATTTGTTTTTTCTTTTTTTTTTTTTTTTCCTTTATTATTTTTCAAGAGGTAGGACAGCTAAATTTTAATGTCTTTTTTATTATTATTATTTCTTTTGTAAAAAAACGACAAAATCAAATGCTTGAATCTTGTATGTTTACAAAGCAAAGAGGAGAAGCTGACCATAACAGCAGACTTTGATAGGAAACATAAAAGGTCATTGTATATATCAGAAAGAGTGAAGCACAAGCTCCCAGACAGGTTCTGCTTTCTTGTTAACCCAGCAGCAAGTCTCAAGTTAAATACTGTAATCATGCCAGTCATTAGTTACTGTTCAGCCTCCTGTCTCCAGCCCGGAAATTAGTCTGCTAGGAGCCCAGATAGCTGAACAAGCAGTCACGTTTTATCATATAACTGAGTCTGGGAGGCCAATCTGAAGGAAAGCTACATATGTTCTATATTAGGCAGAAAATACCTATTTTAAAAGAACTTAATTTACGGAACAATAAAAACTATGCATTTAAAACACAGCAATGTAAAAAAACAACAAAACAAAATCCCTTATAACTCTGATGTGATTTGCAAGGGAAGTACACATAACCTTAAACTATAAAATTTTAGTTAAAGAGTTATGAACTGTTGCTAAACTCAGTTTAAAATTAAACTACTGAGGCCTTTTATACTGTAAAGTATTATGGGACACCTATTGCCACAAACAGATGAAGAAATCATTGCCTTCTGCATTCTGTTTGAAAGCATGAACTTATTAGGTTTAAAGTGTAAATTATAAATTACTGTTGAACAGAATAAAATTTTAAGGTATCTTTTACATTTTTGTCATGTACTTCAGCTCATGTAAAACAAAAAAATTAACAGTTATTTATACTTATAAATAAGTATTTATATTTATAAATAACTATAAATAACTATAACCGATATAATAACTTTTTACAGTTATTATATAAAAGACTTTTCATCTTTCTTTCACTGAACAATAGTACAATAAATTAGTAACTGTTTTTGAATATTTATGTCTTGCCATTTATATTTGGAAATATACAGAGTGTACGTGAAAAATTTCCAAGAGTCAGCATGCACACATTGTGTCCATAAAGTCTAAAATGTAGTGTCTTCATACATGTTCTACACTATTTAAATCTAAAATCTGGTAGATAATGGAACAGATGAGAAGGAAAGACTATACGTTTCTGTCTGCTAAAAGTTCAACAGCACCCAATGTGTTTACGAACGTTCAAGCTGGAGGTGACCTCCATAAAGGAGCCAATAACAGAACTGACTACAGAGCAAAGAATGTAAGACAAGGGTGAACAATATTTTCATTATGGTTAGTAGGTTCTTTACGTGTAATTTGATGGGCTAGATTCGGTGCACTAAGACATTTCCACAACAACAACAAAAACTTTGGTAGCTGTGAAAAATGGAGAAGCTGCTTATTTACTTTAGAGAAATTAATCCCTCCCTACAGGCATGCCATACTCTGCTTAACCTGACAAGCACAATAGTACATATGTTGCCTTGCCTACAACTAGTTTGCTCAATATTTTGATATGTTTTTTGGTATGTATGTATATCTATTATGTTTAAACCACACATGAAAAGTTTGCTACCACATCTTGCACTGTAGGTTACTAAATCATATCACAATGTTTTACTCAAGAGCAAGCACAAATTAGGACTATGCAACTGATGCTACATAAGTATCACAAAGCCAGAAATTCATTGAACTCATACACACTTCTTTATTCATTTGATACTAATTATTACCCCGATATCAGGACTAAGCTGAAAGCCTGCAACACTGAAGACTAGGAGAAAATTTATTTAATCCTGTCCACCACTACAAAATGGACATTATAAATGTATATTATAAATGCAATTATATTTATTTTATATATATGCTATATTTTTGTGACAATAGCAGAAGCAATTTTAGCCTACTACTTACTTTCAGAAAACAAACAAAAAAGTCCACCCTCCCCCCCCCAAAAAAAACCACCATATTTTATAGCTTAAATGACTTAAGACATTATACACATTACATTTCTCTAGATTGAATCTAAGACTTTGAAAGACGGATGAAAAATAGGGACACCAAATTATAGATGTTTTCTTCCTTTATGTGGCTTAAATTATGCAGTTTAAAGTTTCACAATGAATTTTAAGAAAGAAGACTGCAATGATGTTTTCATCACAGCAAAAAAAGTTACAATACTCGTAAGTGCTAGAATCTTCTAAGGAAGTAAAAGAATACTTCTATTTAAAGTATAACCATCCTTAATAAAAATTCTGATCCATCATCACAGTTAGATTCTGTCGTGTCTATTAACAGGATTCCACAGCCCTGAAACTAGTCAAATTCTAAACTAAAAGCAAATCTTAATCACAGGCGATTGCTTCTGACACAAAAAGAAAGCTTACCAAGTTGTCTGGCAAAAAAATCGAATATATACGAATGCAGTCAATACTAAAAAGAATAAAAATTAATTTGCAATACTATGATTCTATCACATTACAGTCCAACCAGAGCTAAAATCTATCTGTTGAATGTATATAAATGTATGCTCCATCTGAACTAAGGCTTAAAATATTAAGCAACCTCATATTGTCCAACCCCTTCAAGCTGCTTTGAAAATCCATCCTAAATGGACAGGTAGTATTTCCTTTTTGCTTGAAGACAGGTGTGCATTCTACAAAGATAGATTCCTGAAAACAGCTCTAAATATTAACGAAGTACTTAACAGACTGATGTTTCTTACTTCCCATGCAAACCAAAATATAAAAGAATTAAGTCCTTAAGCTTAGTTCACAAGAATCATCTAGAAAGAATGGGCTGGATATAACATGTAACAGCAAAAACTAAACCAACAGCTATGTACAGAAAAGTGGGTAAATCTGGTTTTAAGAATGAAAGTAATAAGCGATTAGAGACAAAGAAACAAATTCATCCTTTACATTTCTCTGTTGCTTGTGACATCTAGTGGGTATACAAAACAAACTTGGAATAGCAAATAGAAATCCCTGTTTTTTTTTTGTTTTTTTTTGTTTGTTTGTTTTTTCAGGGTTTGGTTCAGTTATTTCCTTCTTCTATAAGGAAATCATTTCCATTTCCCCCATCAACAAATGTCAAAAAAGGTACCAGATATTTTCACGATTTACATGCAGCTTTGAGCACCTCAGAGCTGAATTTGCCACATAGAATTCCATGGCAGAAGTCATTTCTGAGCACACAAAGGCAAGAAAGTGTTTGTGAGCAGACAGCACGGGTTTACCAAGGGCAAATGATGTCACTGCTTTCAACCCTGAGGTCACTGGTACAAAGGTATGAAGGGAGCTGTGGATGTTGCTTGATTTAGCAAGGGTTTTGAGTGAGCCTCCCGTAGAGAGATTGCCATTAGTGGGATACAGGCTGAATAAAAGTGAGTGGAAAACTGTCTGGACTGCTGCCTTAAAGAGTTGTAAGAAGTGGTGCAAAGTCCAGCTGGAGTCTAGGAAAGAGGTGCAGACCCTCAGGGATCAGTACTGGGATAAGTAACAGTTTAATGTGCTCACTAACAACCTGGATTATGGTACAAGAGTGCACTTTCAGCAAGTTTGCAGATGATGCCAAACTGAGGGCACCAGTCAATATGCTGGAGAACAGAGTGGCTATCCAGAGTGACAAGGACAGCTTGAAAAAAATGGGCTAGAAGTTATCTCAAGAAGTCCAACAAAGGCAGAAGTCTCACATCTAGGATTGACAAAAGTGATGGAACGATACTGGTGGAGTTCAGCTGCCTATAAAACTGCTCTGAGAAAATGATTACGGGAGTCCTAGTAGACAAAAACCTTAACATGCATCAGTGGTCCACCCCTGAAGCAAAGAAGGCCATCCCCATGGGCTGTATCAGTATGACCATACCATCCAATTCAGCAAAGAGCCCCTTTGCCTCCATTTGGCACTTGTAAAACTGCATTAAAGTACTGTGTACGTTTTTGACTCTTCAATAGAAGAGAGAAATGGACATGGAGAAAGAAGTACAAGGGAAGGACACTGCACTGGTCAAGGAGCTGGAGCTCTTGCCCTGTGTAGGAAGATCGATGGAACAATGTTTATCCAGCATCAAGAACAAAAGGTTTTGAGGGTTTATCACTATCTACCAAAGGATGCAGAGAAAGTGGAGCCAGACTTTTCCAGGATGCTCACAGCTTTCAGACAAGAGGGAACAAACACAAGTTGGAACATGCAAAACTCTGATTAGATGTCAATGTAGAAGTTTTCACTATGAGGGTGAAGAAATAATGGAACAGGATGTCCAGAGATGTTGTGGAATCTCAGTCACTGAAGGTGTTCAAAACTCTACAGACAGGACACACACCTGAACAAGCTGACCTGATCAGACCTTCTTATTGAAAGGTCTGACTAAATGGCCTGGTGGAGGTCCCTTCTCATTTATATTTTTCTGTGACTCTAAGAAGTCTATTTCTGCTCTTAGGGGGTGTCTTACCCACTGCTGATGTGAATTAAGAAAGTGACATTACACGAGTAATCCTAAACTTTATATTTTCTGTCCATGTAAATGACTCCATCCTTCTTTTTAATGTTAATAACCCATTGAATACTTTAAAGGAGTAAGATAAGAATGCATACATGCATTCAGGATTTCACACTCTGTTGTTCAGTTTCTTCGGTATCCTTTTTGATGAGAACTATTTGCAATAACACCAACTTCAAGAAAGACAAAAAATTATATTTCTGTTAAGCTATTCAGCATCAGTTTTGATTATTGTTGACAACCTCATTTTAAAGGATGTACGATTATTATTATCATTCTGAAAAGCAATTCTCACTATATTCATTCTTTAAAAACACATCCTAGCTGGACAGTAATTGGGGTTACACTTGTCAGTTTGATACACACAGAACACCTTCTACAGTTACATCTAATGTTGAGCAGTTCTACATTAATATTTCTCCAGAGTCATCTTGGTTTCAAAATACAAATAATGTTCCCATTTACTACAAAGCAAAAAGTAGAGATTTCTGAGAGTGATAGGTTTATTCTAAATGACTACATATGGACATAGTGCCTAACTTATTTTTGTGCTAATCACATAGTGTAGCACTAAAAATGTTTTGTTCGGAATCATTAAAACTGACTTTATCAGCATCTCTATGACCTTCTACAGACAGCTAAGGAATTTCTCTAAAAGATTTTAAAAGAAAATTCTGATTTGACCCCCAATTCATGAAAGCACTTTAAGTTGTGTTTAAGTTGTTTTGATGGATAAGAATAGTTTCAGGAACTGATCTCAAGTATTATGATAACTGGTTCTTTTTTTCCTCCTTCTCATACTTTTTCCTGTATGACAGAATTAACCAGAACAAGTAACTTCTCAAATTCCTCCCATAAAAGATTTGTTATACAGAAAAGCAATCCTTCATTTAGTTACTTGTATGTGATTCTAACACAAGCAGCAATTTGCTCTAATGTTATTTCATGTATCAGAAAGCAAAAGATAACTCATCTTTAAACTATCATGCAAACAAAATAAGCACCCTAAATTATTCTAATTTCTAACTGTGACAGCTTTTCCAACCTGAAGTGTAGCTACTGGACCATAAAGGAAAACTTTATAAAAGTATAAATAATAAATCTCTTTCTGGAAGCTTACTGGTTCAGCTGGCAAGTACACTGCATAAAACACATACGTGCAGATTGTTGCATATAACTACCCATAATTTTCTTCCTTATTTATTTCTTTTACCTCTTTCACATTGAGGGCCAGTAAATCCGTAGACACATGCACAGCGATTAGGTCCAATACACCGTCCTCCATTCTGGCAGCCTTTTTCACATACAGCTTTAATTAACAACAAAAAGAAATGTTTTTAAAGTGACGCTAATGACATTTCAGATTCACATATGTGCTATTCAAAACTTATTTTTCCCTTCAACTACTCTAAGTCTCTGTGGACCTGAAGATCAAACACCAACAATAATGACTGTTCAGGTCAAATTCCATTAGTACTTACAACTGCTTCATCTTAATTGCAAACAGCTGTTTAATTAATCATATTCAGCACAGCTTTTTAGCAGACACTTAACTTCAGTTTATTTTTAAGCAGTTGTACAGCACTAGTCACTAATCGTAAGAACTCATATCCATCACCAAAGGTATCAGATACAAACTCAACTAATTTGTGCACAGATTAAGTTGTACTGTCCACTCACAACAGCAACAAACCTCTCAGGAAGGGGGGTTTCTTGGAGAGTCAGGGAGACAGGTAACTCAGTGCTCAGAATTCATACTGCTAGCAGAGCAAGTATGTCACTTGGAGCAAGGAAAAAGAATTAGCAGTTTAACTTATCTTTAAGTACCTTGAGAAACTATGTTTCCTGAAAGATCCACCAAAGGAACAAAATTCCTTTTTCTTGGTATAAATCCACAGAATACATAGATGGAGAAGGTATTTTTACACTTGTGGAACTTCTGTGCACCCACTCATGCTATTTATCAATGGTGTGAATCAAGAAACAAATCCTCCCAAAGCACTGAAATCTTCTCAATTTGAAAAGAAGACTGTTCATCAGCTTGTTTTAAAAATACCGTTAAAGTGTTTTAATCAACTCCATCTATTACCAAGCTCATTGCTTCCAGGACATATAAACCATGTTCAGAGTTAGCATACACTCCAAATCAACTCATTTAATCTGAAAGATAGTCCCAATGTCTTCAAGTCACCTGAACAGCAAAGGGATTCCAGTCTAGTTTCTATTTCTACACTGCCTTCCTACACAGGTCTCCCCACATTAATAATGGGGTTTGTTACATATTTGAGTATCCAGTACAAAAGAACCTCAGGAATCTAGAGTCAGTAAATCTTTCATGTTGGAAAAATGCACTGTAACACCATGGTGAACATAAAAATATTCACCGAGAGCAGTTTCCAAAGTTCATTCAGATTTTCTGGGTTGCTTTACAGACACTGCTTAAATAGCCAATCATCTTTCCCTTTCCCCTTCCCTTTCCCCTTCCCTTTCCCCTTCCCTTCCCTTCCCTTCCCTTCCCTTCCCTTCCCTTCCCTTCCCTTCCCTTCCCTTCCCTTCCCTTCCCTTCCCTTCCCTTCCCTTCCCTTCCCTTCCCTTCCCTTCCCTTCCCTTCCCTTCCCTTCCCTTCCCTTCCCTTCCCTTCCCTTCCCTTCCCTTCCCTTCCCTTCCCTTCCCTTCCCTTCCCTTCCCTTCCCTTCCCTTCCCTTCCCTTCCCTTCCCTTCCCTTCCCTTTCCCCTTCCCTTCCCTTCCCTTCCCTTCCCTTCCCTTCCCTTCCCTTCCCTTCCCTTCCCTTCCCTTCCCTTCCCTTCCCTTCCCTTCCCTTCCCTTCCCTTCCCTTCCCTTCCCTTCCCTTCCCTTCCCTTCCCTTCCCTTCCCTTCCCTTCCCTTCCCTTCCCTTCCCTTCCCTTCCCTTCCCTTCCCTTCCCTTCCCTTCCCTTCCCTTCCCTTCCCTTCCCTTCCCTTCCCTTCCCTTCCCTTCCCTTCCCTTCCCTTCCCCTTCCCCTTCCCCTTCCCCTTCCCCTTCCCCTTCCCCTTCCCCTTCCCCTTCCCCTTCCCCTTCCCCTTCCCTTCCCTTTCCTTTCCTATTTTTTTCTTACTGGAAACATGCCTTGTCTGAGAGCAGTCATTCTTTGACCCAATACTTTAAAATGAGCAGGAAGGGGCCAGCAACTCTTAAAAGTAAATTTAACTGTGATGAGGGTCACACTGTAGACTACAATTATTATTAACTAGAATTTTAGAGAGTTCTACCCAGGCAAAATTAAAACTAAAACAAGTCTGCTTCAGCATTTGCAGAGAAGACTAAAATAAAAGGATGTTCCTCCACATTACTCAGTCTTAGCATTCTTTGCACAGTGATTTTTATGTGTTTCTAGTTTCTTCAGAGTACCTTCAGCTAATTTCTCAGCTAATAGCTAGCCAGCTGCCCTCATAATACACTAGGTCTTTGAATCCTTCTTCATCTCTGCAGCTATAGTCATTTTTATTGTTTACTCTATCTGTATAGCTTGTCAACACTCTTCTGTGATAGGTAGAGCTGTGCAAATAATTGACTTTCTAGTTTGTCTGCCAAATTGAAAAAACATCCAAGAGCTTGAACCATATTTAATATTTTTCTTTAGTCAAACAGAAAAACATGCTATAACAGCAGCTAAGCTCCTCTTCTGAGAAACTTCTTCAAAGAGAATGAAATATTAGTGATCATCTGGTTTAAAAAAAAAAAAAAAAAAGGTGAGTGGGATGTATACTGTCATCATTCCCAAAGGGTTCTTCCAGCCAAAACTATTCAGTGAATTCAATCCCTAATCTGAATTTCAGAGACTACAAATGCACTTCATGCATGAACTGACTTCCAGCTACACATAGTCCCCCAGAATAACACTTTTCTCTTAGACATTTTGCTGTATTTCTGCATATGGGCTTTCTCCTATCTTCTTAGACTGCCTAAAGTGGGAGGGCTGGTTGTGGGACCAATGTGGGCTTAAACCCGGACACACGGCAATGGCTACTTACGCTGCCCGCAGTAGGCCCCGATGTAGCCCTTCTGGCACTGGCACCGGTCGTCAGCACAGGTACCGCCGTTCATGCACCTGATGCTGCACTGCTGCGCTGCAGAGGGCCCAGACAGACACACAGACACGAGCGTTACAGGAAAATACCACAGCGTGGATGGATAAAAACAAAGACATCTGAAAGCAGACGTGAACTTCATACAGCATGTGCTGTGTATTTAAAGGTACGCTCAGGTATCCTGTAACCAAAGCTGTTACTTGCAGCTATTGGTAAACCATTATTTTAAAAGCATCAGTGAAAGAGGTTCTCCATGATCATATTTAGCAACGTAGCACTTCCAGTTATCTTGAAGGCCACGCAATCTTCATTTCTTACAAAAACAAATTCAAGGAAAACGTTAATACTACACATATTTATTTTTAAACACGCTTATCCGTTTAAACACGTCATTTTTTTCAGTTTGTCACACAGAGTAAATATGCACGTGTATCAATTTTTATCAATAAAACTAGAGATACACTCAAGTGCAAGACATATGTATGCAGTAATGAAAAGTTATTCTTAAAGGTTTTACATGGTATTTTTAAGTTGACACATTAAGGAGAATTACTTAAAATGAAATCTCTAAGGAAAAAAAATAGAGCAAGTCCTTACTAGATTTTGGTCCACAAGTAGGTGATATTTGTCCACTTGCACAAGTACACATGTTAGGACGGGAACAAAATCCATCACCACAGCTATTTCTACAGATTGCTGAGGAAGAATACATTTAAAAGACAGGGTGATTAACAGTAACCTTAGTCTTAAGTCACAGGAAAAAAAAATCAAACTGTGTTAGTATCTTCTCTTTAAAAAATACACAGAAAATTAAAAAAAAAAAATCCTCAATTCATTAGGACAGCTAATATATATGCAAAAGTAAATGTATGTTAAATAAAGCAAACAATTTGGGAATAATTGGTATCCCTGACAAACTTGAAGACAAACAGAACTGAAGATGGCATATTCAAACACTGGTCAGACCACTTAATACAGATAATAAACTCTTTCCCTAATTAGAAACGTCAGCCCATTATACAAGCAATGTAAAATTATTGAAATTATATATTCTAGACCACAAGGCCTGTAAAAAAATTTAGCAAGAATCCAAGATTTGAATGATCATATAACTCATGAATTCTAACTGTTGGTATGGCTCCTCTCTTACTGTCACTATTCTAGAAGCATTTTAGGGGCTGTCTTTTGGAAGATTATCCATCCTTTACTCAAACCTGCTTTGTGGAAAGCCAACATTTGAATACCGAGCTTTCCAGATTGTTACCCTAAATACTGTTTCTGCACTCAAATATTCCCACATTCTCACTGTGAAACTAACTTTAAACAAATCTCAGGGAAGCCCCTCCACACTGCATTACATGTGGACATTGTGCATGCCATTGTACTCTCCTCACGATGCCCCATGTCGTGCCATACTCCTCTTTCACCAGCCAAGGGAACTCTATTGTGCAAAGAAACCACAGAACCAGAGAAGAGTTGAAGTCTAAATCCAGACTATAAATGAGATTCTCCAAAATAAATTGGAGCTTGAGAGACCGGTGGGTGAGGATGAGGTGAACAGTCTACCCAGGAAGATGCCAAAGGCGAGGAAGTCAACTCCACGCCTCAGGACTGCCTCCACTAAGAAAAAAAGAAGGGTGATCGTTGTAGGCGACTCCCTTCTCAGCGGAACAGAGGGCCCTATTTGTCGACCCTGACCCTACCCATAGGGAAGTCTGTTGCCTCCCTGGGGTCAGAGTCAGGGATATTGCCAGAAAGCTTCCTAACCTGGTTCGCCTCTCTGACTACTATCCTCTTTTGATAGTCCAGGCTGGCAAAGATGATATTGAAGAGAGAAGCCTGAAGGCTATCAAATGGTACTTTAGGGGACTGGGACAATTAGTAGATGGAGCGGGAGTACAGGTTGTGCTTTCCTCTATCCCTACAGTGGCAGGGAGGGGTATAGAGAGGACTCGGAAAGCTCACCTGATAAACAGGTGGCTCAGAGGCTGGTGCCAATGCAGAAATTTTGGTTTTTGTGACCATGGGGCGCTTTACTTGGAACCCGGCCCGCTAACTGCAGATGGGTCCCACCTGTCTCAAAGGGGAAAACAGACACTAGCGCAGGAGCTGGCAGGGCTCATTGAGAGGGCTTTAAACTAGGTAGGAAGGGGGATGGGGAGGGAATAAGGCTTGTTAGAGGTGTGCCAGGGAGAACAATGTCAGGTCTGGGGGAGCAGGCAATGGCCCAGCTGAAGTACATCTACACTAATGCACGCAGCATGGGCAACAAACAGGAGGAGCTGGAAGCCATTGTGCAGCAGGCTAGCTTGTTGCCATCACTGAAATGGGGTGGGACCACTCCCATGACTGGAGTGCTGCAATGACTGGCTATAGGCTCTTCAGAAGGGACAGACAGCACAGAAGGGGTGGTGGTGTGGCTCTCTATATTAGAGAGTGTTTTGATGTTGTGGAACTCGAGGCTGAGTCTGGGAATGATAAGGTTGAGTCCCTATGGGTTAGGATCAGCAGGAAGGCCAACAAGGCATGCATCCTGGTGAGGGTTTGTTACAGACCGCCAAACCAGGATGAGGAGATGGATGAGGAATTCTACAGGCAGCTGGCAAAAGCTGCAAAATCGTCAGCTCTTGTCCTCGTGGGGGACTTATCCTGGCAATGTAATACAGCTCAGAGGAAGCAGTCTAGGAGGTTTCTGGAGAGCGTGGAAGATAGTTTCCTGATGCAGCTGGTTAGTGAGCCTACCAGGGGAGGTGCCCCGCTCAACCTTCTGTTCACAAACAGAGAAGGACTGGTGGGAGATGTGGTGGTCGGGAGCTGTCTTGTGCAGAATGACCATGAAATGGTAGAGTTCTCTATTCTTGGCGAAGTTACGAGGGGGACCAGTAAAACTGCTGTCTTAGACTTCCGGAGGGCAGACTTTGAGCTGTTCAGGACACTGGTTGGCAGAGTCCCTTGGGAGGCAGTTCTGAAGGGTAGAGGAGTCCAGGAAGGCTGGGCACTCCTCAAGAAGGAAATCTTAATGGCTCAGGAGCGGTCTGTCCCCACGTGCCCAAAGACGAGCCAGCGTGGAAGAAGACCAGCCCGGCTGAACAGAGAGCTGTGGCTAGAGCTTAGGAAAAAAAAGAGGGTTTATGATCTTTGGAAAAGAGGACAGGCCACTCAGAAGGATTATAAGGATGTTGTAAGGATGTGTAGGGACAAAATGAGAAAGGCCAAAGCTCATCTGGAGCTCAGTCTGGCTACTGCTGTTAGAGATAACAGAAAATGTTTTTATAAATACATTAACACAAAAAGGAGGACTAAGGAGAATCTCCATCCTTTACTGGATGCGGGGGGAAACTTAGTGACGAGAAATGAGGAAAAGGCTGAGGTGCTTAATGCCTTCTTTGCCTCAGTCTTTAGCGGCAAGACCACTTGTTCTCTAGATACCCAATACCTTGAGCTGGTGGAAGGGGATTGGGAGCAGGATGTGGCCCTCACAATCCATGAGGAAGTGGTTGGCGACCTGCTACAGCACTTAGATGTACGCAAGTCGATGGGGCTGGATGGGATCCACGCGAGGGTACTGAGAGAACTGGCGAAAGAACTGGCCAAGAAACTTTCCATCATTTATCAGCAGTCCTGGATATCAGGGGAGGTCCCAGTCGACTGGTGGCTAGCAAACGTGACGCCCATCTACAAGAAGGGCCGGAAGGTAGACCCAGGAAACTATAGGCCTGTTAGTTTGACCTCAGTGCCAGGGAAGCTCATGGAGCAGATTACCTTGAGTGTCATCACGTGGCACTTGCAGGGCAAGCAGGCGATCAGGCCCAGTCAGCATGGGTTTATGAAAGGCAGGTCCTGCCTGACAAACCTGATCTCCTTCTATGACAAAGTAACACGCTTGGTGGATGAGGGAAAGGCTGTGGATGTGGTCTACTTTGACTTCAGTGAGGCTTTTTACACCATTTCCCACAGCATTCTCCTCGAGAAACTGGCTGCTCTTGGCTTGGACTGGCATACACTTCGTTGGGTTAGAAACTGGCTGGGTAGCCGGGCCCAAAGAGTCATGGTTAATGGAGTTAAATCCAGCTGGAGGCCGGTTACTAGTGGAGTCCCCCAGGGCTCAGTACTGGGGCCAGTTCTCTTTAATATTTTTATCGATGATCTGGATGAGGGGATTGAGTGCACTTTCAATAAGTTTGCAGACAACACCAAGTTAGGCGCATGTGTCGATCTGCTTGAGGGTAGGAAGGCTCTGCAGGAGGATCTGGATAGGCTGGACCGATGGGCTGAGGCCAACTGTATGAAGTTCAACAAGGCCAAGTGCTGGGTCCTGCACCTGGGGCGTAACAACCCCAAGCAGTGCTACAGGCTGGGAGTTGAGTGGTTAGAAAGCTGCCTGGCAGAGAAGGACCTGGGAGTACTGGTTGATAGTCGGCTGAATATGAGCCAGCAGTGTGCTCAGGTGGCCAAGAAGGCCAACAGCATCCTGGCTTGTATAAGAAACAGTGTGGCCAGGAGGGCTAGGGAAGTGATTGTCCCCCTGTACTCGGCTCTGGTGAAGCCGCACCTCGAGTACTGTGTTCAGTTTTGGGCCCCTCGCTACAAGAAGGACATCGAGGTGCTTGAGAGAGTCCAGAGAAGGGCAACGAAGCTGGTGAGGGGTCTGGAGAACAGGTCTTATGAGGAGCAGCTGAGGGAGCTGGGATTGTTCAGCCTGGAGAAGAGGAGGCTCAGGGGCGACCTTATCACACCCTACAGGTACCTTAAAGGAGGCTGTAGAAAGGTGGGGGTTGGTCTATTCTCCCACGTGCCTGGTGACAGGACGAGGGGGAATGGGCTAAAGTTGCGCCAGGGGAGGGTTAGGTTGGATATTAGGAGGAACTTCTTTACTGAAAGGGTTGTTAGGCGTTGTAATAGGCTGCCCAGGGAAGTGGTTGTGTCACCATCCCTGGAGGTCTTTAAAAGATGTTTAGTTGTAAAGCTTATTGATATGATTTAGTGGAGGACTTGTTAGTGTTATGTCAGAGGTTGGACTAGATGATCTTGGAGGTCTCTTCCAACCTAGATGATTCTGTGATTCTGATTCTGAGATCCAAATGAATTCATCTAAATAATGTGTTGGATCAGCAAATGTACCATAACAGAGCCTGAGACATTAAGAGCTAGTATAGAACAAAAGGACCTTAGAAGCATTCATCTTGTAGGACACAGCTTGTAAACAAATATATATATATATGTGTATATAAAATAAAAAAGCAAGTATCACAGTTCCTTTGTAACTGTTTCTAGGCTTTTTGAGAGAATCAGATAATGAGAAGCACATCTCCACTGAAGGACTTCAAGAGGAACACTTTCCTCATATTCCTCATGCAGATAATCTGGCAAGGATATCTGCCAAATAATGGGACAAAACCCATTCCTACACATCAAAAAAAAAAAAAAAAAAAAAAAGACAAAAAAATATACCTGCCCATACATATTAAAAAAAAAAAAAAAAGAAAGGAGAAATAAGACTTTTCCCAGAACACTTGTGCTCCACTTCCAATTCAGGAAAACATACATAGATGAAAAACATCTCTTATAATGAAACAATCTCTTTTCTTGCCCCATTAAAGGTGTTCAAATATGCTCCCTTCAAAATGTACATGCTATTACCTTTTCTCCACCAAATACAAAGCTCAGTACCGACGTTCATGTTCAAACCAGACAAGACTTTGTACACCTCAGTCCTCCTTGACATAATTGGTTAAATGCCACATTTTGTTTCCGAGAGGAGTAGACAAAGTCACATTTGTGGTCGTTTGACATTGTTCTTCTGGGCATCAAGAAGATGCAATGTGGATTATCAACATTATGTGGATCATCAACACCTTCTCTACCACTATGCCCTGGCTGTGAAGGCAGCAGATGTGAGAGTTTATGAGGCTTTGATAGTTGGAATTAGAGGCATACCACTGACTGATATGAAATGCTTTTTCTATTAGGAGACTTGAAAGTGAGAAAGAGAAATCTGAATTAAAGCACTTGACAGACACAGAGAATAGTGTTGTTCAGTCCATCTTTACACAAGATAGCCCAATCTCCTCATGTCTACATTAAACCACTTTCTTAGTTTATTATCTGTTAGACGAACAATTTTTATCAGCTTAAAGCCCTATAGCTGAAAGCATTTTCCAAACACGCTTTCATCTGTACAGCTTGTTTAAAGAGAAAGCTAAATCAACCAGACCTTTTTTTTTCTTTAGATAAAAGATCATGTTTAATCATAATATTTCACCAACCACAAATAATTGCTATCACATTATCAACTGAAAACAGAATAAAGTCAGAATAGTTTCCTGTTGACCTACCACTAGTCCACAGCTCTCACTTTGTGAAACAATACTTTATAATTAGTGTACGTTGTAGCCGGTGATTTTAATCAGCTCATCTCCACTAAGAAGTTTACTGTCCCCTCCATCATCCTGTGCAGAAGGCTTTCTCTAGCTAAACAGATCTAGTTAGAGGATCCATTGTCTCAACAAACGTGTAAGTGTAAAAATCTGTGCTCTTAAACTTTCACCAAAAATACAACTTGGAAAGCATTACTGCCAGTCCGACAGCTGGTCTGGCAAAATCATTCACTCTTCAAACATGTTAGAGAGCTGCAATTAAACTCCAGTAAGTTAAACATGAGCTAAAGGGTGACTTTTGTGCATAGAAATTGTTGTAAGTCAGTGGTTATTATGTGAAAACACCTGAGACTGAGGTCTTTTTAGGAGTCACTGAGAATCGCAATTTAAGAGTAAGTTATTAAGATTCCTGAAAGCACCTAAATCATTGTCTCTCCCTGACTGCAACCGAGATGGATACCCAGCTGACTTTGAAAACGCTATTGCAGGTCAATAGTGTATTGGGCAGCCTAAATCCACTTTAAAAACTCAGTTTCACATTTAAGTAAGTAAATACTGAGACTTGATAAGAGATAATAAATATGGACTGAACGTTCTGAGGAGCTCCTTTTATTCCACAGTGGTATTGCCACCATCATCTTCCTTGCTCTGAATGATGCAGCTAGTCTTTGCTTGGAAATGCTATGGTCAACCTGAGATGAAAATCAGCAATCCGTGGCAGACTTATAAGAAACATTAGCAAGGCCAATTTACTCATGCAAAATGAACAGATGTGAACAAGTCCTGCGTCATCAGGCAGCAGCCCAAAAGTCACCTTTAAGTTTCACAGTTGTTGGTTTACCTCCCTCTTCTTCTCCAGTTTAGTCCTCAATGTCTGCAGTTCATTAGACTGAATATTACAAAGACTTGCATTGCTTATGCAAAGGGCAGCACATTCTTTAAGCTGAGTTCTGAAGCTGAGCATACTTATTAGGAAAAGGGATGATAACTGCTTAGGATCAATGGGAACAGCCCCTCATTTAAAAAAAAAAAAAAAAAAAAAAAAACACGAGTGTCTAATATCAGTGTTATCTAAAAGATAGAAACTTAATACTGTATTTCCTTTCTAGCTAGACGTTTCCTACACAGAGTATTCTGCAGATTTTTTTTTTTTTTTTTGCCAAGCCATGTCAACAGCCACATCTGTCAGCACAATGTCTATTATGACCCAGCAATAATCACAGTCTACATGCTTTATACCTACAAAAATACAACTAAAAATGATAGGCAGGAGAATAAGCACTCCAGAGGTAAAAAAGTTTTCCATTGGACTGTAATTCCAAGCCTACCACAAAAGTTCCAGAAAACTTCAGATCTCATTTGCTTTATATCAAGACCTTTTCAGCTTTTTTTTTTTTTTTCTGTTATTACAGTGGATTATTTGATTTCTGGAAGATTTTTTTATTATTATTATTTTTCCTTCACTGTCTTGTTGTTTTAAAAATAAAATAAAATTGGTGGAAACGTGCCTCTGACAACAACACCGAAGAAAACACAACAATTCACCAATCTTTCAATTACAGGAAATATAGACCTGTAAATCCGTAACTATTTTTTTTCTTTTTTTGTTTTTCTTTAAGGAAAAAAAAGTCACACATAAGGTAAAAGACAGAACTGGCCAAATTAATTACAGAAAGAATTCTCTTTTCTCATACTAAATGGATCAGTAACTCACAGAAAAACACTTATTCTTCTTATTACCCTTAGGGCAGTAGAAACTTAAAGTCAGACACTTACGAACAATACACTGATTTCCTCCAGGGAGCGTTTTCCATCCAGGGCAACAGTACGAATGGAATCTAGAGCCACACACATTTGGCCTGCAACACAGACAAATACAGGCATATATAAAAATATAAATCTGTACAAGCAGAACCCAAAGTTTTATGTTCTCAGAGGGGAAGAAATGTAAATCTACCAATACAAATATAACCACGAAACACATAAAAAAAAGTGTGGAGAAGATGTCTAAAAGAAAAAAAAATCCTCCCTAAAAGGAATACAACTTTCTTCTGCTACAAGGAGTTCCAAGCCATTTTATTTCACATTAGTGAAATGGTCAGTGTGACTAGTTAGCGTGAAAAGGAGAGGCAGGATAAGGCAAGAGCAGGCCACATTCATCCCTGGGGGAACCACGGAGGAGCCGCCGGAGATGAGCTTGGCTCCACGCTCACGCGCGGTGTCACAAGTCCGGCTATAAAAGTTGGCTTTGTGCTGCGTTTGACACAGGACAAGGGGGATGAGTGCTCGTAAAGATTTATGGACTAAACCAAGGTAACAAGAACTCCCCCAAAACGCCAAGAGAAAGAAAGAAAGAAAAAAAAAAAAAAAAGACTTTTTGTACAGTTTCCCGGAGCAGAAACCCGCTCAGCACAAAACAAAGCCACGGGCGAGCTGCCCCGCTGCTGCAACCCGCAGCGCGAGCGGAGCGCGGGGCTCCCGCTACCGGGGACGGGCGCGGGGCTGCGCGGGGCAGCGGCTCCCTCCCGAGCCGTGCCGTGCAGAGCCGAGCCGTGCCGTGCCTACCCGCGGAGCACGTCCTGCTGTCCTCGCCGGCGGACCCGTCCGGCGCTGCCGGCCCCTTCCTCCCGGTGCGCGGCGGCGGGGAAGCTGCCGCCCGCTCCTCCCGCAGGGCGGACCCGCGGCGGCGGCTTTTGTTGCCCGGCGGCTCCCTGCGCGCAGAGGGCCAGGCAGCCGAGCCATAGGAAGCAGGGCTGCACGCACAGCCACCGCCGCCGGCCCATGCTGCGGATGCTGCCCCGGAGGAAGAGCGGCGAGAGACGGGGGAGAGGCGCGCCGGTCCCGCAGCGGGCACCGCTTCTCGTCGCGGGGAGGCTTCAGCCGCTGCGGCTCCTTCTCTCCTCCTCCTCCTCCTCCTCCTCCTCCTCCTCCTCCTCCTCCTCCTCCTCCTCCACCTCCTCCTCCTCCTCCACCTCCTCCTCCTCCTCCTCCTCCTCCTCCACCTCCTCCTCCTTCTCCTCCTCCTCCTCCTCCCCCCCAGGCTGCCCTGCCGCCTTCAGCGGGACGCGGTGATACCGGCGGCGGGGTCCACGTTGCATCCCCCCCTCCTCTCTCTCCGGGGGAGGGGTGGAGGGGGGGGGCGGGAATGGAGGTGGGGGGGGGGGGGGATAAAAAGTTTTAAAAAAAAAAAAAAAAGAAAAAGCAGAGCCGGTTGGGATTTCCTTCCACCGCCCCCCTCCGAGAGGGGAAATCCAACGGGACCGGGCTGAACCCCCCCACACACCGATACCGTCACCACTACTAATTAACGCCGAGTGCAGCCCGGAGAAAGGAGCGCGGCGGCGGGCCGGGGGTCCCCGCGGCAGGGACGGGGACAGGGGCGGGACGGCGCCTCGCGGCCGACGGGGTGCGGGGGGGCCCGGGCCGGGCCGATCCGAGCCGGGCCGGGCGGAGGAGAGCGGGACGCGGGGAGTGGGGCCGCCCCACACGTGGGGCTGCGGCGGGGGCCGGGTGGAGGGGGCGGCGGGGGAGGGGAAGGGGGGAGGCCGCAGGGAGGCCCGCGGAGCCCGGTCAGGGGGAGCGGTGCAGGTACGGCCGGCCCCGCCGCAACGTCCCCCGACGGGAGCCTCGCCGAGGCGAGGCCCAGGCCCCAGGCGGAAGGGCACGGCCCGGCCCGGTGGAGGCCGCGGGTGGAGGCTGGTGCTCCGCGGGGCTCCCGGGGAGCTGGAGCCCGGTGGGAGCTTCACGGCTCCCTGGGGAACTCCAGGGGCTGCCAGGGTTTGCACTGAGTTCGCCCTATACTTGGTAGTTTTCTCGGGCTCACTCGTTTAAAATTTTACTTGTTTTCCCTTCACCGTTTCTCCCTACATGATCATCTTAAAATGAATGAGAAAAAAAATGGCTAATTTCCTCGTGACTTCTTTTTAGGCCAAAACCATGCACGCACCTAGATGTTCAGGGTGGTTAGGCACCAGCACAAGCTGTGCAGGCGCCTCCCTGCTCAAAGTCCCCGAGTGCTCCCTGTGGGCCGTTCCGATAACCACAGGGCGCAACTGGTTTTGTTATCTGAGCTGATTAATCGCTTTGAATTACATCTTGAGGTTGAGCACCTCACCGTGCCATGGCTACTGCAGCAGCCACAAAACACTTTTTCTTTTTTCCCTTTAAAGCAAATCAAACAAAACAAAATAGCAGCTGCTTTTGGATGGATGTTATCTGGCACTTCTAATTCTGGAATGAGGAGCAGAAGCCATGCTTTGTTATCTCTGAAATTAAACCCGCCAGCTAAGAGGTCACAAAGCCATCCGCTTATTCAAGTCACTGTCTTGCTTTGATAGTCCAGCTGCTCTCATAGTGGCTGCATGTACAGATCTGTATTCTGATTGACCAGAATACGTTTCTCTGTTGTTGTTGTTCAGATTTGGAAGGCTAGCAAAAGTAAGATTGCAGGGGTCTGAGTCTTTGAAGGTAAACCTTTAATTAGGGGACAATTTAATGAAGGAACAAATGAATGAAGACAACTGGAAAGAAGAGTTCAGGAACCTCAAGGATATAGGTGATGTTTGGTATTTCATCAGATCAGAAGCTGTTAAACCTGTCATGAATGAGGTGCTCCTAACAAAGGCAGGGAGAGAGAAGGATTCCATGCCTGCTCGGGTGAATAACTATCTCAAGAAAAATGCAAAGAATAGGCAGATAGCCTACAAAGAATAAAAAGGAAAGGACCAATCTGAGATAAGCTTAGGGCCTTGGGTGTCAGGAAGCACAGAGATAAAGAAGTAATTCCCCAAAGTTAAACAGAGCTACATCTTGAAAAGAATGACACAAAAAAATCTTAAAAATAGTAATAGCAATGAAAACAACAACAAAGTGAACCAGTTACACAGTAGGGATTAAGGAAAGAAATAGTTACAGTTCAAAACCAAGAGGTAGATACGTTGTATTAGTTTTTACTAAGAAACTGTAGATACTGAGCACAAGAACAAAAACAACTGGTCAGGTGCCACAACTGATGTGTAGGTAAGGCTTAAAGACCTTGATACACTCAAACCAGAAGAAGACCAGGTAATGTCTTTCTAGAATTTTGCAAGGAATGCTAGTTCTAGAACAAAAAACTACACAACGTTCAGCATCAAGGAGTGCTGACTCTGAAAAGATTGTGATATAAGAGATCCACGTAAATAATGGATACAAATGATGTACTGACCAACAAAGCTGTTTTTACTAGAAAGGGAAGCATTAGTATTTTTTACTTGTGTGAGACAATGATTAGACATCATCTAAAATAGCAATTATGTTCTCATCAGTAACATTAGAAAAAGAAGTGCTGAAACTAGAAGAGTTGTGTAACGAAGTCATTAGCATGGTCAAGGGAAGAGAAGACTCACTGCTAAAAGAGTTTGGGTTCTTTAGCTAGCAGCAGTTCTCTTAGAAAGAAAGAAAGACAAGGAAAGGAGGAAAGGGGGAAAAAAAGAAAATAGTTGAAGAAAAAAATGGTATAAACTGACCATAACTCAAATTAGTGCTACAATAAGAATACTTTCTTACATAAGACAGGAATACAGCTCTGCATTGGAAAATCTAGAACCTAAAACTTTAAGTACTTTTTAGGATGAAACTAAATTACATTAGGAAAGATGTCATAGACTGTCTGCCAACTGTTAATAAGCATATGAATTTAATGAGATTCCCTCCCATCCCATTTCCTAGATATTATAATAATAGCTAGGAAATAGATAATACCTCATGGTATGAATATCTTTCATGGATAATATCTTTCATGGATAATACCAGGATGTATTGACATCGAGCGATGCAGAAGGATGAATGATGTCTAAATTGCTCTAGCTGATGTTACACTTCAAGTCTGAACAATTCTAATAAAAATAGGCCCTAGTGTTATATATAGTGCATATTCAGGAAACATATAACTGTACATTTATATTCAGAAAATATTCCCAGAGAAAAGATCTTATTTTAATGCTGATTATTTTGGAGTCCACATTTTTCCCATGTAGTTGACGTTTTTGTTTCCAGACAAGGTTGGGAGTTATTTTTAAGTAAAGGCGCTCCTGTTATTTTGACATTTGTGAACAAAGATAAAATGCAGGTTGTTATGCTATTGCTTTGCTAAAGCAGAATCTAGGTAAACTAGACTTCTAATCTGTAAATAATTTCTTCTAGTCCTAAAAATGGATGTCTCTCAAGGGCCACATTTGATTGACAATTAAAAACATTCTCACCTATTCATTACCCTGAAATCATCAAAAGCAGCCAACAGTGAACACCTGGATCATTACAAGTATTGAAAGTACAAGAGTCACCAGCTTACAGATCTAAGTATATGGCTTTAAACCAAAGGAGGGCAGATTTAGGTTAGATACACGGAGGACATTCTTAATTCTGAGGGTTTCAGGGTACTGAAGCAGGTTGCCCAGAGGAGCTGTGGATGCCCCATCACTGGAAGCATTCAAGGCCAGGCTGGATGGAGCTTTGAGTGACTTGGTCTAGTGGGAGGTGTCCCTGCTCATGGCAGGGGGGTTGGAGGTAGGTGATCTTTAAGGTCACTTCCAACCCAAACAGTTCTCTGATCCCATGATTCTGTGATATACAGGTGGAGAATGCAGTTCAGCTGGTCCTTCCACCAGATATGCTGGTAGCAAGGGATGGATCTGAATGTCTCCTGTATCAAAGATAACAAGAGACTTTCAGGTTTTGGGCACCGTTAACAATACCTCCCACTTCTTCCGTGAAGAAAGTGCTTGAAATTATCCTTTCAAGAGAGACATTTTATTCTAGGTAAAAGTGGTTCAAATGATGAAAATCAGTTGGAAACAGCACCAAATAGAAAACTTTAGTCCAGGGATTTTGCTTTTTCTTTCTCCTTTTCTAATTACATCTCAAATTCCACCTACATGACTGACTTGTTCCGTAAAATGCAAGTTTCTTAGTTGTTAATTTAAAACATCTTTTCAATATTTTTTCAGTATACCTTACTGTGACAGGATTGCAGATATTCTCGCCTTTCTTCTTACTGTGAATCTTTTGGAGCTTTCAAAACATAAACATTTTCTAAATGTGGCAGAAGCACACTGGGAAATAGGAAAATACTGGAAAATGGTAAATTGTGAAGTTATAAATGTATTGAATAGAATGCCTGTGAAATACAGACTGTTCTTTCCACTTGGGCTGTTTCCTCTTTTAATTAAGTGAATCTGTTGATTCCCAATAACCTCTAGGCTCCCAGGCTCTAAGTCATATGGAAAATTGGCCAGAGTGGAACTCAGGGGCTGTAAGAGCTAGGGCATGCAAGTATACAAGTATACAGAGCAAGGCCTTTGGAGATCTGCATAGGAGATCTGCATGCTGATGGATGTCATCCTGTCTTTCTGATGTCTTCTTGTGAATGCTTAGCTGTCATATTAAAATACATATGTAAAAAATAAGGTTTTGAACTTTTTCACTTAGACAGTCTACCTCTTCCTCTTTCTCCTTCTGTAGGGAGAAGAACCTAGAGGAAGAACAACCCCCTCATCCCAACAAAACAAAACAAAACAACACACAAACCCAACAATCTTGAAAATTTCTGTTGCTTGGTACTGCAACTTGCTTCTCATCTTTTACTAAGTTTGCTCTCTCTTGCCTGAATCACATGCTCAAGCTATGACGTCTATCCAGACAGAAAAAAAAAAAAAAAAAAGAGAGATTGTGTGGAATTTCTTTCCTTAATTGTTGCTTTTTTCTGACCTTACCTTATGTTTGAGATACTACAGGTACTACCAACAAAAATATCTCTAATTATAAAAGCTTTCTCTCTGACTGTTTTGATCTGTACCCTCTTCCCCACTGCACCTAATGCATATTCCCTTTCCCCACCATTTTCAGACAGGACCATATTTTCAGCTAGTATCTTTCTCTGGTATCTTCACCATTGATACATTTACATTATTTTAAATTATTGCTGGATGACACCTTGAAAAGTCATCTGGTTAATCCCCTCTGCTGTAAGCCAAGAAAAAAAAAAAAGACTACAACCCACGTAATAAAAATTGGCTATCTAACTTACGCTTCAGGTATGGGAACTCCACAGTACTACAGGTGACTCATAATTGCTGTTTTTCATGGACCAGCTGCTAGAAAGTGGCATTTCATATTGTCCAATATGAATCCTATATCCTGCATTTTAAAGACCTCTCTCCCAATTCATTTTTTATTTCCAGAATCTTACATGTTTCTTTTTTGGAGAATATTGTTCCATCTTTTCCTGGTCAGGTCTTGACTAAAACTGTATCTTTCCAGATCTTCACCCATTTTTGTTTCCTTGATTCATTTTCCTGGGCTGACCTCCTTTCTTTATCAAGTGAGGTACTCAATGCTCAAGTCAATTCTCTACTTGTGACTGTCGAAGTTAATGAGGGTGGAGGAATCTACTAATTTATCTTATAGTCCATAGTGTTTATAGTGTGTATAGACTATAGGGTGGTTGTATTTTTCAAATCAGGAATGATGTTATTGACTCATTTTAACTTATGGTGTACTATAATACTCCTATCTTTTTCTAAATGTGCATAAAAAGCAAATACAGTTAAATTTTAGTTAATTGAGCTGCATACTTTTTTTTTTTTTTTTTTTGGCCTCTTATCTACCTTACTGCATCACTTTGCAATTCTAGCACTGTTCTCCTACATTCCCTTCAGGTTGGCATTAGTCTGCAAATGGAATAAATTGTCTGCTCTTTAAAAAAACAACAACAACATATTGAAAAGTAATTGGTCCAAGGCATCAGTGTGAAACGAACACATAGTACTAGCTACCTTCTTGGCAATAAGCAATAACTATTCTAATTACTCTTTAATGTATTACATATTCACTCTCTGGTAGTTTAATCTAGACTGTGATGTCTTGCTTAGAAGAATGTTAGTTGAGACTATTTTGGAAGAATTACTAAAATCAGGCAGAGGATATCTTTTTCTATTTCTTTCTTTTTTGCTTTCTTTCATCCATCTGTGCTGTTATTTATTACATAAAATCTGTTTGAATCTTGCTTGTTTTCGACAAGCTTTTTTTTTTTTTTTTTTTTTTTTTTTTTTTCCTGGTGTTATTTTCACATAGATACTTGCTTGATTTTTTTTTCATTATTTTTTCAGGAAGTAGGAAGCCAGAGAATTGGATTAGTTAGCCTAACTTCCTTTCTTCTTCTCTAAATTTGCCCATAATTTAGTAACAATGAATAAAGTCTAGTTAGCAAAATGAGAGAACATTGATTTATTCTAACCCTGAATTTATTCTCAATCAAAAGAAATCAGTAAATAGGTACAATCTCTTCTATGCCTGTATTTTTTTTAATTTTCTGCTTTTAGAGGGTATTATGACAATTTAAGATCTATTCCTGATTCATATATTTTATTAATTCACTCATAGTTACTCTACTAATAGGACCTAAAGTACGGTCCCTCAACAAAAAGTCCCTCACTTATAAAACATATGCATCAAGCATCCTGCAGACCTGCAGGTTTGCCATCTAGAAAATTCAAAATTGTTTTAGCAGTGGTTTCAAAACAATGTTTTCACTGCAGATGAAAAATATAAAAAAGATAGTATGCATTAAATGACGCATATTGAAAAGATGAAGTCAAACCATTAGGTGAGGCTAAAATAAAAACAGAAAGACATTTAGGCAGAGAAGGCAGCAATTTGAAAAAAGCAAAAAAGCCATCACAGTACTGAGGAATGAAACACTTCATAAGAGAAGTGTTCCATGCATTTAAACAAAAAAAATATTTCAATGCTACAATACTTCAGCTATAAAAAGATAACCTATTTCTGAATGACTAATTCTTGAGAAAATTAGTCATAACTTTAAGATGGCAGCTATTTTACCTTTTTGATAGGAACGAAACTGTAAACAAGGCAGACTATCTTAGCATATCCTTCCAGGACTCATGTGATTATTTTACCTATAAAATCCCCTATTTTACCTATAAAATCCCCTTGTTGTGTTGTTTGTTTGTTTGTGTAGCAGGGGGAGGAGGAGGGTGGATCACTCTACACTGATTTTTCTTTATTTAAAACTTCCAAATCTATCATCAAATGGAAAAAGCATGGAAGAAAAGAGCAAAAAATGAAGCCCTTTTACTTTTTACTTTTTTTTTCCCCTAGATGCAGAAAATGTTAGCCAGATTTTATGTACAAGAATCAGCAGTGAATGAAGTAAGATTTTTACATATGTCTTCAATGAAACAGGAGATTGAAGTCATCCCTTCCTAGAGCTCAGACACCTCAGTGTCTATTATAAAATGAGTCAAGTTTTATATAAAATATAAAAACACAACTGAGATTCTTGGATATTGTGTTTTGTCTATGAAGAAATCATGTAGCTGATGTGGTACTTCCCAGATTCCAGGAAGAGGTCTATAGTTATATTTTGATTTGTCTTCATTCTAGAAAATCTACCCCAGGGAGTCTGTAGGTGGAGCACATAAAAGGGCTCAGTTATTCAAGAGAAATTTCATCTGGCATTAAACCTTGGAGTATGTGGCTTTAATTACTTAAATGCATTAATATTTTTATGGCTGTTTGATTTTAAATGATTGTTCTTTTATAGGTCCCTTTAAGCATTATTTTCTGACTCAGCTTCTCATTAACAACATCTTTAAAAAGGATTCCAGTATACTAAATCTCATTGAGATGGCACCACATGTTTAAATCTCCATTCTCCTACCCATTTATTTACCTAAAAGCATATATTCTATTTATTACACAGTGTTCTAACAACATTTCCACAGTTACTTTGTGCTCTGAGGCAGTTTTCTTTGTTTAAACAAGTGGTGAAGTTCTAGGAATTGTAGCTATAAGCGAATGAGCATTGCACCACAAATCCGGAATCTGAAAAAAGCAGAGGTTGTGTCTGTCATGATCCCTTCTATGTTCTGATGCTTCTGCATGCTCATAGGAGATAAAGTTTAAGCTAAAGACAAGATGGATGAACTGTGAGAATATCGAAGAGTTGCAGCCAACTATCAGTTCACCTGAATTCCACCATTCTTGTCAATGGTGCAGTTTGTGCTGACTGGCTGTATCATTGCTAAAAGCCTATGTTCTCTCTTTTTAATAAATAATACTGCGTCTGCGGAATCACAAAATTAAAGCATGCTTGGCAACAGTCCGAAGAGTCTCCAGTAAGCCCCAAACTAAGCAGTAGCGTTATCTAAGGAAAAATCATTCTTAACAAGAATTTAGTAAAGTCAGTTTTCTGCTGTATTTCTTTTGTGCTTTTTTCCTTTCTGATTGACATGAGATAACTACTTTTGCATACTAGAACCAAGTTTTACTTTATTTTTACCAGAATGAAATAGCTTTATGGAATGGCTAGACTCTGATTCCTTTCATGCTGTAATACAAAAAAGTTATTAAATTGCTGTCAAGGCAGTTCCTTTATATAGGCACATACCTATGAAAAACAAAGCTTGAAATTTTCACTTACATGCAAATTTAAGCAGACAAATGCCAGATTTATGTAGGGTTCAAATCAGTATGATCTTGATACATAAAACATGAACATTGTTCATGAGATTTAGAAAAAAACTGTGCTCAAAATACATAGAGGAAGTAAGTATCATACTTTTTCAGTCATTACAGAATGCTTCAGTAATTTGTGATAGTACTACACATACTAGGATGAATTCAAATTTTACATTAACTTATTTCAGAAGTGAACCTTTCTTGTAGAACAATGGAAGAAAGGATAGGTCATATCCCAATGCAAATGCCATAAGAAACCTGTCAGTCACCAGAAATGTTTGTTCACGGCTTAAGAAAAATATGAATTTTTTGAGATGGTCTCAAATTCATCTGTAGTGCCTGTAAACACAGGTACGTAGTTTGGTATATAGCTAGCTAAGCACAGCCTCTTTAACAGATGTCTAAAGATGTAAGGGCTGAAAAATACTATGAAACTCCCTATTTTTATTTTTATTTTTATTTTTATTTTTATTTTTATTTTTATTTTTATTTTTATTTTTATTTTTATTTTTATTTTTATTTTTATTTTTATTTGTATTTGTGTTTGTGTTTGTGTTTGTATTTGTATTTGTATTTGTATTTGTATTTGTATTTGTATCTTATTTTTTACTTTATATATATATGTATATATATATATATATAGCCTTTTAAATTATTGGACCCTAAGGTACAATCAGTCCTGATGTTTTTATTAGGTAAAACAAATCTGGACTCAAGATTATTGACTCTAGCTTAGCAGTCACATGAATCTCAATGTATTAGGGAGAGAAGCCATGCTAATTCCATACAGATGTGCTGTTGCATTCCTGTAAATTTTCAGACTGAAAAGGAAATGCTAGTTACACCCCTTTCCCCTACAGCCTACGGTAGAACATTTCACAGATTGCATATGTGTTTTGCATTCAAAGAAAAACAGTCATAGATCTCTTTGACCAGATTCTCCTGTTTTTAACTTGTCACTGACATTTTAAAAACCAAAGCCTGTGTTTGCCAATTCACGTATCATATCTATGACATATATATTTTTAAACAATCTAGGAAACCTAGCCCCTGGGCCTCAGTTTTTTGTTTTTGTTTTTGTTTTTTTTCAACATACACACAGAATATGAACAGCTTTATTCCCTTAGATGTTTTCCTTTGCTTGGAAAGAAAGCTTATATATATACAAATATACATACATAAATATATATATATATTTCAGAAGGACTTGGTATCAAGATCACAGATACAACTAAGAAGACTGAGAAAAGAAAACGTTAATAATACTTACCTTAGTCTAGAAAGTGCTTTGCACAGAGTAAGAGCAAAGACTTGTAAGACTACCACGTAAGAGCTTTTCAGACCAGTTGCGAAAAGCAAACCACACTCTCCACTGATTTCCATTGGCACAGACCTTAAAGAGACTTTCAGTGGTGGAAAATATATGTAAATGTGGCAGTAGAAAACATCTAATATCCATCTTCCCAGCCTGAGAAAATTGATAGACCTGGCCAGACAGGAGAATGACTAAAATAATAGAAGAATGGCAGAATATGCTGGGTTGGGTGAACATGGTATAAACTTTTCAAACTGAAAAGTCATATTTGCACATCACATTCCAGTTTTGAAAGAAGGCAGATTTCAACACAGTTTCTTTGTTCAAAACATTCATCCTCCATGCTGAGTCCTGGATCTGGCTAGTGATGCCTAGGCTTCAACAACGGGGAATAAGATTCCTTTTCATAAAGACAGTGTAGTCAAACCTCTCTTAAGTCACTCCTCAGGGGACTCACAAAAGTCTCTTGCCAAACAGAAGTGGTCTTTAACTAAAGGTCAAATAAAATTTGTACTAGAAACCATGAGGATACTTATCATAGATCACTTAGAGACTGGCTGTGGACAGAACAGCCACTTATTCACAGTGGATTCTCTTTGCCCTTATAATCTACATTTCATTGTTATAAAGTACCTTTAGACTATTTCGCAGTTTATTTTTTCTTTACTTAATCATTGAAGTTCTGGAAGTGTTTTCTAAACTATTTTATTTTTTATTTTTATTTTTTGGTCTCAGAGAGCAAGACATTTATCCAGATAATGCCAAAGGCAGAAGGAACACAACCTCTATCTAATATTCTCATAGAATGACAACTTAAAAAACATCTTTTTTTTTTAGTCCCTGACCTTGGTTGATAACTGTTTATTAAATTACTGGAGTGTCACTCAAGATCGCCTTAATTGTAAAACAAATTTGCCACTATTTACAACTGTTAGTCCTTTTGATATTTTTAGAGTGACATCTGGGTTCTTTATTAACGGATCAGGACTGTGTTCTACAAGCATGGTGTAAACATACTTGTAATGAATTGAAGAGTTTCCTGATCCTAAAATACTGCAATCTGTATAAAAGCATCAGACGTTGTCTAGGAAGCACAGAAGAAATATTGGTAAATTTGATAGGTGGATTTATTATGCACATGGCATAGCTATTGGTTAAATATTATTGAGAGATATGAGTGAGGAAAAAAGGTTTGCAGATAACTTCAGGATTTATTTATTTATTTATTTATTTATTTTCAAAGGAGAAAAAGATTAGGAGAGAAGCAGCAATATATCAAGTTTTCCAGCATGCATGTCAATGAAGGTTTGTGTCACAGGCCAGGCAACAGTCAGCCTCTTGATCCCAAATGAGAGATAATAAAAGCGAGTGACAGCAAGGGTCTTTAAAAGGAAGGTTACATAAACTATATTTGATATAATAGAGAATGCCAAATCAGTGAAGCAATGCAAAAAATTTATCTTTGTGTTAGCAATCTGGATGTACATTGCATTTCAAAGCACTAGACAAAGAGTTATGTCGTCACTGACATGTGAGATGGCAACTAGCACAGGAGTATTAGTCCTACAGATGCAACATCATATGCAGTGCAAATGACACAAATTGCCAATGATGATGAGAGTACATGCCTGAATGACAGACAGGATGGCAATCCCACTCAAAATGGCTATAGAAAAGAGATGGGAGAAACATGCAGCTAAGATTTCTTTTATCCTTGCGCTGACAGCATGTATTCCAAGACAGCAAATCAGAAAAACAGGCATAGATTTAATTTAGAGGCAGAGACTTACATGAAATGAGGGGAGTAGAATCAAAAAGGAGATTATATATTCAGTTCTTTGGAAAAGAGACAATCTATAGACAAAAGACAGAGTGTGGAAAAATAAGTAACACAGAAATGGAGCTTAAGTATTTAAAATAATGTTGGAGGGCTAGAAAGTGCATTTTATTTCATGTCATCTCGGTATCTTAATCTTGGAAGTCTGAAGATTCATGTTTATTGATCATACTCTTTTTTCTTTTTTTTTTTTTTTAAACAAACTGAAGTTTTTGAACTATCTTAAGATTGAGAAGATGACTGTATTTGCTATTTCAACATATTCTCAACTGGATCAATATTCAGCCAAACTGCCCCAAACTCCCTCACCAGTACTCACAGAAGGGAGGGAGGCCAATAACACTGGAGGAAGCTGGCAACAACACGAACCAGCAGGTGTACCAAAGCCTGAGGTACCCTTGCAGAACCACTTCACTCATCTGCAGACTGAGAAGGAAAGACGCATTGCAGGGGAGTGGAGCTGAGTAAGGCAGCCTGGTCTGCTCCCTGTGTAACAGCCAGTCCCACTAAGAGAAGGTGATGGGTGATAGTAGTAGGACACTCTCTTCTGAGAAGTACAGAGGCACCCATCTGCTGACCTGATCAGCTCTTGAGGGAAGTCTGCTGCTTACCAGGGGCTCATGTCAGGGATGTTAGCAAGAGACTGCCAAGCCTTGTACAGCCTAAGGACTATTATCTGCTGCTGCTGTTTCACATTGGGCACCAACAATGCAGCCAAGAGCAGTCTGAGGAATACAAAGAGGGATTACAGAGCCCTGGGAGCAGCAGTTAGGGACTCAGGAGCGCAGGTAATCTCTTTATCAGTCCTCCCAGTCAAAGGCAAGGGGACTGATTGACAATTGATTCTGGCAGAAGTCTGGTGCCACAGACAGGTGTTTGGTTACTTAGACCATGGGACTCGCTTTGAGAAACCTGGTCTGTTGGGGGTTGATGGGGCCCACCTGTCAGAGAAGGGGAAGAACCTCTTTGGTCATAGGCTTGCCCAGCTGGTGAAGAGGGCTTGAAACTAGAGTTACCAAGGAGGGGAACCTCAATCCATCCCACTCCTCACAGCTTGATGCCAGTGTCAGTGATAGATGTCCAGAGCCCGGAGAAGGGTCACAGGTCAGCAGAGAGCACCTGAAGAGCAGCACAAATGATTTCTAGCCATTGCAACTACTAAGCAAGCCAGTCTCATGGAGGCCCAACTCAATTGTCTCTATGCTAATGCACAGAGCATAGGGAATGAACAAGAGGAGTTAGAGATGTATGCATGTCTGCAGGGCTAATGACCTCATTGGAATTACAGAGATGTGGTGGGAAGGCTCCCATGTCTGGAGTGTTGGAATGGAGGCTCTTTAGGAAGGATGGGGAGGGGAGATGAGGAGGGAGTGTTGCTCTCTGTCAGTGAGCAGCTGGAGTGCATGGAGCTCTGCCTGGGGATGGGTGAGGAGCTGACTGAGAGCTGATGGGTCAGGATTACAGAGATGCCAGGGACAGGGGACATTATAGTGGGGGTCTGCTACAGGCCACCTGATCAGGAAGACCAAGCAGATAAGGACCTCTATAGACAGGTAGAAGCAGCCTCACATTTGTAAGCCCTGGTCCTCATGGGGGACTTCAACCACCTTGGCATCTGTTGGAGGGACAGCACAGCAAGGCATAGGCAATCCAGGAGGTTCCTGGGATGCATGGATGACAACTTCCTTCTCCAAGTGATAGGGGAACCAATGAGGAGAGGTGCTATGGTGGACCTCACTCCTACCAACAAGGAGGGGCTGGTGGGGAATGTGAAGCTCAAGGGCTGCAGTGATCATGAAATTGTGCAGTTTAGGATCCTGAGGGCTGTGAGAAGGGAGCACAGCAAGCTCACTAACCTGGACTTTGGGAGAGCAGACTTTGGCCTCTTCAGAAATCTGCATTGTAGACAACCATGAGACAAAGCCCTGGAGGGAAGAAGGGCTCATGAAAGCTGGTTAATATTCAAGGATCACCTCCTCCAAACTCAGGAGAGATGCATCCCAACAAAGAGGAAGTCAGGCAAAAACACCAGGAGGCCTGTGTGGATAAACAAGGCCGAACATAAACAGAAAAAGGAATCCTACAGAGAGTGGAAGCAAGGACATGTAGCCTGGGAGAAATACAGAGAAATTGTCTGAGTAGCCAGGGATCAGGTTAGGAAAGCCTTGTTAGAATTAAATTTGGCCAGGGACATCAAGGGCAACAAGAAAGGCTTCTATAGGTACATTGGTGATAAAAGGAAGACTAGGGAAATTGTGGGCCTTCTCTGGAAGGAAATGGGAGACCTGGTTGCCCAGGATACGGAGAAGGCTGAAGGTACTCAATGAATGTTTTGCATCAGTCTTCAACAAGAGCTCCAGCCACATAGCCCAAGCCCCAGAAGGCAAAGGGAGGGACTGGAAGAATGAAGAAGTGCCCAGTGTGGGAGGGGATCAGGTTTGAGACCAGCTAAGGAACCTGAATGTGCACAAGTAAATGGAACCTGATAAGATACATCTGTGGGTCCTGTGTGACCTGCAGTACTGTCCAATACTTAAAGTGGGCCTAGAGGAAGGCTGGAGAAGGACTCTTTATCAAGGAGTGTAGTGATAGCAACAAGGAGTAATGGTTTTAAACTAAAAGAGGGTAGATTTAGATTAGATATTAAGGAGATTTTCTTCACTCTGAGGGTGGTGAGGCATTGGAACAGGTTGCCCAGAGAAGCTATGGATGCCCCATCCCCAGAAGTATTCAAGGCCAGCCTGGATGGGGCTTTAGTGGGAGGTGTCCCTGCCCATGGCAAGGGGGTTGAAATTAGATGGTTTTTAAGGTCCCTTCAACCCAAACCATTCTATGATTTTATCAAGTCCATATTCTCTTGTCACATTTTAACAACTGCATTAGGGAAGAGCTTGCAGTGGTTATTAGGAAGTTAATTTAGTCTATGCATGAATTTCAAGAATGTAAGTTACTTTGAGGATAGAATGCAATACAAATTTATATCGTAAGTTTAGCTATGTAGCTTCAAAGTCAGATGCCCAGTTTAAACTTTATGCTCTGTTTGGTAATAAAGGACCAATTCCTGGCTCTGATCTTAGAGACTTCTCATAGAAAAGTATGCCCCCTGCTCTCTGTCCCCTGCACTCTTTGTCTCTCTTAGCATACAGTCTAACTTAATACTAACTTACTAACTTACAGTCTAACATACATAAACTTTCCTGTTGCTTGAGCAAGAGCGGATGAATCCTCTCCTTATGTCATGGATAATATCAGTCATCTAGCAAAGTATCTCAGTAGAGAAATTGGAAGATAACGAGTAAAGCAAGAATGCAGCTCTTTTTTCTTTTTTTCTGTTAATTTGCTTTCAAGATAATAGTGATGAAAATAAGTTTTATATCTTTAGCATTGCATCAGTAAATACGTATAACAACTGTGGCATAAACAGTTGTTTTCGTATTTATGCAGTTATCAAGAAAGATGTAAAATGTCACTCCACACATTTCCATTAATTTGGGAAAAAAAAAAAAAAAAAGCAGCAAACTAATTCAAGGTTTACTCTTCAAACATTTAATTAAATGAGTACAAAGGGATAAATTAATTTCCTTTCTTCTTGTAATCGCAATGCAGCATGTTTCTCTGGAAAACTTCATTAATTTTATTTCCAGATTTTCCTGGAATTTTAAAAATATGATACCAGCACCTAATGAATTCTTCTAAATATGTTCTATTTAAAGTCAGTAATTTAAAACTTAATGGAGCTTTTGGTTTGCTTCACCAAGAAATAGCTAAATGTTAATATAAAAAACAAAGACCAAAAGCACAACCATACAAATAAACAAACAAACAAGAAAAACAACCCAAAAACTAACAGCCCACATTAATGAACACTGTTAGCTTGAACCAAACTTACATGAATCTCCAGAAACAAATGTTACAATGATCTACCACCATACAAGGCACTACGGAATGATACTGGTGATACAGGCTGCATGAGACTTTTCAGTTTTTCATGCAGAATACCATCTCTTACTTTCAATGATTTGTTTTATAAAAGAAGAGTAAAACAGTCAGAATTTGGTCTTCCCAGTATTATAAAGTGGATGTATTTCCCATCAAAAGTTAAATCCATTAAATCACAGTTCACATAAAGAATAATTTTCTTTCTACATATTCTCATCAAAATTAAAATGTCAAAAAATCTTAGCTATCCCAGAACCCCACTTAACTAAACTAGCACAAATCCAGATAACTCAACTTACTCTCATTGCTTTCTTTTACATTTGCCAGTGGAATCCATATGAGGAAAATACAGAGAAGGGTGGAGCGTGGGGAACAAAAGTGTTAAACATGCTGAGAGAAGTCAGTAGACATTTAATTCATATTCACTGGAAAAGTATTGAGCTATGGATAAACTGTTTAACTGAGAAAACAAAAACTTCTTCAATACTAGAATTACTCCTGATTTAACCTTGGAGAAACTGGCAAGTGTGATTGCACAGGCCTACCTCTTGTTAAAGTTAATGGAATTATTAAATCTGCGGTAAGTTAAGGAAAAGTAGTTTAAAGCCTTTTTAATTAGCTGATGTAATGTAACTCAAATCAAAATTCCTCACCCCTTTGCCCTAATATTATCATTCCTTATGATTTTGGCAGCATGGCAATATAAACAAGGTAAAAAATTAAAATCCTTTCCAAACCATTGCAAATTTAATAACTAGCTATTATAAAACAATTCAATCATCTTGCTTATCTAGCAATATAAGAATAGACATGTATCCAATCATTTCCTCAGATTTCCCCTAGTGTAACATCATATTTTTTTCTGATAATATTCAATTATTATTTCTGATTAGAACTATATATTTAGTGTCTTGAATTCACAATTTCATCCTTTATATTGAGTTTGAACTCAGACTACTAAAATTACTTTTAAGAAAACACTGGTACCTGAAAACAGTGTGATGTCTAGGACACTTCATCCACACAAAAAGAGCTGAAGGTCAGTAAGAGAAGTCCTGATGGAATCATGATTCACTATTTGCAAAAGCCTGGACAGCTCTTTTGGGCAACTTTTTCATCCCAATCAAAATAATACAGAAAACTTTTGATAAAATTCTCAACAAATTACCATCACATAAACTGAAATATCTTTAAGGCAGATTGAGCCAAGCTAACTCAAACTCTTCTAGGCCTATGAGTAAGAAGCTGAATATTTATATCAGGGTGGATAATATTTTTGTGTTCATTCAGAATGTATCAATGAAAATCATTCTACAGAACTGAGGATGCCCACAGTTGTCTGCTTCCTTCAAGACCTGAGAGCTCTACAAAATGAGAGAAGTAAATGATTCCCTCTTCATGCCATATCCTTTCAAAAGGTAGAGTCCCCACTATTAGCTTCCCGTCAAGGCTTATATTCAAATTTACCATCTTTTCCTCATCTCTTTTGCAGTAGCAGGCCACAAGAATGGCTGAGACCAGAGATCGTCTTTGGTCAGTTTATTAGCATGCCAAGGCTCTGATCCCTGACGTGGATTTTAGCTCATACCCAGATGACTGCGCTACCACCACATGTGTGAACTGCAGGTTCAGCCTTGCTGTCTCTGCTACCGTGCTCATTTTCTGTCCAAAACAGCATAACCTGCTTTGGTCTTTTGCATTCAGAGACAACACGTACTATACTCACTGTAAGAATTAAAATAGCAGGCTGTAAAAGCTTTCCAGATCAGAGTTTATCTGCATTCAGTTTATTACCACAATGGGGCTTTGATCCCTAATTTGGATACAAGGAAAAACTTTTCCCCATGAAGACAGACAAATGATGGAGCATGCTGTCCAGAGGGTTGTGCAGGCTACATCCCTCTGAGATCAAAGCCTGAATGGGGGCAGCCTTGAGCAAGAGGGACTGTCCACAGAGCTGACCTTGCTGTGACTAGGACTTTGGACCAGAGACCTCCTAAGCTCCTGTCCAACCTGAGCTCTATAAACTCTATAATACTCTGCGAGCATTACATAAAGAAATGACAGAAACGTTCTTATTAACGTTTTATTGTTTTTATTGTTTTATTGTTGCTTTAGTAAAAACTTTAAAATAGTAGTCTGTTTTTACTTTTTTTTTTCTTTGTCTTTAAGTATAAAGTCAATGATTTTGACAGCACTTTTTTGACAGCATAGCTTTATATTTTAATGATTTCTATACAGTTCAGGGACGACAGACCGTCCCTATATAAGTGTATCCAGAGTAACCTGTTCATCCTCTTGGCAGAAGTTCATGGGCTAATATAGCTCTGCATTTGTTATTCACAAATGTAGGGTTAATATCAAGATTTTACCTTTTATTACTTCTGTAGTAGAGGAAGACAGGCCAATCACTTTTTCTATTTGCCTGTCAATCACTTAGTAACAATGACCTGGAATACTGCACAGGAAGAAAACTTCATTTAGTGGGGAAGACAAGGTTCTTTTAGCTTGGCAAGACTTTCCTAGGAAACATATGGGTGCTGCTGTTCAAATGTTAGATATCATGTTCTTAAACTAAAAATAATAAAATAAATGTTAGTCATGTTCTAACCATAACAGACAAATAACGTCACCAGACTTCTTTTGAGGAATTACAAATCTATTCACGTTCTATGTATTTTTTTAAATATGGTTCATCCTTCACTCTCCACCTATTCTCCATACACTTTATCTGTACTGAACTATTTTGGTAGTTACATTCTTTCAACACAATAAGATTTAATATATATTCAAAGTATGTTGTGAATGGAATCTCAGACATTACAAATACTCTTAAATCTCTGCAATTTGGGGGGTGTTTTTATAATAACATTTTTTTTTATCTTATTCTTTCTGAATTAAACACATTAAAATATTGCAGCTATACCAGAGAAAAATAACTATGGTGAAGTAAATACATTGACTACCCAATATCCAGAAGATAAAGTAACTAGTCCATAGGACAGAAACATCAACTCATGGATGGTTTGAACAAGCACAATATAACCTGTATTATCACCTCACAAAAGGAAAGTTGTCCTCTATCATGGGATATTTTTCCTCCCCAAAGCTGTAACATTCTTTGAATTATATCAGTTATAATCAAACTTCTACTGCCATTGAACACACTATGCTCTTATCTTTTTTAAAGTGAAATTAGGCAGTGCTACACTAACAAGATTCCTTCCTCTCTGTCTCAGTTTTCCATTTGCTAAGCTGCTTAAATTTTAAAATATCTTCGGAACTTGAGCTTGGCCGTTCAAGCAGTGCTATAATTTCACCACAGTTTTGCCTGTAGGCTCACAGAGAAACTTTGTGTTGATGTAATTGCCTCCCACGGTCTTTGAGATTTCTGCTCTCCTAAATGAAATTCTCATCCTGCTCTATGGTCTAGATTCTTTGTACCGAGATGATAGATGGCATCTGATCACATGGAATTTGGATTGTTTTCTGATCATGAAAATATCCATACCTGTCTTTAGTAGGTACCTGTCTTTGTGGGGGTTCATTAGAAAAATATAAACATCCAAGTAATACTAGGTAAAAAAACTCCCAGTAACACTGAATTTTGAGATCCTTCAGCTGGCCAACTTTAATCCACATAGTATGTTTTATGGATGATATATTTTAAGTGATATTAAAACTTATAATCAGTATTACACTGTATTGCAACAGATGCCTTACAGACACTGGAACTTTTTACACATACAGTTACTTTTATCCATCAGTTCTGCAAACTATAGTGCTAGTGGAAAGTAAGTTTTCCACCTAAGTACATTCATTAGAATTACCACTATCTCTGATTCATTATCTGATTCATTATCTGAAATCTGTATTATCTATTAAATTACATACTTTCAGTTAGGTTAATCCTCTAGTTCTCTGGATCATATGCTTGATGACCTTTTAGCAGTACTGACATGTTTCCCTCCACCTCTCATCCCCCTAGTTGGACTTTCACCACTATATCAGTGCACCAGAAACTACCAAATTTAACCATTTGGCAACTTTTAGGCACATCTTTTCTGAAACATCTGATTTGAAAAACAATTTTAGTAGATGATGATTCATATTCCTCAGTTATTGTTGGAATGAATAATACCTGCATATCCTCTCTATTTTTCCTCCTTAAAGGACACTCTTTCTATAATATTGCCAGGATTTTTCTATTTACTAATGAAGTCTACTTTTCCTCCTATTACCTCTAGCTTTTGCCATAAATATTTTCATTAATACAAGCAACTTCTCTCATACATTGTCAATTACCTAAATATCTAATTTATATTCCATACTGCTCATTTTCACTGTGTTTCTTTTTATCAGTGTAATCTGTATCTTATCACACTAAGAGACAAAAACAGCAGCCAGATGTTGAAAGCAACACTTTGCCAAGCAAGAGTGGTCTTTTGAAGGATGCTTGGTTCAGGAGATAAGAGAGATATTCCTGGGTAATGACAGAATTTTACAGAAAGCCAGAATAAAATTTAGCAAGCAGCAAAAGCAAGGCAAAACAATCAATCAGCTGAAACAAAACAAACCCCCCCCCCACCACCACCAAAGCAAAACAAAGAACAACCGACTAACCAAACAAACAAACAAAAAAACTGACCGCTCACATTTCTTTCTACTAGCTGGGCACTCTCTTTAATGACTTCAGAGAAAGGTGTTTTCCTCAGCCTCTCTCAGCCCATAGACAGCAGAGTCCCAATATTTCCAGGACCTACTTAATTTTCTCCCAAGTGATTAGAGGTTTCTCATTAGTTTCCTTCATGTGATTTCTTTCATGGATGCCATTCCATACTGTAGGTGAGTGACTAAACAGGGAGTTGCTCTGTAATTTGCTAGGTCTCCTTTTTCTTTTTTTTTTTTTTCTTTTTTTTCTTTTTCCTAAGATTATAGAAAATAGTTATCAGAGACAATCAGAAACATTAAAAAATACACAATCATATTGCTGTTAGATCAACTAAAATCTACAGAACAAAATATGGTAGGTGACACTTAAAAAAAAAAAAAAAAAAGTCTTTGCCGGTAATTTTCTTATGCCTTATTTATATTAGAATACATATAATCTTCTAAAACTGTTAAAATGCTCTTTTCTAGAAATCCAGTATCATTTAAGAGACAATTTTAAACAGCAGTGCAATGGTCCTCCTCCAGCACTTAATGTATTTTCTTGGAGATATCCTGAAAGGCACTATTCAGCCTGCTTTCAGCCTCTGACAGGACTGAACTGACTATTCTTGAAGCTGTTATTGATGATCTTGGCTGAAAATGGGGGTGGGAGTGGGGGTAAGTGTTTCACGAGAGTCTACTTTTCAGAGTGGGATGCCTGCCATTGAGTGCCCTTACCTAAGCCTAATCTCCTGGAAGGGTTTATTTATTACCCAGTTGTGTGTTTAACAGGTGTGTTCATACCAGGTGCAAATTGCTTGCATTTATTTTGCACGTATTTTAAGTAAATTTGTATTATTTTGCTTTGTACGTTTTTTTGTATGTCAGCCTTCTTTCTCCTGCAGCTTTCAAAACCTCCTCACAATAATTTAATTTTCCAGGATTACTGCCACCAGTCTACATTCTTCTTTCATAGTATCTTTTAACAACCTTGGATAAAACCCATCTGGACTTCAGAATTTATTGGTTTTGAGTCATTGTAACTCATTTATCACTTCTGTCTTACTGACCTTGAAATCATCCAAGATAGTGAGTGCACAGCCAGTTCAGATGAGATTTCATTAGTGCATTCTGTCTCCAGTAACTGAATTCAGGAACTATGAATAACCGTCTTGAATACATAAACTTAAGCAGAGAAAAATGCATACACAGAGGAGAATCCCAAATCTTCAGTTTTACTGAAGACAGCTAAGTGTGTGGGTGTGGGGTCTTTCTGGGCAGTAATTTCCAGTAGCAGTAAGTTACTTGTAACATTGAACTAAACGCACATAAGTTTTTTTCTCTCTTATGTCTACATAGGTGTAAAAAATGCTGATAGCTTGACTCACCATCTATTTTAGAGGGAGAGAGAGCTCCATATTACCTTGACATTTCAGTGTTCCATAATCCTAAAATATGTTTTTCTTAAGGCACAGTCAACTACAAATTTCGAGGAATACAAAGAATTAAAATACAAGGGACTGAACTTTTGCAAGCAGCTGAGAGAGTGAGGGCAACGGGAGCACTGCTGCATTACCTGGGGTGGTGATGAACACCTTCAAATCCTGAACCAGAACTGTGCTTCACTGCTGAGTTGGGACCACGGGTGGGAGCAATTACATATAGCCCTATAGCTAGGTTATAGTTTTGCACATTTATCAGTTTCAAAACATAAACACTGTTTCTACAGGAGGGGACTTTATACTCAGTGGAGGCTACAAAAGTATTTGTTCTATGTAGAACCACATGGTTGGTACTACATAGAACAATAGATGCTGTTAATTTGTGGTATCACAACAATTTTAACTGTGTTTGTAAAGGGTCAAGATGACAGCTCTGGAGACCTTGGTCTTTTGTTAAGTCCTAGCAATGCTAAAACTCAGTCCAAGATCCTGCACGCCAGTTGGCTCACACAACCCAGCCTTGCTCCAGAGGGCCCACTTCTGGTCATAAGAGTGACTCAGTGCCATTCAAAAAGTAGTGGAGTAGCAATTTTAATGAATAGTAAAATAAAAAGAAATAAAAAAGTGATTAGGTCATCTATTCCATTTTTATGCCAATGTACAATTGCTCCTTATTAAGTATTTTCTACTACTTTGTGATGTCTATTTTTCATTACTTGAGTTTTTGGTATTTCTGCTGAGACTTGCAGACATCTGTGTGCATTCATGCCAAATCTGGTGGTAGTTTTCTGTGTTCTGTGACTAGGGGAGTAGAACAGATGACACTGGAGAAGAAGCATGGTCTAACAGCCCCAGTGGGACATGGTGTATTAGACTCTATACGTTATGAATGCAGGAATGCAGTAGCTACATGTTGTGTACATGTGTGATTTATTTATTTTTCTTGCAAGTTCTGCTAGCCATAATCAAAACTCAAACTATCCACACCATAGTCAAATTTAAATCCTGCTAAGAAAGGATCTTGTATACCAACTTCAGCATAGCATGTCATAGACCATTTAGCATTTCTACACAAAGAATCAGCTGGCAGAAAGTTATTGCAAGCAGATATTTTCAATCTTTCTTTAAAAGAACATTACTACGGTATTCTTAAGAGTTACTGAAAGCTTGCTCATCCAGTAAGAAGCATCAGTACCTGGAAACACCCAGCCCCCCCCAAACACATTTTGCTTATGCCAGCCACTGAGAGGAGAATTCTCTCCAACACACTTCATAATATCTACTTGCAAGACAGGCAGGGATGGAAAGTGATACAATTACCTTTTTTTTTTTTTTTTAACTGTGACTGAAAAACATACGCTAGTAGTACTACTCTGATTTCTTTTCATTTTTCATAATGAAGTAAGGTGAGAGATCACAATGTTGATGTTTAGAAGGATACAGTCTAATACAAAAATATAAAGTAAGGTACCATTCTGCTGCAGTGAACTAGAGAGAAGTGTTTGTTGTTTTTTTTTGTTTGTTTGTTTGTTTGTTTTGTTTTGTTGTTGTTGAGCAGAAAAAAAGCCATTGAAAATATAAATATTTACAGTCTTTCCAGAGGAAAACAAACACAAAAATCTGGGGAAAAGGCAATTTCAAAACCATTTATGGAAAAAAAAATAGAAGACAGCACCTTCCTAATACAATCATAAAATCTATCAGATTAATTTAAGTCATTCATTTATCTATCACATTCTTATGATGTATCCTCAAACATGATCAGCAGCTTAACCTCATGGCTGGGCAAACTGACACTTCTTTTACTGTAATGAACTATTCACAGTAATGCATTTACCATTGTGCCTTTTGAAATGCTAGTGAAAGGTTATCGCTATTTTACATTCAACCTTTTAAAAGTACAATATTAAAGATATAAAATTATAAAGTTAAATACCTTGACTTTGTCTCTGGTATCCTTCCTAATAGTACTATATCACAACTGGGATAACTTGTTCCCTTTTGCTTCAGCTAGGCTATTTACTAGTCACCAAATGGATGCAAAGGAAATGAAGACTAGAAACACAGATAATCTAGATTATCTAGAACCCAGAGAAAGGAAATTGAGAAATAAAGAATGAAAGAAAACTAACAACAACAAAAAATCAAAGACATGAGTAATAATGCAGAGTAATTAAGGGAAAGATGCAGAAAAATGACAGTGAAAACTCAACATAGTATATATATTTGAATTGAAGAAAAAATATTTGGCAATAAATTTATAGTCTTTTTTTTTTTTCAAGCAGTAGTTATGGAAAAAATACTGTCCTGTATATAATTATTTTTAACCTTATTTGTATTTATGATATATTTCTCCACTTTCTGTAACATTTCTTCACTCTTTCCTTATTCTCCATGCACTTTAATTACGTATTACTTTATCTGTTGGAAGTTTGCTACTTCTATGTTCTCTCTTTGAGAGGTAGAGGGAAGTTGGTTAACTGGACATGGAAGAACATGGGAGAGATGGATAAGTTTTGTGGTCTAGTTAAAATATTAATTTAAAATAGTTCTCTCCAGCACAAAAGACAGTGTGAAAAGAATTGGAAATGCTGCATGGGGAGAGCAGAAGACTAAGCAGCTCTTCTCTGAAAGACCTACTGTACCTGCTCTTGAGAAATTAGGTTGTTCATCCTCTCCCATCATCTTATCCTCTCTACTCATAAATTTAAGGTCCAGGATGAAGTAGTGGACAAATTAACTGCTCCCACATAGCTCTGTACCACGGGGTCCATCAGTCAGGAGAAAATGGCTACAGCACGGGTCCCCCATGGGCAGCAGCTCCCCCCAGACCCCCTGCTCCTGCGTGGGCTCCTGTCCACAGGCTGCAGCTCCGGCCCGGGGCCTGCTCCTGCGGGGGCTCTCCATGGGCCGCAGCCTCCTCCAGGCCACATCCACCTGCTCCACCGGGGGCTCCTCCACGGGCTGCAGCGTAGAGATCTGCTCCATGTGGGACCCCCGGGCTGCCGGGAGATAGCCTGCTCCACCAGGGGCCTCTCCACAGGCCACAGGGGAACTGCTGCTGCACGCCTGGAGCACCTCCTGCCCTCCTGCTGCACTGACCTTGGGGGCTGCAGGGCTGGTTCTTACTCTTCTCTCTCCCAGCTGCTGTTGTGCAGCATTTTATTTTATTATTTTATTTTATTTTATTATTTTATTATTTTATTTTATTTTATTTTATTTTATTTTATTTTAATTTTATTTTATTTTATTTTATTTATTTTATTTTATTTTATTTTATTTTATTTTATTTTATTTATTTTATTTTATTTTATTTATTTTATTTTATTTTATTTTATTTTATTTTATTTTATTTTATTTTATTTTATTTTATATTTATTTCCCCCTTCCTTAAACCTGTCCTCAGAGAGGCGCAAACAACATTGCTTACCGACTTGCCTCTGGCCAGTGTTGGGTCCCTTTGGAGCTGGCTGAAACTGGCCCTTACCTAACATGGGGCACTAACACCCCTGCAGCCCTCCCTGCTACCAAAACCTTGCCATGAAAACCCAGTACACATGCAGGAACCTGAACCCACCATCTTATGGTCTGTGCAGCCAAGGCTGCCCCCAACCTTCAACTCCCCAACCAGTCCTTTGTTTGTTAATACAAGGTCCAGCAGCACACCTCTCCTCACTGGCTCTGCTACCTGTATCAAAAACATTATTGTCAGTGCTCTGTAGGAACCTCTTGGACTGTTTGTGCCCAGCTGTGCTGTCTTTCCAGCAGATACCAGGGTAGTTGAAGTCCCTCATAAGAACCAGGGCCTGTGACTGTGAGGCTACTTCCAGCTGTCTGTGGAAGGCCTCCTTGACTTCCCTCCTGATCAGGTGGCCTGTAGTAAACACTCACAACAGTGTCACCCAGGGTAGCCTGCCCTTTAATCCTTACTCTTAAGCTCTTGACTCGATCTTCATCCACCCTTAGTAGAGCTTGATACATTCCAGTTGCTCTCTCACAGTTGCTCCATCACCTTGCCTTCCTGGCCTGTCTTTCCTAAAAAGCACACAGCCATCCACTTACTCGTTTAGAAGATTGTCATATGCAGGAGCCACGGAAACGCATGCAATTAGTGATGTAGATTACATTGTCAATGGCTGAATTAAGATGTATCACATATTTAAAATTTGTAAATTTATTTAACTGTCAGCTACTGACTTCAACATGTGGCCACGAATTTGGTATGAGACTCCTCTTTAATTTGAAGGAGGAGAGCTTAAAAGACTATGACAGATTCTGGGGAGGACAAATTTGTTCTTTTGTTGCAAACAGAAAACTCAGTTTCTGCCTTCTGGCAGGAAACAAAAATGCAGATCGCAAAAGTGTTTTCTAAGCCTGTAAGAAGCAATTTTTTCTTCCCACCTCCAAATAAATTAATTTATTTCTCCAGTGGTAGAGAATAAGATATGCAATATTTATTCCAGGTTCTCTGTAATTTTATTGTAAATCAATATGAAAATGACCTCTATTTTATTTTCTTCGGTTTCAACAAAGAAGAAAACCAAGCAAACAATAGAGGGACATACAAACCCACATTTTTCCCCCACGGGTAAAAATTCTGAAAATCTGACATGATTAAAAGAAATTAATGGATATATTGTGTAATGTAACTGTTGCTCTTGCTGACGGTATTGAAATCAGCATGTCAAATATTCTACAGTCAGCAACAGTGAGTGCTTTTCAACATGCTCACATATGCTAAATGCATGTGAGTGCACTGCTGGACATTGAGCAATACAGTGAACAAAGACAACTGGAACCTCTGGAATGGGTGAAATGCACACAGTGGAGCAGACATTCAACTCAGTTGTGTAACTGATTACAGACCTTTCATATATTGCCTAGCTGGCAACTTTGAAGTCACATTAGATTGGCATAAACAGTAGAACAGAATGAAACAAATCACCAGCAAAAGGCAACCAGAATCTACCAATCATTTGACCTTGCCACCTTCCATAGTTTTCTCATGCCTTCTTTCAAGCCTGGAATATACAAGTGTCAGCTAAGCCTCCATTCCATAATACAAGTATTTCTGTTATGTATCAAAATAGTTGTCTCTATGGAATGGAAAGGAATATGGCTAAGAATGTCCTCTGAATTTAGGGTGGCACATCTGACCACTTCTACATTGTAATTAAATTTTCATTCAAAAACAAAACTAAACTTCTCCCTCGATTTTCGTCTTGCTTGCACTTTGTCTTACCTTTGCAGCCATGTAAACAAATTGCACTGTTTCTGCAGCTGTTTGGCAGAAAAATTCCTGAGCACAGCAGGCTGACCAACAAGAGATACCGTCCTGACAAAGATGGACACAATACTAGCTTGAAACAGTTTTTGACAAGAATAATTAGCACTTGTGCTGATCATTATATGAGAAGTCTGGAGCAGGAAAGTATGTATCCCAGAGTACAAGTCATATCAGTTCCTGAACCAAGAGAATTATGAAAACCAGGCAGGCAGAATGACTCTCTTCTGCTAGACAAATCAGAGTCTGGCTCACCAGGAACATGGACTGAAAGAAGCATCTGGAAATCATGCTTCATTTAATGCCACTAAGCAAAGCTCCTTAAGAACGCATTCCCCATTCCAGCTCATGTTTAGTCCCTACTACTTCTTCACCCCTGGTTACATGCTGATGGGTTTGAACCTACCAGTGAAAAGAACTTGTGTGCATGTGAAAACCACCAATTATGTTGCTACAGGTTGCCAAAGAGATTTTCCACAAGTTTCTATCTCATTTAGTTGTTGAAGTGAATTTAAAGTATTTAAATTTTAATTAAATTGACTTTTAGCTGAAGTGTAAAGTTGGACATTGATGCATGAAAAATACTGAAATTAAAGACTGATTTCAGTGCAAAATATTTGGGAACCAATGGTCCAGAAACTGTTAACTGTCCACCTTAAGTGAAGCTCAAGTACCTTTGCCTAATAAATCTGAAAAATGACTGTGTTTAATTAATACTACCAAAATTTGATTCTATATCTACTGACATATTTAAAAAAATAATAATAATAAATTGCAAACTAAAGTAAATTAGGGACAAGTTATTAATGAACACAATTTTAACTCACAGGTATAAAATAATTGGCTTTAAAATTCCAGTTTTCAAGGACTTTATTCCTTAAAACTTTGCTTTTACACATAGGTAGAAAAAAAACAGTAATTCACTTACCAGTTTCCAACAGAGAAACCTGCATACGCACAGCTCTTTAGCCGGTTAGTCTGAACTTGTAAGGAGGCACTTCCCTTCAACATCTACTATTGCTATGCACCATAACACATTATGGAACATTATAACTTGTGTAGCCTCAGGTGTGTGTCATGCTATCTGTTGGTACTTTTGCCAAAAGCTTTGAAGTAACTACTCTTTATAAAGCAGATACAATCATGCATGTGGATATCACTCATGATAACTAAAGTAGTTTTACGTCTTTAACCATCATTCAAACAAGTGGCTATTGAATGGTGACAAGGTATAAACTCTTGCATCAAGAAAATTCTCTTCTATATGCTCAATACTAGTGTGCTGTATTTTACCAATAACACTGTATTGAAGCACAAGATATGTGTCAGTACATTAGTAAGACTTCTAGAAATTCCAATTCTGAGCTAACAGTAGCAAAGTTGTTAAAAAGCATATTCTCATTTTTTGTCCTTCAGAAAATGTTGCTAATATCTTCAAATTATACCCATATTTTTATTTAATATACCTTCAAATAATTTGGCAGAGGTTAAAGTACCAACTTATTTTAACTAGGTGTGATGGAATGATATTTCTACACTATTTTCATCCCTCTATACTCATGAACAGGAAAGCTGACATCACCAAAGTCCTTGGCCATCACAAGTGGGAGATATAATGTTACATCTATACACAGAACTCTTAATAAAAAAGAAAATAGAGACATTAAATGAGGGAACTACATTCTTCATTTACAAGATAATAGAGGAGAATTTCTAAATCAATGCATTTGCATTCAGATTACTGCCATTTTAAAAGACACTCTCAAATTTTGCAATAATAATGAAATATCTTCAAAGACTTTTTTCATAGATTATAAAATAAAGAATAAAGAAATATTTTTGATAAATATTATGTTTTGAGGGCAAACGTTTTGTATGAAATTACTTTACTTCTTTTGGGATAATGTATACTCTGAAAGGACTAATCACTTAAAACACGTCAATATGTCAAACTCCACAGTTCCATACTATTCAGAACAAAAAATAAATTATTCTGAATATTTAAAATTTTAAAATTAAATCAGTATTTCAAAGATTAAATTAAAACAGGAGAGCTGATGAAGGTCTTTATTTCAGATCCTAAAATCCAATTAATGAAGTGAATAACCATTATGCATAGAAAAAATACAGGTAAATCTTTTGTGACAAATCCATGTTGTTTCTTTCAAATTGTTGTTAATTTTTCTCTGGGCATATCAAGTGGATGTTCAAGATTTTTAAAAGAGAGCTGTTTATAATGCATTTCCACCTCATATCATCATAACACCAGTAAAGTATGGGGAGCTCATATAAGAAACAAGAGTTTATCCCACCTGTCCTTTGTTTAGGGTCTGTCCAGTCCATTGCAGGTGATGAGGAGCCAGCCCTCACCAGGCAATAATCAGCATTACCCTTATTTACTTTACTGGCAGACCTTACTGTAGTCTAACTGCAAGGCACACCCTTTTCCTTACCCATAACTGGAATGAAAAATGTCTCATTGATGTTTTTCTCTTTCCTTTGGACCAGGTGCTGGCATACTGACACAAGCTGACCCATAATCATATGAACAGTCATAACGATTTCAACAGGACTATTCCTGGAGTACACAAACAGCTAGCACGAGGAAGAGTGGCAAAATAGGAACCCTTCTGGGTAGCAACAGCCACCATGCTGTGGCCTGAGCTATGTGTCCCCCTCTTGCCTGTTCCCCATCCAAATGTGCCTTCTGATGTCCTCCTTAAGCCTGGAGTATGGGCAAGCATTCACAGCTCCTGGTTTCTCCCAGGAAAACTGCTGGACCAGAAACCAGGAGCTTGGCTTCAGTTTCCCCATCTCCTACCCGGGCAATTGTGTTACTAAGCCGAAGAAGGTTTTGCATAGCTTGTTGCAGGATTACAGCCACAAGCTAGAAACCTTTCACAATTAACCCCTTATTAACCAACGGAGCAGTGTCTGAGAGCAGTGCGAGCAGCACATTACTTTCCGTTTTCCTTATTCAGACTTCTGCCAACGTACCAAAGTGTGCCAACAGCTACTCAACACAGCTGCTTAGTGACCTCAGAGCTGAAGTCTAGACATAAAACTAAGAAACATCTTTAAAGAAGTTCTTTAAATATCATCCAAACCAACACAGTTTAGATGGCTACAAAACATTTTAAGCCAAAATCTAACATTATGCAACTTTGCCTAAAACAGGTGCTTCAGTAATAGAGATATTCAAAGATTTTTTTTTTCTTTCTGTAAATTGAGTGAAGCCAGCTTTCCATCTAGAAGTGATGCTTAGATTCCTACAAGTATTTCAGCCAGCAAAGAAAAGCAAAGCAATTATGTGAATGAAGTTTTCTGAAAAGCCTTTAATTCTGGCAAATAAAGTCATTGAATTTCCTAAGTGATTTCAGAATGCTGTAAGAATCAGGATCTCCTTAAAAATGAGTTTTTTTGTGAATGTGGTGAACATCACTTTAAGCACAGGGTGACTTGTGAATGTGACATCCTTTTCATGCACAGCTCCCCCCACCCCCATCTTCCTTTTTTTTCACCCCAGTTTGAGACTGGCACAAGCACTACTTCTGAATGAAGCAGACATTCTTTAGGATGTACTGCCAAAAATAATGGAAAGCTTGATACAATGGAATGGTATAAAATGGTACCTGAAATGCTTAGAAAACCATAAAATTTAATGTTGCACAGCTCTCATAGTCTGTGCCAACTACTGCAGCTGCTAAGACGTACTTGAGGAATCTGAGGATTTTTTTTTCCTTTTTCTGTGGAGTCCCACAGACATCTGTCTTAAGGAAACTTTGTTTATAGTATCAACAGTTACAGCCTGCAAAATGGTCCAGAAAAAGGCTTCTGTACATTCACAAAGGACTGAAAGGGATGAAAAAGTGCTCCTAATAAATTTGCTCACATGAATTAATTGTGGAATGAAGCACAGCATCTTAAATGTTCTTCCTGACTCTTCCAAATGTAATTTGTAACCCTGGTGTTTTGCTAGGCACAATCCTGCACAGCAGAACACAGAAGAGGGCCACAGCCCCCACAGTGTGAGTGGGGTATGGGATTCCACACCACAGCGACAGGCTTAAAGGATTTCCTGATGACCCTCAGGCAGACATTGCTAAAGCTGCACAACATGCTCCATGTGAAGACAGAGACACTGACATGTCTCTGTATCAGTCCTTTCTCATCACCATAACAGAGAGACAAGAAGCCACCTGTCAGCTGGACCACAGGCTTCAGAAGGCAGGTATCTCCTATTACCATAATCTGAAGTTTTTGCATATTGACTTGGCACTAGCCTGTTAACTGATCTAATGCAGGAGTAGGGTGTGTGATGGAAAGACTGTGTTCCCCCACACTGGTATTTTCCTGGAGGATAAAAGCTGGAGGGTTTCCCTCTAGTTTTCCAGATATGGTCCTGGGCAGCCTGCTGTAGGTGTCCTGGCTTGAGCAAGGTGGTTGGACCAGATGGCCTCCAGAGGTTCTTTCCCACCTCAGCCATTTTGTGACTCTTAAACAGGCCCAGGATCATTGTGCTGAACACTAATAAATAGTACTGGCCCACCTTTTCCTCACTTTTTATTTCAATTTTGTTTTAATAGTCCCAAGATACAGGGAATAGATCCTTACAGTCTTACTTGAAGATAACGAAATATTTAAAACTCCTTTCAAGCAGATGCTATCATCAGTGTAGACTGTGCCTAAGATAATATGGAAGCACTCAGCACTATTGTCAGAAACCCAGTAGAGTCAAAATAGGATTGTAGAAGAGCCTTGTTGCTTTTGAGCCTCTTAGCTGTAGATTCTGATTCAGACTTGCAGAGTTTCAAGAAGAGGGACTGAAGCTGTGAAATGTGCACCACTCCTCCTCACACAAAGGTGGGATAATCAGGACCAAATGAGAAAAAAAGAAGAAAATTGATATATTTGGGAAGACAAGAAGAGAGAGGAAGCATGTAAATGACAATCTGAATGTGTTGGGGAAAGAAGTCTTGTGGCTTTGGGGAGTAAAATATACTAAATGAAAGCTTCCTAAGGTATCCTTTCTCCCACTGTAATAGTGTTTATATGCAGCTTATAATATTTAGCCCAAATGAAGAAATCATCAGCAGTGAGATTTGATATAATCAGGGCAAGGAAAGACACATAGCAGGCTTTTAAGAAATTGAGAAATTCACACTAACCTCACCTTGGCAATAAGCTAGGTTTCCAACCTTAAGAAAATACTTATAATGTTAAATTGCTCTTTGAAAAGCTGGTGAATAGTCAGACAAATTAAATTTACTGGTAGATAACTTAGAGGCAAAAACTAGCTATCTTTGTAATAATGCCTTCAGTTGTAATAAGTGAAATAACTCAAGAACTCAAAGTACACTTGTGGAATTCTTGAATACTGTAGTTCAGAAATTTAGGAAGCTCCCCAGGTTTGGTCACACCAAACATTACTTCTGAGAAATTACTTTCATTCCCAGTAGCATTTGAAGCCCTAAGAGACTGCTTCCTTTTGCAAATATAATGTTAAGAAATAATTTATATTGTGTATGAATTATGGTTTCTAAGAAAAATCTTACTAGCTTTTGAAACTCTTGGGAAGCTAAAATAAGTTCCAACAATGTTATTGGGCATGGAGCATTTGTATTTATTACTACTTTCGGAGAAGTTATAGCTGTTTATCCACAAGAAATGTTTGCAAAACTTGAATGTTTTTGAAATACCTTACATATTTTGTGGTTACTCCCATCATTATTATAAGCATACTATCAAACTTGCTTGATATTGATGTTAAGCTAAAGATGCTTTATTTATTTATTTATTTATTTTTAATTACTTAGCAAAGAGAATGTGTATTTATATAAAATAATTAGTCATCTTTTCCAGGGAAGTCGTTTTGCAAACCCATCCAAATGATTTTATATATAAAAATGACATGGCTGATGCCATGGTAATATAGGTAACTTTTAGCAGACATGTTTCCATCTCTTACACATCTGAGAAAATAACAGCTGGGGCTTTGAAGAGGTGTTCACATGTAAACTTTGAACATCCATTCGCAAAGTAATACTGTGCTACATGTCACTTACACACAAAGTTCAGTCTGGGGTAGGGTGGGATAAGCTAATATCCAGTCATACAACATACCTCTGCTGCACCTGAAAATGTTTGAATTCAAAGGCAGAAAACTACTCATTACTGCTTTTTTTTGCTGTTCACCACAAGTCAAAAGAAACAGGCAATCAATATCCATAGTGCCATCATACTAGCAACTTCTGGTACTTAGAGGAGTGACGTAACTTACTCCTTTTTTTCGTAAAGACAGCATTTCAATTCTGTAGCCCGAGCCCAAACATTTGAACTGTGCTCTTGGAGAGCTATACTTTTAAAGCCATCATCAGTTACAAGTTTAGAACCTAGTATGGCCAGAGTTTGAAAGTGTACTGCCTTTTTTTCCATCTCCTAAAATAAATTAAAAGATATGTTCCTTGGATACATTTGCAGGCATGCTATGAGGTACACATAAATTAATACACAGCTGTCACCTGCAATCTTGTACAAAATCATTTGATAATTTTGCAGCTGTTTTCCCTATTTTGTGCCCACTACACCATCTCCAGGGTGACAGATAACAAGCTTCTAAACTCATAAATAGCTTAAACAGTTGTCATTTAAAACAGGCAACATGACAGAAACGTTTCTCAACTCACAGCTTTGCAGAGCCAGAATAGGAAACTTTGCAGTGTTCAAACAAGAAGATTGCCAGGTTGCTTTCAGACACACATGCAGCTACTTCTAAATATAGATGACTACTGATAGATACTAAACATCTCCTTCATCAAACAAGAAAATTATATGTCATTTCTTAAAAGAATATACTTTTCTAAAAACTTTAATTTAAGGTAAGTTATACACCTTCCTTTAATAGGTAGAACAAAGGAAGGAAAAGTACCAATATATTTAATGAACTACATAGAATATTCCTCGCCTAGTTTATTTCATATAAAATATACAGGAGGGTAAGGTCGAACTCATCCTGAAAGCCCTTCAAAACCAAGTATGACTTCTTCGCTTGTAAATTAGGCAACCACTTTAACCACAATCCAGTAAATGTGTCATGTGTTTCTCCATTTCCCTCAGAGACGTAAATGATGGGAATACAGAAGCTTTTCAATACACCAGCTATGATGGTTGCCTAACCTAATGTGGTCACATCAAATGAGCACCCCTAAAACTTTTAGGCTACATTAATCTCTTGAGGCGACATTTCACGGAAAATTCTTCTAAAGAGTTGCAAAACAAGTATGGTTATTTTTCATATTTCTCTTGCAGAAAGCCAAATTCCTTAATATCATGAATGTCACCTTATCAAATTGCTAAGGTCAATATACAGAGTCTGACTTATTATATTGTACTTCAAGTGTTTTAGTTTCTGACACTGGTCTGAACTACAGGGTACTTCTGAGATGCCACACCTTTCATCCGTGTTATCCATGTAGATGTAATTCAGAATTACAGATCTCAGAAACTCAGTCAACACAGCAGAGATATGGGTGGTATAATGGCTTTGATATACATGCTTTGCCTCATTTTCACACTGATGTCAGTTTGCTTGTCCAAAAACACATAGCATCAACAAAAGCAGCAGAACTGGCCTCAAATCTGATTTTCCTTTTAATGAAAAAATGGCCAGCACAAACTCCTTCATACAACAATTTCAGCCATAACGTAAGAGAAAGTATTTCCAGCAGAATAGATAAACATAGCAATGCCAATGATTTAATCCACAACCCCACACCTTGAAAGAAGCTATTGCTTCTAGCAGGATAGCTCTAGTAAATTGGTTCAGAAACCTTGCTTTTAATGTATATACAATAGTGACAGAGTGTATGAGAAGTTTATTGTTGAAAACTATTTTTTTTTTATTTCAGCTGAAGGAGATACATTTCTTCCCCTCAACGACAGAGGAATTAATATTTTGTGGTAAATCTTCCTGAGTAAGCTAAATGTTACTGCTTCAGTAATATGCTTCCAGACTGTAATTTTTTATTATACATGAAGATGTTATTAATGCAGTTTCCCTTAAAAACACACATACAAATGAATTGTATTAGTTTTCACAGACATGGGAGAGAATACGAAAGACATATTTCTTGATTTATATGGTGTGATCTCCATGAAAAAAAAAATGATACTGCTTTCTGGATTAAAGCATAAAAGCTTAAATCATGACCAGTGCAAAGATTGCTCTTTCTTGTGCCAGCCAACTGCACTAACAGCCCAGTAAAGATACTCATTCAGAAATAGTTGCCAATAAGACCTTCCATCCTGGGAAGTGCTTTCACTGCCAAGAAAGATGCCAGATTATTAAACTTTTGGTACTACGTTAGAGTTGTCAAAGACTTCAGGCTGATGTTGATGATACCATGATTTACAGTAGCCTTACATTTTTTTGAAATATACTGTAATTGTTATCGTAATATTTCAAGAAAATTATATATTTTTCTATACAATAAATTGATTATTATTATATTTATTACTTAAAAGAAATATTTTCACAGTACCTGCTGGCACAACAGAGAATAAAGACAAGGAAACAGACTTTGCTCGTTTGCCTTATCCAAATTCCCTCGCAAGGTGGCAAAGCCTGAGGTAAAAACCCTATACACCTGCCTTGCAGACTTTCTGTGAGAAAAGCAGAGAAGGATCTCCAAAGCCTTGACAGCTCTGCCCACCTCTGCACCTGCTGCATAACCAGAGTCAGCCTGGCACGTTTCACAGGATGGGAAATCCCTGTCTGATACCATAATGTGGGATCCTCTCCTCTTCTTCTCACCCTTGCAGCTCGTCTTTCAGTCAGCACATTTTAAAATGGAAATGAATTAGGACAGCAGTACAGGAAACACTTATATTTCCAAGTTTCAGCTTGTGAAATTTGAGCACGGTCAACTGCAAATAAGGTCATAGAACCATTTTTTTCCTGCCTGTCAACCTCCTAAAATTTATGTTTATCATAGAAACAAACATTTTCACCTCATACAACTGAAGTTCATTGGATGAAAATGCATTGGTATAACATAAAGTCACATCTGACTAGGAGACAATGGAGGCTGTTTTCCAAGAATGCGTCCTAAACCTTAGCAAACTCTTGCCATTGTAAATGCTGGAAGTGGTTGATGTTAATGTGAAAGGTAGGTTGCATGCAGAAGAGAACTGTTTTTCCTCACAATCTCAAAGCACTAACTAAAAATTAATTTATTACACAATTTATTATCACCTGTGAAAATCTGGGAAAAAGAAAGGATGGAAGAAAAACAGCCTTCAATAAAATAAATGTTGCTTCATGAATTTGGCTGTCAAAACAATAAATTTCCACAGCTGTAACTATGAAGGACTATATATTTTGTTGCTTCCTTTTTAGTATTTGCCCCTTCCAACAGGTTGCACTTCTGGCTTCCAGGTTCATTATCCCCTCTGGAAACTACATCACCCAGTTTGCCTTGGGTCTACATCAGGGTAACAAAACACTGAGCCTGATGCTTTCCCAAGGGGTCTTTATAAACCATGCTAAAACTTCATTAAGATTTTGTGTTCCCCAGGGTGTCCAGATACACAGTTTGCTGCAAGAAAATAGTGATAATATTATATCACTAAATATCATTAATGCAGCAAAATATGTAAAAGGATCTCACAAGAAATTAGTAATAAAACTTAATTTAGCCTTATAAAACCTAAAACAAGTGTTCCTTCATTCACAAGAGGCATAGTAAAAATCCATACTGCACTAGACATGCAAGCACAAGCTCATGTCATGAAAACATGCAGTGATGCATTTAAACTGAATGCCACTATTGAGCAGACTTATTTAGTTCCAGTTCAGGGCTCAACTGACTAAAAAACTATTATGGCTTAAAAGAAAAAACAAATGACAGGCCAAAAAAGCAGCTTAAACCCTTCTTCCCTCCTCAAATTTTAGAATTATTCTTTACAGACATAAATAATTTGGACTTCTAACTTTGGTGGTACTCACTTCCCATTTGTAAGCAATTTTCCCTTCTTTATCTTTTCCTTCAGCCAAGTCTGACACACTTACATTGTCTCTGATTCCATTAACTATTTTAAGAACTGTGATAAAAATCACAAGAGGTCACTGCTGCTAACTTTTTTTCTGTTATGTCACTTTTTTTTGTATCTCTTCAAAAAAATAGTTCAAGCTATCTTTCTGCTATTAAGCCAACAGACTACCATTGTCTAGTCATTTTTCATTCAGCTGTGTAGTGTAATTATTTTTGAATCTTAACTACTAAAGCAGAAGTACTCTTTCTTCACTCTGTGCTGTAGTTTCCATTCCAAAGCCTGCCTTGGACAGCAGAGGATCATTGTTCTCTGATGAACAGGATGTCCTAATACTGCGGAGAGTCTGGATAGGGTGAATTTAAACAGACACACTCCTCACAGCATTGCTGTAGGCAATGTGTTACTGTAACATCAGGAGAACACAGGCTGAGTTTGGATTAAGCCAGTTAAGGGTAGGGATTAACAGGTGGTCACAAAATCAATTTTGACCTGTTATTCTAGAATAGGAGGAAAAAAGATGTTGAGAAGGGTCATCTGTGCATTGGAAAAAGCAATGTAATTGCCAGTAAGAGGATCCTGCAGTCTCTCAAGCTTGACAGGTTACCAGCTACAGTGTCTTCCAGTAGAATCCACAGTCTTCCAGTACAGAGGTATTTGGAACGAGGAATACAATTTACAGTATCATACAGGTCTCCAAAGCCTACACAGCTGGTCAAGGTCCGTGAAGGTCTTTGCTGTACTGAAGTCATATGAAGGTCCAGAGAGGACAAAATCAGCCAAAGAATTCAAGACTTGGCCTTATACAAAAACTGCACCTATATGGTACAACCAACAGAAAACAAATCTCCAACGTTTGTATTGAAATGTCAGAAGAATGTCTTATTTTTGCTGAAAACAAACAGAAATTTAGCAGAAGTAAGTAAATAACTACCACACTGCCTTTAGACTATCTTTATGAACAACTTGATTCTGGTATTCAAATTACTCAAACAGCTCAGTAATAACGGTTGGTGGAGCTACCAATTTGCATTTGAGATTATTAGAACTACTATTTATTTTTTTCAAGGGGTCTCATCCACACACCCCAAAAGCCTCTTCCTATTGTATACCTGGCATCTACACCAATGTCCTGTTTTACCTCACAGCATGTAACAGGATTGCTGTCACAACTACAGTTTTCCAGCAGAATAAGCACACAAGTCACCTGCCATTGAGGATGCTACATTTTTGACTTTGCAGAGATTTCATCCAAATGACTAATTTAACAAAAGGCAACTAAAGGATTAGTAATTAATTACCTAGCTTGTGCTAAAGTGCTTTCCAAAATTTTGTCAGTCTATTGAAAATGGAAACAAAAACAATGTTGTGATTACATTGAAGCTGCATAAACATAAAACACTAAACAGTCTGAAGTACATATATGCCCAGATTGTCTTTTGACAGTTTAACATATATGGTTCTCTTCAGATAGCTTGTTGTATTTGTTCTTATTTTGCAATGGTAAAAATAAAAAGGAAACAGACCTGGCCTGAAATAATTTCCTATCTATATGTTGTGGTTTTTTTTTCCTTTACACATATATCTTAGTAATGAAACCTTTATATCACAAAAAAATACAAGAAAGAAAATGTAAGCATAGCAAACGTTATTCTAAGTTTAAAACACCAAGATTTATAGCAAAAACAGTAAGACACATGTGCTATGTACTAACAGAAGGGTCAAAAAAATTATGATTATAAAAAAAATTTTACAACAAAATTTGTGAATTTTTTTAATCAACATTTACCAAAAAAAAAAAAAAAGAACAACTGATGCTTGCTTCCAACTCACAGGTCAGAACTGCCAGCCTATAGAACTTTTTCAACTGGTCGTATTGCTATAAAATGTTAGAAATGTGAACACCAGTATGTATTCCATTTCTTAAAAGGTAAAAAGGAATTCTTTTTTAATTAAAATGTCTACAAAATATGGTAGTGTATTTTCAAACAAAAATAGACCCTTGCCAATTCAAATATATTATTACTTAAACTAATTGATAACCTGCAAGCAAGGTGCACTAAGAATAATGTTAATAATGCATTGAAAAGCACTCCTGAAATGTTGTAACCAGCCCTGGTGTCTCTTACCAATCCCTTCCAATAGCACTACAAATAATGACAGTGGTTAAGACTCCAGTTAATTCCCTGGTGGAACAGCTGCCAATTATGGATAGTCAAAACAATGAGAACCCCAGGCAGTCCAGTCCTTTCTCTGTCACAGAGACACAGATACAGCAATCAGTTTTGCACAAGAAGAATCCAGAAAATGAGACTCATTTTTCAAATGCTACTCAGCAGAAACATTTGACAGAAATGTGGATTCTAGATTCTAATCCGTTTGAAACAAGCCAGCAGCATTCGTATTTTGAGCTTACATAATAAAACTTCTGTGTACATTTTGTACTCAGAAGATACCAACAAATGCCAATAGCGTCATTCAAAACCTGGTTGTTTTAATTTGTTTTACCACAGATTGGATTAATATAAAACAGCATTGTAGCATACCACACAAGCCAGGGATGTCACTGTTAAAACTTTGTACTCTCTTTCAAAGGTAACTTTCATTTGCACATACTTTGCAAAAATGTATGTATGTACACAAGTGGCTTTAGGTAACACAGAGACATGAATTATGGAAGACAGAGTTTAATTAAAAAAGAAAACAGCTATTTTGACAGACATCAGATCTTTATTATGTCTCTTTACAGTTATTTTTCAGTTTCCACCAGGGAAAAGGATTACTTTAAAACAAAAATAAGAGAATAAAGCAGCCTTAAAGAATTCCTTTGTTTAGGATTAAAGAACAGCATGTGCTCAAGACATTACTGTGTTTTAACTTGACAAGAACATTCAAAATCTCCATTATGCTATTTTGAGGAACAAAAAGGGTCTCCAAGATTTTATTAATTTTATTAAGAGAATTGTTTGATTGAACTCAGTCTAGTTACAGAAATAATTTGTAAATTTTCATCAAATATGTATCTACTGATTATGTCAAAATGTATGAATGAGATGTGTGTGTATATATATTTTAAACAGACATGATCAAAAAGATAAAAAAGCTGCTTTACATACATACACAGCTCAGCTCAACCTTAATTCAAGAGTCATGATTGATTCCTGCATAAACTTCTACGTATGTTGCTTTGCTTTCCCATGTACCCCTGAAGTTAATGTAAGACTGTAAAAGCTCAATACAATGCCATATAATTGAAAAAAATTAGTGTTGTAATACAAAACACCTCAGAGAAATCTAATGTAAAATTAAATTATGTAGTTGAAACGTACTATCGCAAACATATCAGATTGCAGCACACTGCTGAATTACTGTTACTTTAAAAACTGAATTACTGTAATATTTCACAAGCAACAAATGCTACTGCTAATAGTTCTGGAAATCAATATTCCTTTGGATAAAATATTCCAGGATTTCTAAATGAACCTGTAATTAAAATTTATTATACATAAACTCAAAACACTGACAATATACAGTATTTGATCATCTTTTTTTATGATTATCATAAAGAAAAAACAATGAATGGGCAAGAAAAAATGGGCTGCAGTAACACTAACAGTCACTAACAGTCACTAATAGTGACTGAGTTTGGATACATATCTGCTTATGACTTTTGCACATAATTTATTGTTCAATATGTAAGGTATGTTCACTGAGGACTTTCATACTATAACAGATTTAAGTAGAGAAGCATGAATGGTACTGAACTAAACTTCACAAAATTTTGTAAAGCTGGATTAAGCCTTTTTATATCACTTCACTTCATACAGCCTTCGAATGTGTCTTATTTACTCTTTCCTGAAATGCAATTATAGGTTATAAATATGAGGAGGGAGGAGGGAAGGGAGTAGGATATGGACCTATGCTTACTGTCCATATCCTACCTACAACTCTGAGTGAAACCAGGAACTCATCATACTACACATATCAAAATATATCTAAGGGTCCCTACATGATCTAACACATCAATGTAATAATGAAGGAAACACAAAGGACCCTCCAAGGAGCTTCAGATAAGAGGATTTTCATGTATATTGTTAGTGATTGCAATGTAAGAAAGACAGGTAATGGTAATATGTGCATCACCTTCACCGTAACTGGTTTGTTTACAACCTTCACCTACTTTACACGATGACATTTTAAGCTAGCTGCCAAATCCATCTCTAAGTATAACCAGCTTTTGTCAAAGCTATCAGAATGAGTATTTGTTACCACAGTTGACATTCACTCTTAATTTACAGCTTTCTAATGCTAGGTATGCTGACATTTTATGTTTGCTATGTGCAGGTGTTATGCTCTTATAGACACATATAAACATCATTTATACCTTCAAATATGTGCCAAGATTTATCCATGGTGTCCCTATTTAAGTTTATCTCATAAACCTAGTTTATCTCATTGACCTAGAACACACCTATTGAAGAATCCAACTACTTTTAAGAACAGAAAGATTTTCACTTGGGAAAGGTTTCACATCAATATTTCTGCCAGGTATTGTGAGAATATATGAGAATCACATATGTTCTTCATAATGGCATACAAACACTGTGCCTGTTAGCAATATAAGCCAACTGCAGTGACTAAGCATCTCAGAAGTTTGTTAAAGCGTGAGAAATCTCATTGCAAGGAACTTGGAAGATACTGTTAAAATCTTGATAAACATTTCACAGAATCACAGAATCATCTAGGTTGGAAGAGACCTCCAAGATCATCTAGTCCAACCTCTGACATAACACTAACAAGTCCTCCACTAAATCATATCAATAAGCTTTACAACTAAACATCTTTTAAAGACCTCCAGGGATGGTGACACAACCACTTCCCTGGGCAGCCTATTCCAATGCCTAACCCTTTCAGTAATGAAGTTCTTCCTAACGTCCAACATAACCCTCCCCTGGTGCAACTTTAGCCCATTCTCCCTCGTCCTGTCACCAGGCACGTGGGAGAATAGACCAACCCCCACCTCGCTACAGCCTCCTTTAAGGTACCTGTAGAGTGCAATAAGGTCGCCCCTAAGCATCCTCTTCTCCAGGCTGAACAATCCCAGCTTCCTCAGCCGCTCCTCATAAGACTTGTTCTCCAGATCCCTCACCAGCTTTGTTGCCCTTCTCTGGACTCACTCAAGCACCTCGATGTCCTTCTTGCAGCGAGGGGCCCAAAACTGAACACAGTACTCGAGGTGCAGCTTCACCAGAGCCGAGTACAGGGGGATAATCACTTCCCTAGCCCTCCTGGCCACACTGTTTCTGATACACACCAGGATGCTCTTGGCCTTCTTGGCCACCTGAGCACACTGCTGGATCTTATTCAGCCGACTATCAACCAATACTCCCAGGTCCTTCTTTGCCAGGCAACTTTCTAACCACTCATCTCCCAGCCTGTAGCTCTGCTTGGGGTTGATGTACCCCAGGTGCAGGACCTGGCACTTGCCTTGTTGAACTTCATACAGTTGGCCTCAGCCCATCGGTCCAGCCTATCCAGATCCTCCTGCAGAGCCTTCCTACCCTCAAGCAGATCGACACATGCACCTAACTTGGTGTCGTCTGCAAACTTATTGAAAGTGCACTCAATCCCCTCATCCAGATCATCGATAAAGATATTAAAGAGAACTGGCCCCAGTACTGAGCCCTGGGGGACTCCACTAGTAACTGGCCTCCAACTGGATTTAACTCCATTAACTATGACTCTTTAGGTCCGGCTACCCAGCCAGTTTCTAAGCCAACAAAGCATATGCCAGTCCAAGCCAAGAGCAGCCAGTTTCTCGAGGAGAATGCTGTGGGAAATGGTGTAAAAAGCCTCACTGAAGTCAAGGTAGACTACATCCACAGCCTTTCCCTCATCCACCAAGCGTGTTACTTTGTCATAGAAGGAGATCAGGTTTGTCAGGCAGGACCTGCCTTTCATAAACCCGTACTGACTGGGCCTGATCGCCTGCTTGCCCTGCAAGTGCCGCGTGATGACATTCAAGGTAATCTGCTCCATGAGCTTCCCTGGCACTGAGGTCAAACTAACAGGCCTATAGTTTCCCGGGTCTACCTTCCGGCCCTTCTTGTAGATGGGCGTCACGATTGCTAGCTGCCAGTCGACTGGGACCTCCCCTGATAGCCAGGACTGCTGATAAATGATGGAAAGTTTCTTGGCCAGTTCTTTCGCCAGTTCTCTCAGTACCCTTGCGTGGATCCCATCCGGCCCCATCGACTTGCGTACATCTAAGTGCTGTAGCAGGTCGCCAACCACTTCCTCGTGGATTGTGAGGGCCACATCCTGCTCCCAATCCCCTTCCACCAGCTCAGGGTATTGGGTATCTAGAGAAAGACTGGTCTTGCCGCTAAAGACTGAGGCAAAGAAGGCATTAAGCACCTCAGCCTTTTCCTCATTTCTCGTCACTAAGTTTCCCCCCGCATCCAGTAAAGGATGGAGATTCTCCTTAGTCCTCCTTTTTGTGTTAATGTATTTATAAAAACATTTTCTGTTATCTCTAACAGCAGTAGCCAGACTGAGCTCCAGATGAGCTTTGGCCTTTCTCATTTTGTCCCTACACATCCTTACAACATCCTTATAATCCTTCTGAGTGGCCTGTCCTCTTTTCCAAAGATCATAAACCCTCTTTTTTTTCCTAAGCTCTAGCCACAGCTCTCTGTTCAGCCGGGCTGGTCTTCTTCCACGCTGGCTCGTCTTTGGGCACGTGGGGACAGACCGCTCCTGAGCCATTAAGATTTCCTTCTTGAGGAGTGCCCAGCCTTCCTGGACTCCTCTACCCTTCAGAACTGCCTCCCAAGGGACTCTGCCAACCAGTGTCCTGAACAGCTCAAAGTCTGCCCTCCGGAAGTCTAAGACAGCAGTTTTACTGGTCCCCCTCGTAACTTCGCCAAGAATAGAGAACTCTACCATTTCATGGTCATTCTGCACAAGACAGCTCCCGACCACCACATCTCCCACCAGTCCTTCTCTGTTTGTGAACAGAAGGTTGAGCGGGGCACCTCCCCTGGTAGGCTCACTAACCAGCTGCATCAGGAAACTATCTTCCACGCTCTCCAGAAACCTCCTAGACTGCTTCCTCTGAGCTGTATTACATTGCCAGGATAAGTCCCCCACGAGGACAAGAGCTGACGATTTTGCAGCTTTTGCCAGCTGCCTGTAGAATTCCTCATCCATCTCCTCATCCTGGTTTGGCGGTCTGTAACAAACCCTCACCAGGATGCATGCCTTGTTGGCCTTCCTGCTGATCCTAACCCATAGGGACTCAACCTTATCATTCCCAGACTCAGCCTCGAGTTCCACAACATCAAAACACTCTCTAATATAGAGAGCCACACCACCACCCCTTCTGTGCTGTCTGTCCCTTCTGAAGAGCCTATAGCCAGTCATTGCAGCACTCCAGTCATGGGAGTGGTCCCACCCCATTTCAGTGATGGCAACAAGCTAGCCTGCTGCACAATGGCTTCCAGCTCCTCCTGTTTGTTGCCCATGCTGCGTGCATTAGTGTAGATGTACTTCAGCTGGGCCATTGCCTGCTCCCCCAGACCTGACATTGTTCTCCCTGGCACACCTCTAACAAGCCTTATTCCCTCCCCATCCCCCTTCCTACCTAGTTTAAAGCCCTCTCAATGAGCCCTGCCAGCTCCTGCGCTAGTGTCTGTTTTCCCCTTTGAGACAGGTGGGACCCATCTGCAGTTAGCGGGCCGGGTTCCAAGTAAAGCGCCCCATGGTCACAAAAACCAAAATTTCTGCATTGGCACCAGCCTCTGAGCCACCTGTTTATCAGTTGAGCTTTCCGAGTCCTCTCTATACCCCTCCCTGCCACTGTAGGGATAGAGGAAAGCACAACCTGTACTCCCGCTCCATCTACTAGTCGTCCCAGTCCTCTAAAACCTTACCTATGCTTATGTTGGAAAAGCAGGGAAAGGGTGCCACTAGTCTGCCAGAAGAATTAGTTCACAGTTCATTTGACAGTACTATTTACAGCATATCGCAAACTGATGATTTCTTAAGAGAATGTGCAAAATTTCACACTATTATGATTACAGCAGTAAAAATATTAAAAGATTTTCAATTAAAATAAAGAATAAAATTATCAGGGATGAGAGTATGGGTGAGGGAAGTGGTTAAGTGAAATGAGAGTGTTATTTTGCTAGAGTGTTCCTGGAACATTTATCCTCATCTTACTCAACAGAAATCGTATAAATAAGTTGTCCGTACTAATGGTGAACAATCTCACTTACAGAGAGCATGCAGGAAGAAAGTAAATTGCTTACGAGGGAAGTAGATAAACCCAATCTATTTGCGTTTAATCTTGAATACACCAGCAGATAAAAGCATATCTGAATGCCACAGTCTCATACCTTAGAAAAATTTAAACTGATCTTCACCCTTCCCTTAGGGAAAATAGTGGGGTGGAGACCCGGGGAGGGGAAGTGTGAAGGGTACTCCACACCAAATATTTGTCACTGACAGAAGCACACAACTCTCGTTGGTATTAGAAATGAGTATTTTAGCATCAAAAACATATACAATCATTTCTATTTCAGTGTTAAATATGCATAAAACTTGATATACTTGCTTTCTGCTTAGCATTATTACAGTCAATAGATTGATGTTAAAAGTTCTAACTTGTCAGTCTTGAGAATATATTTGGTGAAGTGGTGGGAGACACACCAGTAGCTCATCCTCTAACTGAAGTGGTCTCCCCTCATCCACCGAAGCTATACCACCCATTTACTTAGCTGTCACTGTGAGTGTATTTGGAAGGAGTTGAAAACTAGTGGCCATTGCACTCACAAACAATTTTCTATTTATCTACTTTTGTTGGTCTCAGACAAAGTAGTATTCCCACTTAAACTAAATTTAATACAGTTTGTCCCTTCTTTTTTTTGGGATACAGCACCTAGTTTACCTTCCACTGCCTCTAGAAGCTAGACCACCTGAAACATGAGCAACTTGAGAAAGGGGTGAATATTTAATACTGGATGGGGTCCCCAGATCTTAACATTTATTTAAAATTAAATTTCCTTGAGAGTAGGACTGTATATTAGCCTGTGAGAAGAAAAGAGCATTGCAAATTCTAGATGCAAAATTAAAACTATCTTTCTCAAAGTTCTGTCTCTAATAAGGGTATTTTGGTTTAGATTAAAAAAAAATGATAAATGCCATCCTAATTTTTTTCTGGATGCCCTGATGGGATTTTTATCAGCATTTGTTTTAATTATAAGTGCAAACATGACTCATACTTATTTCCCAGAAGAAAATGTGAACTATCATTAATGTAACAGCTGCTAATAACCTCTACTTAACACTCTTCAATAATAAATTCTAAAAATGAAACTGTTCATTCTTTTGCAGGCTAGAGCAAAGGTTTCAAAATATCAGTCTACTTCCGCATAATGAAAAATACACTATTTTTTTAAGCATAAGCCCCACTTTATATCCCAAGACAAATTCAATGTTAAAAGAGTATAAATTCAGCCTAAGGAAGGACATTTTAAAAAAAAATTATTATTCCAACATTTGCAGTAATGAAATTCAGAACCACTTAAAGTGTCAGAGTCAGAAAAAAGTAGACTAAAGGCCTCTGGAAATCAAAGGACAACTTGCAGACCTTTTGGGAAGCTTGCATGTGATGATATAACTTCTGGCATTTTTTTCCATTTCTTAAAGTTCCTTTTCAAGATTAGAACACTATTTATTGTGGCATAAGTGTTTAGTGTAACATGTAAAACTTGTAACTAACAGTATGATAGTTTTGTGGTAGTATTTTCATACCACAATTTCAGTGACTGGGGTCCTCCAGTAAGATGGTGTGAGGTGCTCAAAAAACCCCACACAGAATATGATTTCACAGTCCATAAAGTAACTTGGTTTATCACCCGTTAAAATAGTATATAAGCAGTCTTGAGAATTTGGTATGTAGCTCACAGTGGAATAACTGACCAAGAAACTGGAAATATGTAGCAGTGGTATGTTGTAGTCATATAGTCACTAGGAAAACAAGGAGTTGAGTCTACAATCAGCAGTTAGGTTTGCAACCACTGCATTGCTCCACTGGTTCTCTAGAGACTATCATAAAAGCAAAATAATGTGGGAAACTTTGGATTCTATTCTAGTTCTGAGGCTTGTGTACTAATCGTCATTTTCTGGCTTGAATACTTCCAAATAGCTTGGAATTTCAACAATAGTTTTCAGAGCATCCAAACTGTGAACATTATACCCTTAGGGTGTGCATTCTGACTCTAAAATTGCTTAATCATGTATGTTCTCACAAACGTATTTCTGTTCTTTTCTGCTTATAGAAAGAATTTTAGGAAGACTACACAGAACAGGTAAGACAAAGTAAATCAGTTTTACTACTAAGTTCAATGTGAAAAATGACTTCATTGTCAGTAGCACTAACATCAAATGGGTATTTTCTATCATTTTCTTCTACATTGACATAATCAATGAGTGCTTTATATTTGATATGAGACTATGTCTATGTAGGAAAATCAGTGATGGCACAGCATACCAGATTCTGTATTAGCATTTCCATCAAGTTTTATATATTGTAGTAAAACAAATTCAAGAAGGTAAAGTTCACAAAAGAGATGAATGTCACTGTGGTTTACAAACACTCTATGTGGCAATCTTCTGATGCTGTTCCATTTCACTTGACTGCTGTTGCCAAATTACTTCCTGTAGAAGTGCTGTACTCTGAAATACAGAATGCCACAGAAGACCCACTTTGCTATGCTTGAGGCAACTGAACTTACATTAGTGCTGAGTGATTAGGAGATTCAATTAGGAGGAATTATTTTAGACCAAACTCTGTCATATAAATATATGTGAAGAATGCTAGTGCCATAAAGTTAATTACTGTGGTAAGGATAAGAAAAAACTAATAGAATGTAAGAGCTGAAAGGGGTAAACTCCTTCCCCAACTTCTGTTTAATATTTTTTTTTTTATAATTCTTGATAAATAACCAATAATTGTTTTGAAGAATCCTACTTCTGGAATTTGGAATTTGTATTTTGGAAATGCATTCCCAGAAAGCTCTTCTCTCATTTGTTCACAGAGATTCAAGGAGTATATTACAGCAATTCTGTATATTAGTTGTGTTTTGCATGAACTGTAGAGACAGCTTAGATGCAGATAAAGGAAAAAACATATTATCATTTCCTTGTATTTTTATTAAGCAATAGACATGCTCTACTAAATTATAGCCATCCTATAAAAATAATAGTAGCTAACACTCATTTAATTCCCCACAAATAAAATAGTTGCATAAGTTTTAGCAAAAGTGATCTTTCTCTCTTTATTGACTTTCTATGAAGTTGCGTAGGTATGAGGTTCACAAAACATCCTTCACTATTTCCCAGCACTAATTAAAGAGCGTGCAAATATCAACAGATTCATATCATTTTTTAAACAAAGAAAAACTGTTGTTGCTCCATAGATAATCCTTACAATTAGGTAACATCTCACTACCTATTCTGCTGTAGGGCACTTGACATTCCAAAGGCAACAGAGCAATGGTGCAGTCAGATTTTGTATTGCCTTTTCAGTATTTCTTATAAGGTAGAGCCAAGCTCTGCTTCAAATTTAAAATGGAGTAATTTTAAAAGCTTCACTGGAGATACTCTAAATATACACAGCTGTGGCAAAGTACAATTTAATACCTGATCTTTTTAGTAGCTTGAAATATGACTAAGTTAGTTTCAAATAGTGCTGAACTCATGCAAATACAGTGCTGCAATTAAGAAGACTACATTAGATACTGTTTACTCAAGCACTTCACCAATGAAGAGATTATGATAAGCACAGCACCACTTTATTCAGCATTTGAATGTTTTCTAGATGAGATATTCTGATTTCTTACAACCCCCTTTTCATTAATTCTTTGATTTTAATTCTTAATTCTGTAATTGAACCATATATAGATAAATCCTGAAAGTCAGCAGATCCTCTAGTTTGCTCACCGTAAGGATAACTTACCTTACTTATGCTACAACAGTATAATGTTGCAAAAATAGTTTGAATGAATAAACTAAGTAAAGTAGATAAACCGAGGCCTTATTTGCTGTAGCATTGTGTGCTTTGACTGTTCTTCCCCTCAACTGTTGAGTCAACTAATTTTATTCACACATGATGCCAGCTACAACCTTCTAAATAGCAGAAGCTCTACCAATGCTAAGACTTGTTCCAAGAAGCAGGCAAGAAGCATTCTGTTCTTAAAAAACCAAGGTAATATCTAATATCATACAGTATCCAATACTGCATGTATGTTACGAAGATAAGGAAGACAATATATTGCTGGGTATTTCTCTGCACTGATAAAAGCTCACTTTTTAAGAATATGGCATCCTATTATACTGCTGTTGCCATATATGGTCTTTCTCATGAATAAATATATTTTCCTTGGCAACACAACAGTTATAGATTTTATTTATACAATTATGTCAAACTTGCAGAGACAAAGATTCAGTATATGTGAGTAAATAAACTCTGTTTTTTCTTTTAATCATGTTCTTAAAGAAAGAAAGAAAGAAAGAAAAAAAAAAAGTCCAGTTCACCACTTATCTGTAGTCCTCATTTTGTTAAAAGGGACAGACGAACAACTGTCTTTGTTTGTGGGAACCTATTGCCAAAAAAGGAAAACAAAATAAACAAACAAAAAAAAAACCCTCTCTTCCTTCTGGATGTAGGGAACAGACTGAATTCTGATTTAATTTGGAAATTATATCGATATTGACTTCAACAGGAATAGTGTGATTTATACTGACATTAACAGAAGAATCAATTTCTTTGAATACTTCTCTCACTTTCCACTTAAGCCAGTGACACCCCTTCAACTTTCTATTTTAAACCTAATTTGTTGTGTTTATTTGTAGCACTGCCTTTTATTTATTTATTTAGAGCTATGATGGATTCTTTTATGTAAATGTTACTCACTTTGGGTGTAACATTTCTTTCTCTCTTTATAATTTAAGGCATTCTTCCATCTAGTTGTGATGATCCATTTTTGTTTTATGATAGAGTAAAGCATAGATATGCAGAGGTATGTGCAAGGTTTAGAACTGCACCTCAAAGTAAAGACAGTTTGGAAACACAAACAAAAGCTAGAGCTATTAGTTCATATTACTTGCACATATAATCCCTTGTTCTTTTCTGTTTTCATGTAAACCTAATGTCCTTTAATATGTTTGCTTTATATATTTTACTAGAAGCCTAGGGAGAATTATTTGCCTGAAGAAATATGGAAGCTATGAAAGCCCTGAACATTCTACAGATGCTTCACCAGTAATGGATATGTGGTACCTTCTTTGTTAAGAGTTCATTATAGAAATATGAGTGCTTGCTTATACAGACCACAATTAAAGTGATCACCTCTTGTTTCACTCTTTTGATGCACAAGAAAGAAGCTTTGTTACTACATAGCTGAAGGAGGAATATCTCATTATCTGTTTGACTTGTTTCTGTAAACTCTGTCCATGTACTGCAACATTATAATAATGTATACATGCGTGTGAGTGTGTGTAAAGTCATTACTGAAAAACAAACATAACCACCAACTCTTGAGAATTTATCACCATCATTTGCAAATGTTAGCTTTCAGATACAGTAGGCTGTCAAAAAAATGATAGAGGAAAGAAAAAGTTAGCTTCCAGCTAATATCTGAAATTACATAGTAGATAATACCATAAAATACTCCATGCGAAAAATCACTGTTTGATGCAAAAGTGTTACACAACATTTCTTAGGATATTCTCTCACTTGCCAAATGAGTTTCAGAGAACATATAATGTTTCATTTGACAACTATTGGGCATTGAGGCATCTGAAGAGAACTTAAGAGGCTTTCCAGATGTTTTTCAGCTGAAATTTCTAATTCAAATAGGACAAAAATGACACTGCTAAAGAGTCTCTACCAATGTTGTGTAGAAGTACCTGTACATTAATTTCAATAATCTTATATAAATCTGTTGTTGTACATGCCCAACCCGATTTATTCTTCAGTTAAAGAACTGGTTAATAAAATGGTTTTGCATAAAAAACTATGTCAGAAGAAGAAAATAAATGCCAGTTTCATCCATAGAGATACCTCAATTTGAGGAAAAACAAGATGTGAGATCAAGTGTTTGGTTAACTAACTCACCTTGTTTTTCAAGTTTAGATTCTTCCTAATTAGAAAAGGAGAATGAGGATTTAATATTTCAAGAAGTTCTGAGCTTTAACAGTATAGTGCTTTTCCCATCACGTTTTAAAATAGAAAGTCATCCTTTATTTACTTTCCTGAGAAAGTGATTTATCTAACTACCCATTCACTGCAGAAGCCTAAAATATCTTCCTACTATAGGAAGAACCCCTGCAATAAGAAAATAAAATATGGGCACTGTTTGGGCACTGTGTGTATGAACTTTCCTGAAAGCTCTTGTATGCCATGTCAATTACTGCATGATGCAGCAGGAAGGCCTATATTACCTAGATTTGGAGCCCAGGCAGGGGCAGCTGAACAGATTCTGAAATCAGAGAGAATCAGCAAGATTTTTAATCTTAAAGAATCTTATAAATTAATAAACATTGTGATTTTTCATTTTAATTAAATTGGAGTGGTCCATTACTTACTGCAAAGTAAGACACTGCTCTGGCAGAACAGGAAATGCATTTTGAAACTCTGATCAAGATCACGCATTAAAGAAGTTTCAGGAAAGTTCTTCCAAAGGAAAATAAATCAGACACAAAATTACCACAAAGAAGTGAGACTATCCTCTTGTTTCTTTTTCTATATAATTCTAAATTAGCAGAGCTGGTTTAGATACCAAACCCAGAAACAGGAATATTGGCTTCCAAACATAATTCAGACAGAGGATCCTAAATTATACTAGAAAAAGCAATTTTGACAATTTTAATTTTCCTGGAGGCCAACTCTATTGGCTTGTTTAAACTGTGAAATCTACAACATGCTACACTTCTCCAAATGATTAATCCTCTCTTCTCTCATTATGTGTGCCAAACATGATATCCAAAACATGAGTTGCATTCAGCTTCTCCAACCCTCTGCCTTCCTCCTCTCACTTTTATTATCCGCATCTGAAATAATTGATACAAGTAGTATTCTTGCTGCAACCAGAGATATGGCAGCGTATGCACAGGGACCGTGGCACAGTAGATGTAGAACACATTGCTGTGCACCTGCTGTGTTGCACACATTGTCCTGCTCAAGACTGTGCGGTGGTTTCACATTGCCTTCCTACTCGTGAAAGTCATGTTAGTTAGTTATGGTACCATTCCTGGCTAAAGCCTGTGGCAAGGCAGGAAATATGAGGCACCCAGCAAAATGCATCTTGATGCGGGTAAAGAGTGATCAGGCCTCCTGAGAATCACACATACTCTTTCAAAAGAGTCAGAAAGCAACTGCCAATACGCTGGGTTATATTCACTACCAGGTTTTCCAATCTGTATTTTTCAAATGATGCACAAGGAAAATAAACAATCTGCAATATGCCAACTTTCTGGTACACCAGGATTTCTGATTGACCTTCCCAGAGCACCTCAGAACAGCAGCAGATGATAAAAGTGAGAGATTCCCCTGCCAGTTTTGAAGGATGAGTGCTTAGCAAGGCATAGAGGACACACACAGAGTTAAAAAGTTAGAAGGTAAGGACAACAGGCATTAATGACCACTTACTTATTTGAGCTACTGCTGGCCTATGAAGCAAATGGGGAGGCCCTGGCCCTCCATGTTGCTGTAGCAACCAGACTCTTTCAAATATTTCCACATAAAAATTGTCATTGCTTTCCTTTTCTGTCTGAATGCTTGCCTTTATGGATTAGAAGGAGAGGACACTCACAGCTCACACAAGCAGGCACTGTGCAGTGTACCAGTGGAAACAGAGCTCTACGCTATCTGCTTCACCAAAACCCAGTCAGCTGGGGTTCAGAGCATTACAACTCAGCAATACCTTAATTTTTCTGTGAAAATCTGGCACAAACCTTTGAGATATATATGCACCAGAATTTACCTACATACAGTAATTCTACATCTGAAAGCTATTTTGAGCAGACACCATTTCTAAATGAGTAGAACAGTTTTTTAAATTCTAATATTGTCTCAAGTTGCTGCCTTATAAGACAGACTATAATACATAATAAAACTTTCAATTTGTTGTTGCTGGTTTTTTTTGTTTTTGTTTTCCCTAAACTCTTTCCTGAAATAATTTCTGAATGTATCATCCACTTCTTTTAGATATATATAAGCAGATTCATCAGGACAACTCAGAGTGGCAAATAAACCAGCCTCACAGGAAACTGTGTTTGATTTAACCGTTTTGCATAAAAAAGAACTCCAGGGTACAACTTATTGGTGCTGAATGTGGTGTCTTTGGCTTAATATCATTGCTGAATTATGCATTGAGTCAGATCTTTGAAAGGGTTTATTTTGCAAGAGCTGGGAATATGTTGCCATACCCAGAGAAATTAAGTTGCAGCTGTTTAATTTCTCATTCCCTACCTTTTCAAAATCCAAAAACTTCAGGGAATATGATCTTTATCTCTTAGTCCATGTGGAATATCCTTTAAGTATACGGAACAAGAAAACAATGACCCTGTTTTTATCTAACTGTTGTCGTCATTTGAATTCATTTGAATTACAGTTCTCAACAGGACCAAAGCTATTAGGAAGCATTTTTTTAATTATCTTTTTCTTCTTCTTCTTTAGTTGCTGTCTTGTCTCCGTTTTCATTGCCCAGGGCCATACGGATGAGGCACTGTTGATATCCTTCCAACAGCAGCATCTGGTTCTTTGGCAAACTGTTTCACTAACTGTTCTGAACTACTGACAGCTCTAGCACTGCTATTGAAGGCTGCATAGATTGGCTGGAGTACATATGGGTCATCTCTTTTAATTCATCCTCTTGGGAGCTGTTTTTATGCCAGTAGCATTTGATTTTGAGCAATTTAATATAATTACTCTGGTCTATCTACAAACAAAAAGGCAAATTATTATTATTTCTGTATTTCTAACATCAAAGAGAGAAAAAAAGTATTATGAGTCTCTTTGGTACAATTTAAATGCTAACATTGCTGGTTAGAAACAGCCATTTTATTTCTGTTTCCCTAATTGAAAATAAAATTAAAATAAAATAAAATAAAATAAAATAAAATAAAATAAAATAAAATAAAATAAAATAAAATAAAATAAAATAAAATAAAATAAATAAAATAATCTTGTGCTGTATCTCAGAAAGTTTGCAGAACTAAAACTTTTGTATAGTTAGTTTAAAGACCTAGGATTTCTTTAAGAAATCAATAAAAGTACTTTCTACACTTATTTATTATAGGCAATTAGAAGAAACACTGATAACTTTTTCTCATTTAAATTGAAGGACTAGATATAGTTTTGTGACTTCATGACATCATTTACTAAATCAGGTAATGTTTACATCTTCTCTGAAGAGAGGAAGCATTCTTTCTTTTCAGCTTGGTACCTATTCTTTATGTTCCTGCAGTTTAACTGAAGTTTAACTGAGGTTTGCTCAGCATCCTGTCAAAATCACTGGACCTCAACAGATAACCAGAAAATCTTTAACAAAAGCATGAGTAGTAAAGTGTTTTTCATCCATTCTTCATATTCTAATAAAATGTCTATTTATGACCTAGCTGAAAACACGTCTGTTCTCTCATTCGCATTAATGTTGTAGTTGTGCATTGTTGTTACAAGGTTATTGGAAGTGAACAAAATAATAAACATATATATTATATGAATTAGTTCATGAAAACACGGAAGCATATCTTTGGAAAAGATCAATTGTCAGGAGTCATGAGTAGTAAAAAATCCTGGAGAAGAGTCATCTTTGGTTCCTAAAAGACATGTTTGGTCTATTTAGAAATGTAATCCTGTCTACTTCTTCTTTGCATTCAATTCTCCCTAATATAGCTCTAAAAGGAGAAATTGAAAATAAACTGATGTCAGTTCCTAGTCAATGAATCTACTAAGGTGCAGAGGGTGGCGTGAATATATATTCCAATCCTTCCCAGGAATTAGTGAAGGTAATGAAAAGTATAGGAATACTGGTATTATTCAAGTGAAGCCATGACATCTCGATGTAATTAAGGCAATTATGTATTCTGTATTTCGTATGTCTTTATCCCAACCCCATAAAGGGTGGAAGGGGACCAAGAAGCTCTATAAAGGATATTAATCTCAATTTGTTACAGTTTTATTTCTTAAGATGCTTTATAAATATATCACCATATGTGCTACCAAAAATCTTGCTTTTAATGAAAGACCTAAACCTTTTCTCCATATATCCTGTAGTACTAGCCTGGATGAACACAATAAATCCCTAACATCTAAACAAAAACAAATCAAATACTGTCTGTGAATTCATGCCAAATCTCCTCAAAAGTAGAGCCGGGAAATTAGATTTTTTTTATTATTATTTAGTGTGGTGCCAAACACTGTAGAACTGCACCTACTTTATCTATCATATTGATAGAACAGTAATCATCCATTTTTCTGTAGTGCATGTCTCAAGGGAAATAATTTATTAATTTAGAAACTTATGCACTTATAGTTTAAAATTTCCTTATAGACTTTCCTTCATTAGAAATTTGACCAGTTACTCCTGTATTCGTAAATAAGAAAAAAAAAAAAAAGCTCTTCTTCCTAAAGTTGCCCAACTGCAGAAGTCCACTCTACTCTGAAAAAGAAACAGATGTGCAAACTAAGTCTCATAATATCTTACAAAAGCAAGTAAATCACAAAGACAAGGGGAGAAATCAAGTTCCTCACTTTGATATACACTGTGCTGTTTAATCATGAAGTTAAAATTTGTTGTGAATATTTTGGATCATTCATATTTATTTTGCAAAAATTTCACAGAATCTGAATTCTGAAATCTAGATTTTCAACATGCATTTGCTAAAGTTCTTTCTAATAGAGCAAACGAAAACTCATGTGATACTTCATCACATTTTACAGTAAGCTTTTATGTTTATGAGTTGAGGTTTCAGGAAGCAGTTTTACTTACTGACCTAAAATGAATAATTTCTTTCATGAGTAAAAAAATTAGGGTGCCCATATGTTGAGTCTTGTCACTGGTAATTTATACAAAGTATGCATGCTAGCTTTTCAGAAACACTCTATCTGGTAACGTTGACTACACATACTTCTAAGGCTGGTATCCCATCAGTAGCCCCCACTGTCAGTAAAACATTACTGTGTTTGCATAGGGATGATGAGTCCTGTGGCTTCCTGAGCTCCTCTCTAGACTTAGGCTGGTATTGGAATTAGGAAGTTCTTGACCTTTCTCCGTTATTACATTTTTGTGAAGTCACCTGTGTTAAAATTAACCTATGTTCAGCTTTCTAAGGCTGAACTTGTTAAAATGCTGTGTAGCTGCATTAATGCCAAATTGGCACCTTTATTTATTGCACCTAGCACCCCTACTTTACCATTTTTAATAGGACACTGTGTTACACAGCCCCAGATGAGATGGAACACCTGATATATCTGAGACAATGAGAAGGTTTTGATCACATGTGATGAAGCTTTCTCTATTTTTATGATGCATTCAAAATAGTCTATAGGTGTAATTGCTGCTCAGAAACCACCCTTAGTTTCCTTGCTTGGGTTACCAGACGTTTTCCTCATATAACCATTCAGTACATATGTTACAATTAAATTTTACAGAGGGGAAGAAAAAGATATATATATTTTTTTGTACAAGTGTGCAGAAGTTGTAAGAATGGGAGACATTCCAACAGGTTAGCTTTTTAGCTGGCAGTCAACTTTCCTACATGGAAACTGTGCAAAGGATACACTGTGAAGGCATTAAATATAGAGTGGATTCTCTGGACTAGCAAAATTGGTGTTGTCATGGGGAGACAAACACTGACAAACTCCTCAAAATTTAGAAATGTAGTTCTGAAATTTCGCTTCAACGTAAGTTTAATGTTGGGCTGTGGACTAAAAGATCTAATTCATTCATAGATAAGGTGCTAAAATTTTGATGTATTCCACTATAAATGAACAAACATAAGAGAGTGATAATTTTCATCGTTGCTTACCTACTGTGTAGCAGGCAGATACTAACTTCAAAAGTCACTTCACTGAGAAGGCATTCAATTCATTATTTCACTGTTACTATTAGGTATATAAGAAGTTGACTGCAAGATGTTGGTATATCAACAATGAAACAGTTGGAGCACTGAATTTGAACTAAGTAAACATTCTAAAAAACAAATTCTTCCAGATTTTTTGCTTAGATACCTATCATTCTTCTGTAGCTTCATCTACCAGAACCTGTTTTCTAAACCTTGCCACTACAGAAGTGTGCAAGTAATATCTACAACATGCAAAGAGCAGGCAGCCAACCTGTGCAGTCTGTATTTCCAGCACTATTAAGAAAATTTGCTGAAAAACCTACTAAGTTAATTTTACCTATGTGAATAAACACTATAATAAATACAGGTTTAATTTATTTAAAAAGGTGTTGCACACTCAGAATTGCTTTAACAACTTGACAGGCAGAAACAATAGTTCACTACATTATGGTGTAAGACACATTATTCTTTAAAATTATGCATAGGTATAACTTTCTTTATAACAGAGCAACAAGCTGGAGAGGTGGTGCATAAAATAGTCGATTGTTAAGTGAATCACATACACAAAGATTAGAATAGAAGGTATAGATAAACTTAGAGAAACCATAAACTGAAAGGGCACAGTAAGAATATGACAGTCCCATGAAAGATCTTGAGAGGTGTAAACAGTGAAGGAATCTGTGAGAGCTGTGTAAAAAAATTCATTGAAAAAAAGAACTTGAACTAAAATTCAAGTAATATTTCCTGAGAAATCTACTGGTGGAATAATTTATTAAGGGAAATTCTTTTGCTTGAGTCATTTAGAACTAGACTGGAGCAATGACTGACAGGATAGTGGAAAAGATGATCTAACTCCCATGATTTTGTGATTATTTTAACTGGAAACGTTTTGTTTTTGTTTTGTTAGAGCACCTTTCCTTCCTGGTGAGGTCTTAAAGACCTTGTACAGCTGTTGTCTGACTTCTCCTGCCTGGCACTCTATGTAACTTAAATAACACCTAACACATGGCACTTGGAACATGCAGTGTTGGTGTAGCTGTTCTGCTCCTTCTAGCCACTACAGTCCTACTAGCAACACTGTGATCCAGTTTTAGTCCTGGACCAAAAAGAAAAGAAACCAGACTTGTTTGCCGCTTCATGTTAGTGCAACTTTAAAATATTATCTAAAAATACATTGTGTTAATACATTTGGTATCTCAGAATAGGAATGAATTGTTAAAATTTAGGGCTGGATTTTTAACATTGACCTCCTTTTAATGCCAGCCATCTGCTCCACATTGAATTACAAAAGGACCACTGTATTACTGTTACACTACTAGTCAAACTTAAATGAAGGTAGTGGGATGGATTTTCAGAAGTACCCAATAAAAGTTACCTTAACTTCAAGAATAACAGAGCTAAGCTAGTGCTGGGTGATTTTAAAAGTCCCAGCCAGCAAGTTTTGCAAATGCAGAACAATATACAAAACCAGCTGTATTGTTGCTATGTAGTGGGAAAACATGCAATTGTTTGTCATCTTAATCCCAAGCATGTGTTTCTGTTGAATTCTGGGCGCACTATAGTTTGTCATGCCAAAGGCTGAAAAGCACTATTGAATGCACTACTCACTACTATGTGCCTTTGGTTTCGACTGTATTGATGTTCCTGTTTTCAAGACAGACCCTTATTTTGGATAGCTAGCAAAGAGTAAATACTAGAGACTCTGTTATATCAACAGCTTATTTTTACGTCAAGTCTACTCTCCATGCTCTAAGCTTTTCCTAAGGTCTTCATTCTCTTGCAGCTTCCCCAGGCCTGAATCTCGTCAGCATGCTGGATGGGTATTTAAACAGAAAGAATAAAAAAAACCCTGTAAAGTGTTTGTCTTCACATATGAAGGTAGCACACAACAAAGTAGGGTTATCTATTCAACATAGTTACCATAACTGCTCTTGAAAACATGAAATCAATTCTTTTACATAGGTAGGAAAGAAACTATGAAATCAAAGTGAGAGAACAAGGTAAAAACATCTAGAGAACTGCAGTCTTCGCTTGTGAGGAAAGGTATGAAATAGTAACTGTCAACTATGACGAAAGTATGGGAAAAGTCTGTAAGTAGCTGAAGCATATGATTACCAAGTATACCATGAAATCACTAGTGCCATAGGTAGGAGCTTAACTATAAGTAACAGTATGAAACTAAAAGGGGAAGATGTAGAGTGATCTTCAGGAACAGACCCACTAGCCCCTTTTGGGGGGGAGGGGGAGGGTGTCCCACTAGAGAGACGGACAGAAAAATTAAGTATGTCCTTCTGTTTTCTAACTTGTAGGATTTAAACAGGAGGATTTTCCTAAGGTACTTGCCTGTTCCGTTTTAGGATGGATAAGGTGGTTGTGACTCAACTACATGTGTAAATAAGAGTTTTGCTCTAGAAAGAAAATGACATACCGCACAACTTATTAAGTTTGTAGTTTTGTATTATCTGCGCTACAAGTAACCTTTTAGTTTAAAGACATCATTCCAGCTAGACAACTACTATACTTTATAGCTCTTTTTATGGATGTATGTGCTTCATATTTGTGATTTACATTTCTGGAAGTCTTTCAATGTTTCACATGGGCAGTAGGATAGAAGCAGAGATCATCTGTTCCATGCTCAGAACAAGACATTCAAACTAATTGTAAAAGCTCTGTTCACTAACATATTCACGTCATTTAAACATTACATTAACAAACATACAGACACTGTGTCTCTCCTCAGAGGTTTATTATCAGGAAGTAGGAGCAAGACAATATAATATTTTTATAAATTTTATACTACTGTAAAGCTAAGATGTTGGAAAAGAACTTTTGAGGTAGGCAGACCTGTGCGTGCCATGAAAGTCACCTAATTAAAATATTTTTAACACCATCAGACTAGTGCGAAAAAAAAACAAAATAAGACTTTCCTGGTATTACTCAGATCTACCTAAAGTACACTATTCTGTTGCATAGAACACCACATTTAGATAACCTCCACCAACATATATAGAAAGCATACACTATGTATTTTTCCCACAAAGATTCCCCTTTCTTCGTTCTATATGTACATGGAGTTGTTTTCTACTGGTAGCTGGCACACCACTAGCAGCAGTCTGTGAGATCTACCAAAGGTAAAGACACAATTATGGTTAGTAGACTTACATTCACCTGGAAAAAATGCATCTGGAGTCTGGAATCTGAGACAGGCTGAAAGCAAATGCTGAATGAAAATCTGAGGGATGGGCCATAAAAGGTTAAGAGAAGACTTCTTTTGTTTCCAAATTTTTCTGATAAATATGCAAATAGAAATGAAAGTTACTAGCTGCCGGTGAATTTCTTAGAGTTTCTTATGTCAGATTTCATGCGTAACAGCTACTTCTGCTAACATCATTGTGGCGTAACAATGAAGATCTAATGCATCTGGTATATTTTGCATACAACTATTTTGTTCTTATCAGAATTACTTAAAATGGTAGGTTGCTTCACTCTTTAGTAACTTCTCACAATATATTAGAAAAGCAAAATAATTTTACAGGAGTTGTTTTGCCTCATAGTATTCAGCACAATTTAAATTAGTGTCAGTGTATTAGTTACAATAGTTAATGTACGTCAGTTTTTCTGGTTACAGACAAAGAAAAGACTACTGTGATCATTCACAGCTTGTGCAGTCTCCTGTTATTTATTAGAATGAGCTGCAAGAAGTGTTTTAAGGAGGGATCATTTGAGAACTGAGACCATGTTTGCCACTGGTATTTAATTTTATATTTAAACAATTATTTCATGGTAAGGAAAAAAATGAAAACAATCCATCTCAGTGGACACAACTAACTTTTAAAATACACAGAGAAAAGAATTGTATGGAGAAAAAAAAAAGAAAGTAGTTTTTTTTTTTTTTACCATGAGGTATAGATAACATTGACTCATGCCTGTTATGCAGCTATGGGCTATGCAAACCACCACAGCTATGTCTTGGTATTTTGAACCCCAATAGCTTAATTTCTTTAGTCATCAGCAGTCATCAAACCAAAACCAAAACTTTTTGGTAGTTCTATGATACTGTAGCCAGCCAAACATACACTGAGACACATGATTTGGACCACACACATAATTTTAAGCTGTAAGCTTAACTGGACTTGAGATATACTTTATTGTTCACCTTAAAGAAGACAGTTTGAACTATGAGAACTATTATTTTCAAATCTGTAAAGCACATCAATAGTATTGCACTACAAAGATCAATTCTTTTGTACCTCCACTACTACAGAACACAGTCCAAATGGATTTTTGAGACAGCCAAACAAGAGAAAACTATAGACCTTTAAATTAATTCCTACATTATCTTCTTTTAGTCTCTGAATCATACTCTGCTAACAATGAAGTGCCAGAACATCACCCTGTAACTATATGGGAAAGTTTAAAATATTAACTGATCATAACTTCAGCTACACAGAGGTGTTAACATCCTGATATCATTTACATTCACTTAGCCTCAGATTTACATGGTCTTATTCCCTGTCAGCTCCAGATGTACTGACATTCTGTTATTTACAGAAACTGCAGCATGCAGATATATTTCTTTTAATTGCCTTAGTTGTCATTAAAACATATACGAAGATCATTAATTTCTTAAGAGAATTTTAAAATTAAAGGCAAAATTATTTAACTAGCAGCTTCATTCATAATAGCTTGACACAGCTCTTTCATGAAAAATACCATGATAGAACTGATTGTTATAACTCCTAAACATGCTCAACAACCTTCAAAAGCATTGAGACTCCAGAAGTATGTCTAGACTATGTATACTACACTATTTTTATAGAGTAATTGGCATTAAAAATCACATATAGATCTTGTTAAGAATAAACAGTACAGAAGAAATGTCTCTCATTCATAGTAATACCATGCAATGCTTGGATCCAAACAGTCTGGTCGTCTGCCAAAGCAGAAACCAAAAGCATTAAAATTTGAGCCAGTTCTTGCTTGTAAACCCCTTGTTGCTGCAGTGGCTTCTGATCAGTTCCTTTACCCTATAAATAATTGTCTCTTACTCTTCATCTTAAATAATATTTGTGTGTGTTACTCATTACAAATCTAAAGTAGCAGGTGGATTTTGAAAATGACTGGTTACTAAGAGCAAAATATTTCTGTGCTTTTTATAGTATAACACAAAGCTTCAAGCTTTCTAATAAATGAAAACACATTTTGCCTAGCAAACTAGAATAAATATACATCAATTCTATCATTGTAAAAAGTAAAATCAAACATATTTGCTGTATTCCAGCAGTTTTAAGTTCTGGACTACATGTTTAATGAATAGTGTATCCAGGACAGAGAGATTTAAATAGTTTTACAATGAAACCACAAAGCAAGAACATATTTTCATTGCTAGGCAATTTCTGAGGATATGTGTAGAGAATGAATATTTGCCAGGAGTATCTGGAAGAACACAAAAAAATAAAACACTTAAGACAGGCTATTACTGTCACTTAAAAACAGACAATTTTTTTTATTCCTGGAAAGGTGTCTCAGAAGCTGATGAATAAGCACATCTAACACCCCTGCTTTCTGCCAGCAGACAAGCGTCCTCACAATTGCTTCAGCTTTGTAGGGTCACTGAAACTGACTGCTTTTAGCTATTACTTGCTTTCCTATGCCTATAAGAATGGTGAAAACATCATGCTTCTGCTCTCTATCTTAAAGTAGCTTTATTTCTTTATTGTTGTCTTCTTTGGTCCCGATATTCAACAAATATAGAGCGCTAAGCAATCTGAAAGTTGCTTTGCAATATGCAGATCATTTTAAAACAACCATCTGACATTCTGTTCCCATCATTTAAATATTTTTTTTAAGTATGTAAATTTCAGCTTATTATTGTAATCATTGTCATACAAGAAAAGTACTTCATGTCACTGTTCTCCTGTTGTCCTATATTTTTTGTAAATACTGCACTTCGGAATAATATTATTTACCTTTCTATGTCTCATGCAATAGTTTTTAAGGAAACCTGGTTGGATTTTTTCATATCCCTGACAGTCACCTACAGCAAGTAACTAGCTTCTGGATTTTTCTTGTAGGTCAGCAATTTGAAACCATCTTTCACAACTTGCTTGAAGTGTTTTGTTTCCCTGATGGCCTGAGGAAAGCAAATAGGAGTATGTCTATACTTAATATTTCTTCCGTTCAGAAATTCTCCAGATTCCACGAAAGTGAGTGGATGTATGTTGTCAGGGACTCGTCATTAGTCTTGTAGAAGGATCCTGAGAAATAAAAATTAATTTTGACTTTTTGCTAAAGTAGTCAATTCTACTGAAATACTCTCACTGAGACTTGTACAGCAATCTTCTGAACTTGTACGGAAAATAATTTGAGAAGTAAACTCCACATTGTTCTGATATATGTTATAAAACTGACACTGTATACGGTTCTAAACTTGAAAGCCATCCCTGGATATGAATGGAGATTTGATTGGTTACTTACATGCAGATCATTTATGAGTATGACAAACCAGTCAGGCTTGTGGCTTAATGGGAACTACAAAACAGTGGGTGCCATCTTAGTTATACATTCTGATGTCAATGAAAGTCACTAACTGTATAGATAAATAAGTTTGGCATTTTCTAAATAGTTTCCTGACAAATCAGATTCACATTTCATGTAAGGATGTGTTCAAGAACATAGAATACATTCACACTGTCCTGTTATGTTAGTACTCATTTCAGTATCATCTCCCAGACAGATGTTATAATTTTAAAAAGCACCTGAAACATTCCTTGCTATGTGTTCCTGTCTCTTAGGATGCTAAAAATTTTTATGTAACAATGCATAAATCAGGACTCAAGGGAAATATCGTTTGTTTGGATCTTTTTGGCTACTAGAAATAATATTTGTGAAGAACACATTGAAATGGCTTAAATCCTTGGAACTACTTAATTTTCCGATGAACACAGAGTTTTGTTTCTGATAATAAAAAATATTTACTTCGTGCTATAGAACTATCGGCACAAGTATAGTTTTCAACTCATTTTGGTGGAGCTGAAGGATAGTACCTAAAGTTCACACCAAGATATTTCTGTAGTTATGACTTAATTACTCTGTAATGTTCCAGAAGAAAAGAGAAGCTTTTGCTCACAAAAACTCAAGTTTATTGAAGCTACAAAATAACTAAAAATATGCTTCATGCAAATACCATATTCATCCCAGGTAATGGTCACGTTCCATGGACCGGCTTTCTGAGTGATCGGCATAATAACTAATTCTCTGAGATTGAATGTACCCTGTTTATTTATTTATATATATATATATGTAAATTTGAACTGACATCAGAACTTCTACCAATCACTGACTGCAATGATTAGTCCTTGTACATCCCTTATTCACAAAAGAAAGTCAGTCATGGGGTGTATGGGGTGTAATGCAATCTTCATATGATGCTGAAGGTTTCCAATACTTTATTTCCAAAGAGCTCCAAAATATTTTTTTTTTTTCCATTAAAGGATAGCTGTCCTTACTGCTGCTTGCTTACAAGTGTTCATCCAGTTAATGTTCTTGGTAAAAGAAACTGGAGATGTTTCTTATAGGTGCAACACAGGAGCTGCAACTCATTAAAGAAGATGAAAGATGGGTGAGCAATTGGCTAACGGGCAGGGCCCAAAGGGTTATGGTAAATGGGGCTGCGTCAGGCTGGCGGGCGGTCACCAGTGGGGTCCCTCAAGGCTCCATTTTAGGGCCGGTACTTTTCAATATTTTTATAAACGATCTGGATGTAGGAATAGAAGGTATTTTGAGCAAGTTTGCTGATGACACCAAACTTGGAGGAGTTGTGGACTCGATTGAGGGTGGAAAGGCCTTGCAGAGGGATCTGGATAGGTTGGAGAGCTGGGCGATCACCAACCGCATGAAGTTCAATAAGAGCAAGTGCCGGGTCCTGCACCTGGGACGGGGAAACCCTGGCTGCACATACAGACTGGGCGATGAGACGCTGGAGAGCAGCCTAGAAGAGAGGGATCTGGGGGTCGTGGTAGACAGCAAGTTGAATATGAGCCAGCAGTGTGCCCTGGCGGCCAGGAGGGCCAACCGTTTCCTGGGGTGCATCAAGCACGGCATCGCTAGTAGGTCAAGGGAGGTGATTGTCCCGCTCTACTCTGCGCTGGTGCGGCCTCACCTCGAGTACTGTGTGCAGTTCTGGGCACCACAGTACAAAAAGGACATGAAACTGTTGGAGAGTGTACAGAGGAGGGCTACGAAGATGGTGAAAGGCCTGGAGGGGAAGACATACGAGGAACGGCTGAGGTCACTGGGCCTGTTCAGCCTGGAGAAGAGGAGGCTGAGGGGAGACCTCATCACAGTCTACAACTTCCTCATAAGGGGGTGTCGAGAGGCAGGAGACCTTTTCTCCATTAACACCAGTGACAGGACCCGCGGGAATGGGGTTAAGCTGAGGCAGGGGAAATTTAGGCTCGACATCAGGAGAGGGTTCTTCACAGAGAGGGTGGTTGCACACTGGAACAGGCTCCCCAGGGAAGTGGTCACTGCACCGAGCCTGTCTGAATTTAAGAAGAGATTGGACTGTGCACTTAGTCACATGGTCTGAACTTTTGGGTAGACCTGTGCAGTATCAAGAGTTGGACTTGATGATCCTTAAGGGTCCCTTCCAACTCAGGATATTCTATGATTCTATGATTCTATGAAAGTTGTATTTCTAGGCCATCGTTATGCCTGTGTGATCACAGATGTTTCAGTAGCTGAGCTGTTTTTCAATACAGCTTAGTAATATGTGATGGATCATCAACATTACAATAACCTCCTTTCACTGCCCTATGGATATTACAGTTAACAGAAATTTCTACGTATATTTCTACATATAGAAATGTATATTCTACACTGCTGTGTAGACTGCACTGCTGTGCTTCTTCTAACCAGTCTAACAAAAAGACTAATTTGGGCTAGTTCAGGATGGTTTTCCTGTTCAACTGTCTGGTACAGATATTTCTTTCTGTAGGGGAACCTCAGCAGCTTCCGCTGAATGTAGTCAGTTACGGTGTTACTTGGTTTTTAGATTAATTCTCACCTTCTGATAATTGGTATAGTTTTGGACTTCTAGCTTGGTAAAGCTGCATACGTGAAGGTCATATGTCAGATCCTAAGTGCTGAGCAGGCTGAGTAAAGAGAAAGTATAAATACATTGTCAGGAGGCGAAAAGAAAGCAAAGGAGACCTCAGCATCTGAAATTTGTTTTCATGGTGTTTGATTTTTCTTCATGCAACCATCCACCTACAACAGATTTTTTCTATTGTCTGACTTCCTATATCTTTTCGTATATTCCTATATTTTTAATTACTGGCACTAATTTAATTCCTGGTCTGTTGTTCTAGAAGATAGAATCTAGAAAAGTTGTTTTTATTTCCTAGTGTGCTTCTAATGGAGAATTTCTAGGAGAAATCAGAATTACTATAAGAATATCTTTCAAGAATACATCAATCTGTATTCTGCTTGACTGACAATTTGACTAGAACTTCACAGCAAACCTGATGAGGAAGATATCAACAGGGACCACTTACTGACACTTGGGAGCCACTCAGCAGCACAAGAATAGAAAAGAAGGAAAAGAGCCTGACAATAAGCTAACCAAAAAAAGCTATGTGACACAGCAGGAGAGAAAGGACAAGAATGGAAAAAAAGCAGGGTAAGAGTAAATAATACCATAAGAAGCCATGTTATGTTGAGAGAAAATTAATTGTGGTAAATGAGAATTATGGCAATGTGTCAATAATATGTTGGGTCTTGTTTGCAGATATGTGCACATAGTGAACTGTTTATACACTCACTACAAAGTCAGGAATCAGGATTAGCCACATTTTTTAACAGGAGAGCTGAAAACATACTTATGAAGGAAGTCAATAGACATGCAATAGGTCAGTAGGTCTGTGGGACTACTTGTCAAAGTATGGAGTAGCTACAATAAATATGCCTGTCTTCCAGCATTTGAGGAAGAGGGCTATCAGTCATTACTAAAACAGAAACTTACCAATTTCAGGAAATCACCCTGGCTGAGAATGGTTATCACATGCAGGAGGAGAGTTAACATACACACCTGTTCTCTTCCTACTCTTTTGTAGAGCATTTTTGGCAATGGTTTTTCTTTGTTTTATATAAAACTCACAAACTGTATTTGTTCTTTCATGTGGTGGTATTTGGCTTATAGAATATTTGGCTTCTGAAGATTGTTTAAATAAATTAACACGGAAAAATATCAGACACTTAACAGATGCCCAGTTATTCTTGGACATAAAAATGCAGTTGCACTACATGATCTTTGAAGATCTGTCCTAACTGGACTCTTCAGTTTTATTCCAAACGTGAAAAAACATTAAAAGACTTATTAATCAAATATTTTTCAGTTCTCTATTTCAGGGAGAAAACTATCAAGTTCTAGGAGCAAAACCTCACTGGCTGAAATTTAAATAACCAAGCTTCACACAAAACAGCCATTGCTCAGGGGCTTGCATATGTGGATATCTTGGACAACTGCTTCTAGGTTGGCAGCTATGTGTTACTGAGCAAAGTCAGCATTGCTGTTCTTGTCTTGATTAGACACTCTCCTTCTCTCCAGCAATTACAACCATCTTCAAAGAGTCCAAGCTTTCTGAGAATATCCCAAGGCCTGCAGAATACTTTTCCACTTTCAAAGTTTTTATTTAGAGA